>NC_135491.1:16135300-16486133 GCF_052094955.1 Ictidomys tridecemlineatus | reverse complement strand
CAACATCTTTGTTTGTATGTGGTGCTGAGGATCGAACCCGGGCCGCACGCATGCCAGGTGAGCGCGCTACCGCTTGAGCCACATCCCCAGCCCCAGAAAATGTATTTTCAATAAAACTAAAAGGCAGCTAAAGTTGGACATGGTACACACACCTATAATCCCAGCAACTCAGGAAGCTGAGATAGGAGGATCACAAGTTCAAAGCCGGCCTCAGCAATGGTGAGGTGCCAGGCAACAGAGTGAGACCCTGTCTCTAAATAAAAAACAAAAATGATATCACTGAGGATATCACTCAGTGGTTGGGTTCAATCCCTGATACCAAAAACAAGCAAGCAAGCAAGCAAGTAAATAAATAAATAGAACTGGGGGTGTAGCTAATGGTAGAGTGCCACTAGGTTCAATTTCTAGCACTCCCTTCTCCCCAAAAAGGGGCAGATAAATTCCAGTTCCAGAATACAGGAACAGAGAATAGACTAGTTGAGGTAGAGAAGAAACCCAGAGATAGTGGCTGTTGTTTCTTATCTCAGGATGGTAAGTGCAGAAGACAGAGTTCTCAAAAAACAGAGGTACAGCCTTTGTAACAATGAGATCCAGTTATACTGACTGCAACACAATGAATCCAACTGGCCCTGACAAATGTTAGGGAAGGCAGAATTTGAATAAGGAGATGCAAGTAAACATTATACCTGCATAGGAGGATAGAAGCGACACCGAGTTCTAAAGGAAGCATGAAACAATAATCTCTCTTTGATCTGTGGGAAAGGGTAAACCAACACTCATCACAAAACATTGTATGATAAGGACGGCAGTGTGAGATAAAGTGGCTTGCTACTAGCTCAGAGCAATTTCTCCAATAATTTTCCATATTATCCTTCTATAAATAGTAGATGCAGGAGAAAGTACCCTCATTTAATGATGAACAAAAGGACTCAGCATCAAGTCTAAACAATGATGCTAAACAAAAAACATAATCCGTAAGTTGAAAGGAAAAAATTATTCCTGACTGATCAATACGAAAACACAGACTCATAAAATTCTAAAATTTCAAGAAAAACAAAACAAACCTATGAATATGCAAGGGGGAAAAAGTGGTATTTTACAGGAAATTATCACACTGCTTCTCCAAGCAACATTAAAATGTGGGGAGCAAGAAAATTCTCTAACATTGTCAGGGAACCACGTATTGGAGAAAAAAGCATGGTGCAAGATATAGCATAGGGCATGGAGACGCATACTTGTAATCCCAGCAACTCCAGAGGCTGAGGCAGGACTGCAAGATCTAGGCCAACCTCAACAACTTAGTGAAGCCCTAAGTAACTTAGCCACACCACTTCAAAATAAAAATAAAGAGGAAAGGCTAGGGATGTAAGTCGATGGTAAAACATCCCTGGATTCAATCTCCAATACCACAAAAAAATAAATAAATAAAATGTCCAATTATCAATCAAAAATTAAAAAGGTATTTTCTTATGTTACAAATCTCAGGAACTCTATTTGTTTTTGCAGCGCTGAGAACTGAACCTAAGACCTTATGCATGCCAGGCAAGCACTCTACCACTAAGTCGCATACCTGGCCCTCAGAATCTCCAGGTCCATGAGGGAAGGACTTTGTATTATATACTGTTCCTTGTCCATGCCCAGAATAGTTATTTCATCCTTAATGTCACTACTATAAATATGGTTTCCTTTCTTTTGTATCTTCTTGGATAAAGCATATATAAAAGCTACCAATTTTTGTTAATTTGATATTTTACCATATAACTGGATTCTCTATTTGTTGCACTTTCTCAGTTGTTTCTCTTTTTCCTAATAAATACAATCCTATCATCTGTAAATAAAGATGGTTTTATAACTTTCTTTTCAATTCTTAAATAGAGCTTCTTGTTCTCTTGTCTAACACATAGGTAAGCTTAAAGAGAAATGTACCATGCTATAAATAAAGCAAAAACTTTCAAAGCTCCCCTTCTGAATGACACAAAAGTAGATATACACAAACACACAACAGTTTTGTAGAGAAAACTTCATTGTAAAGATGGCAAAAAGTCAACGTGCTGAAAGTTAATTCATATATCTAGCATAAGCTCATTAAAATTCTACAGGTTTATATTAGGAAACACAAGTTAAGTCTAAAACTACTCATATGGTACAATAATCCATCAAGAATAGCCTGGACAGCTGGGAACAGTGGCATATGCCTATAATCCTAGTGGCTGGGGAGGGTGAAGCAGGAGGATTCCATGTTTAAAGCCAGCCTCAGCAACTCAGCAAGGCTCTGAGCAACTTAGTGAGACCCTGTCTCAAAATAAAAAACAAAAATAGCTGGGGATGTGGCTCAGTGGTTCAGTGCCCCTGGGTTTAATCCCTCATACCAAAAACAAAAAACAGACTAGCCAGGACAACACTCAAAAATGAACTGTATACAACCGATGAAAGGAAGGGACTAAGTGCTAAGGATAAGGGAAATTTACTTTTCAATATATCTTTTGGATTATTTTTATTTTTTAACCAAGCATATACTATACTATCAAAAATTAAATTAAATTTCTATTCCTGTAAAGCAGGAATAGAAAACTTCATTTTAAAGATGGTAAAAAGTTAATGTGCTGAAAGTTAATCCTGTGGGACTTCTAAACTAAAAATATATTTCTAAACCATGGGATTATAAGGATTATGAATTTTAGTGGGAAATATAACAACTGTTACAAAACCCAACTTTTAAGCTCTTCAAAATGGAAAGAAGAAACTAAAGAAATCTAATTGTGGGATAAACATGTTTTAAAAATACTATACATCCACAAAATACTGAATGCATAAGAAAACAAAATGACGAACATAAAGGAGAGAGAGTCCAAGGACCACAGACGACAACAATCCTGAAAGGAAGTTGAAAATGAATTAGGGAAGTTTGGTATCCTGAAATCAGACGGGACTACTAACCCTGGTCCTCTAAAATTTGAAAAAGGGAAGACAGTGCCCAATATGGGAAGAATAATACCTAGAAGTGTCACAACAATGCAAGGCGCTCATACTATTTGTCACTCTAGACAACAGGGACCTTTAGAAAAATCTTGGAAAATGTATAACAGTAGCAACCATTTGATGAACAACTGTCATGTGGCTTTCTCACTTAGGTCTACTTTTAACTTATTCACCTGGAGAATGCCTCCAAAACATTTCTTCTTCTATCACCCATGGCTCCTCTTCTTGTTCCAACTTGAAAATCACATCTGGTTTGGTGACTTGAAAACCTATCATGTGAAACAGCAAAGAGAGTGGATGTTACTGCTGGAGACAACCATATAATGTCTTGGGCTGAGTCTTGAGGGCTTAAAAAGGATGAGAGCTTTCAGAATGACATAAAGTATTTTTTAAAAATATCTCTATTATATTTATTTATTTTTACATGGTGTTGAGGATCGAACCCAAGGCTTCGCACGTGCTAGGTGAGTGCTCTACAGCTGAGTCACAACCCCAGCCCCAACAAAGTATTTGTAAATCAGTCTTTACTCTGACCATCTTGGCACAAAAATATCATGTAAAGAAAGCGAGGGCTAGGCTCATCTGGCAAACTCATGTCTCCACAAGTTTTAGAAAGGGAAAGGAATTCTGTGTTAACTATAAAACTTCCCTTACCCACTATGACAAGGTTGCTATAGTTCTCCAGCATCACATCCCGGTACAAGTTTCTCTCAGCAGGTTTCATTTGCTGCCATTCCTCCTGGGTGAGGTCCACAGCCACATCTTTAAATGTCACTGGTTCCTATAAAAATACAATCCTAATTAATTAGAAGCAACAGAAACTAAGGGATGTTGTCAAGTAGAAATCGTTTAGTATCCTGGGGTCAGAGATAATTAAAACCTGTTAATTAGGACTTTATATTTACCTGTATTATATGATGAAACTGCACTACATTAGAAATATCCTGTAGTAGTATGTCAATTACTGAGTCAGCAAACATTAATTCATCACAAGCTAGATGATGAAACTATGGAGTCAGAAAGACGATGACTTTTATTGGGCTGTGACAGAGATAAAAATGTTGGACCTAACTCACAGGTATCTGTCTCAGAATCTGCCCAGATAGTTGTGTGGTCTAGTAGCAGAGGAAAAATAAGAGAAACAGGCAGGATGGAGGACGAGAGGCATGAAAATTTGAATATGCAGTTTGAAATACCTATAAAACTTCCAGTTGGAGAAGTCCTATGCAGCGAGACATACGAAGAAAGAGGTAAGAGTATATTAGCCACCAACTCAAAACTGGGAGCCAAATCCATGGCTGACAGATGTGAGTGGTAATAAAGAACAAGTACTGTGAGCAATAGAGCCAAGGACAGACCCAACAACTAACAGCAAAGAGACTGACTCAGGTTTTTATTTTATTTACAATTAAAGTACAGAACTGAAAACTATGATAATGTATAACATAAGCCAAGAAACAAATGAAAAACTTCTGGAAAAATATGTGATTTGATCACAAAACTCTAGTCATTCCTTCCCATTTAATATCCAGAAAAGAAAAAAGTCTTTTATCTGCAAAGGCTCTGAGAAAGAAAAACAGCCACATATTCCATACTTAAAGTAATTTATTCAAGAAATAGTATAAATGGGATGAGACAAAATAGGAAGTACAAATTGAAATCATCAAAGGCTGAATTGCAATGAATGCTTCTGAGAAACTCTCTGTGATGTTGTGGAAGAGTTGGGATTCTAGTCCAAGCAGGGTAGCTGCAAGAGCCATAGGTTCTTACCCATCTTACTATAATTCTTCTCCAAATCAATAGAAAGAGTCGCAGAACCCCATGAATATTCAAGATGGACAAATGGACACACAAGAACTCCTACACATGAAGTCCCCTTTACTGCTGAGATTTCATTGAATCATAGGAAATCACCAATAACAGGAGGAAAAATATACCACAAAAAGATCAAAAGCTAATAACAGTGGCTAACAATCTTGATTTCACAGGGTTAGGGTCAGATGAAGCAGTAAGAAGAAAGAATGCAAAAACAAGCAAACAAACAACAACAACAACAAAATGACAAAATCAACCAGATGTAGAAAAATAGCCTTTGGTACAAAGGTTTCACTAATTATTCTATGAACAAAAGCAAACATGGGCCAGGTAATCCCAGCAGCTCAGGAGGTTGAGGCAGGAGGATTGCAAATTCAAAGCTGCCTCGGTAACTTAGTGAGGCCCTAAAAACTTATTCAGACCCTGTCTCAAAACAAACAAAACACATAAAAAAGGGCTAGGGATGTGGCTCAGTGGCTAAGTACTCTAGATTCGATCTCTAGCACCAAAAAACAAAGACAACAACAACAAAGAATACTTTTGCTGTTACTGCCCAATACTGGACTAACCAAACTAGTAAAAACAAAACAAACAAACAAACAAAAAAACACACTCATAAAACCTAGTTTTAAAGATTTTAGTTAGAGCCTGGTATAGGAGTGCACACCTATAATCTCAGCAATTTGGGAGGCTAAGGCAGAAGGATCACAAGTTTGAGACCAGACTGGCTAACACAGTGAAATCCAGTCTCAAAAAGAAAAAAAAAAAAATTAAGATTTTAGGTAAAGAGTAAGGAAATCATTAAAATAAATAGAGCAAATAATTGTTAGTGTATAAGAAGTAATAAATGTAAAAACAAATTAATTTTAATCTTTTTATTATCTTTTATTTTTCTTGTATCAGGGATTGAACCCTGGGACACTTTTACAACTGAGTCACATCTCCAGCCCTTTTTATCTTTTGAGGTAGGATCTCGTGAAGGTGCTTAGGACCTCAGTAAATTGCTGAGGCTAGCCTTGAACTTGTGATCCTCTTTCCTCAGCCTCCAAAGTTGCTGGGGTTATAGGCATGCACCACTGCATCTGGCAATTTTACACTTTAAAAAGCCATTTAAAAAAGTAAAAAATGTGTGTATGTGTGTGTGTGTGTCTCCATTTCCAAAAACTGATACCTTGACTTCTCTTTGTTTTTCTCTTCAGTGGTATTGGGTTTAAACTCAGGACCTATACATGCTGGAAAGCACTCTACCACTGAGTTCCATTCTTAGTTCCCTTTTTTCTTTAAAATTTTTTTTTTTTTAGTTGTAGATGGACACAATGTCTTTATTTATTTTTATGTGGTCCTGAGGATTGAACCCAGTGCCTCACATGTGTGAGGCAAGCATTCTACCACTGAGCTACAGCCTCAGCCCCATGTTTAGCCTCTTTTAAAATTTTATTTTGAGATAAGATCTCACTAAGTTGATGAGGCTGGCCTTGAACTTATAAATCTCCTGGCTTCAGCCTCTAAGTAGTTAGGATGACAGGTGTGTGCAATCATTTCCAGTTAAAACTTAGACAAACATTTGTCAAGCCTAATCATGAAAAAAATAATATAATCATTCAAACTTAGATTTTTAAAAAAGTATGCACTAAAAGACAGACTGGTAAGTTTTTAAGTTATGATAAGAGTTCTATTTCCTAGATAGCAGTGAGAAATATCCATGGACTGGTTACCTAGTGAAACAAGCATAACTGGTAAGAAAACAATTTTTTTTAAATTAAAATTTCTGTATCTGTCCTTAAGCAAATATTTGTTGAAGAGAATCTACTAAAACTGGATAACAACTGTGATAATCCACTGGTAAAGAGACCAATATCCTTAATAAGAACAAATGCAAAAATTTTCAACAATTTTATTGAAAATTGTAATTTGCTAGTATTTTTACTAGCAAAATAAGTCTAACATTACATGAAAAGGATTATACATCCTGATGAAGTAGAATTATCCCAGGGATGCAGATGGATCAAAATTCTGTTAAGCAATTAACATATCACATTAAGAGAATAAAGGAGCTCCATTTGTGTACAATGAATCAAAATGCATTCTGCTATCACGTATAACTAATTAGAACAAATAAAAAAATAAACATTTGTAGTAATCAAAAAAAGAGATAAAGGATTAAAAACTGTATGGATGACCTCAATAGATGCAAAAAAAAGTATGGTATAATTAGATATTCTTTCATGATAAAACCCCTCAAAAATTAAGTATTGAAGACAGTACCTCAACAAGATAAGGGTTATACATGACAGAGTACATCATACTGAATGGAAAAAAACTGAAATTATTTCTCTTAAGATCAGGAAGAAGAAAAGGATATCACCTTTCACCAAACTTATTTAACATAGTATTAGAAATATCAGCCATAGCAATAAGAGAAAAAAATGAATGGGCATCTAAGTACAATGGGGACGTCAAATTATCTATTTACAGATAACATAAATACAACATCAGTTATTTTTACTCGATAATGATGAAACTACCAAGAAAGTAATCAGGAAAGCAATCCTATTCACAATAGTTAAAATTAAAACTCACACTCACACACACCCTAGGAATCAATTTTACCAAGGAAATGAACAATCTCTACAATAAAAATTACAAAATACTTATGAAAGAAAATGAAGAGAATAGAAAAAAGTAGAAAGACATGCTACATTCATGGATTGAAGAAATTAATACTGTTTTGTTCTGTTCTAGTGCTAGGGATTGAACCCATGGCCTTATGTGTGCAAAGCATTTGCTCTACTGCTGGGCTATGACCCTAGCCCCCGAATTAATATTGTGAAAGTATCCATACTACCTAAAGAAATCTACAGATTCAACGGAATTACAATCAAAACATTAATACAAAACACCTCTAATAACCAAAGCAATACTAAACAAAAAGAACAAAGCTAGATGCACTGTTAACACGTGACTTCTTTACAACAGTAACCAAAATAGCATAGTACTGACATAAAATCAAACAGAAAAATGAACAGAGCAGAGAATCCAGAAAAAATTCATATATTTACAGTCGATTGACTTTCAACAAAGGCAGAAAGAACTTACCCATGAAAGGTAAGACTCTCTTCAATAAATGATGCTGGAAAAACTGGACATCCACATGCTTTAGAAGAAAGAAATGAAACCTTTCTCTCTCACCAAATACAAAAATCAACTCAAAATGGCTGAAAGACTTTAATATAAGGTCCAAAACTATGAAACTATGAGAAGAAAGCACATAGAAATACTTCAAAACATTGGTCTCAATATAAGATTTTTGGATGTGATCCTAACAGCACAACCAACAAAAGCAAAAATTAACAAGTAGGATTACTTCAAACTAAAAAGCTTCTGTACTGCAAAAGAAACAATCAACAAAGTGCATAGACAAACTACAGAATGAGAGAAAATATTTGTAGACTATCTATATGACAATGGATTAAGTCGCAGGATATACAAGGAACTCGAACCCAATGGCAAAAACCAAATAATCCAATTAACAATTCAATTTCCTTTTCAGGCAAATGATGTTGAAAAGACATTTCTCAAGGACATACAAATAGCCAACAAGTGTATGAAAATAATGTTCAACACCACTAATTATCAGGAAATGCAAATCATGATCACAATTAGGTTATCATCTCACCCTAGTATGAATGGCTAAAATTTTTTAAAAAGACAAACAATAATGCCACTAAAGATATGGCCAGAGAAAGGGGAAATCTCACACCCTCACATGCTGTTGGTAGAAATGTAAATTACTACAGCCATTATGGAAAACAGTTTGGAGGTTCCTCAAAACACTAGAAACAGAATTACCCTATGAGCCCAATAAGCCTTCTACTGGTAATAAATCCAAAGGAATTGAAGTCACTATGTTGAAGATTACTTACTTTTATTGCAGCACTGTTCACAGTAGCCAAGATATGGAATCAACCCAGATGCACATCAACAGATGAATGCATAAAAAAAAAAATGTGTTGTGCAGGTTGTGATACAACTCTAAGTTAAAGAAGCTAAATTTCTGGTGAGTATGGCCAAAAGGACAAGGGCTCCTTTCCTCTAAGTCACCACTCAGGCTGGAAGCTGTACTTAAGGGCTGGCAGGATTAGAAGACTGAAATCCTTACCCCAGATTGCTTTTAGGCCAGAGATGCTATACAAAATAGGCAAGCCAAAAAGGTCAGAGATTATTACCCTCACCCAGCATTCAAGGTGGTGGCTCAAAGATTTTGTTCAGGAAGAGAGGCCATCCACAAGAAGAAAAAAAAAAAAACCTCTCCTCAAAAGAAATTAATTTATTTGCAACACAGTATGCCAGGAAGTTCTAACTTGAGGATAAACTGGGGGAAAAATGGAGAATTTTGTGGCAATTAAGAGAGGTAGGAGGTTCTTTTTAATTAAGAACAATAAGAAAAAGCACAGGTCAAGTTACCAGAGAGAACCAGTGGGGGAAAAAACACTGAACAGCCCTCTGGAGGTCAAAACAAACTGGCCTCAAAAACTACTCCTGCCTGAATTTAATTGGATCAAACTGTGAAACAATTCATGCTCAAGGCCTTGTCAGAAACAATAGACCAGTGAGCTAAACAATTAATGGAGCCTAAGATCTGATGTGATACCAAACAAGGCATGCAGCACAAAAGAGATCAAGGACAAAAGATGCTTGAAACAACTGTCATCCTAGAGTGATTTTATGTCTGAAGCTTATGCCCTCTGAACACTGACACAGGCTTCATACCACAGGGAAAATACACTTTACTAAAACCATCAAGGCAAATACTAAATTTAAAAAAAAAAAGAGGGGGGAGGAAAACAGTAGCCAAAGTTGCTATAATATGTAATCTACCTAGTTCAGTTTAACAAAAAACTGATAGGCAAATAAACAAAAACGAGAAATTCATAGGAAAACAAACAACAAATACCAGAAAAAAGAAACTACCTATGAGAGGTCCCATATAATTTAACCCACTAAGATTTCAAAGCTTCCGTTACAGACTCAGAAATCTTAGTGGTGCATGCCTGTAATACCAGTGGCTCAGGAGAATAAGCAGGAGGATTGCAAGTTCAAGGCCAGACTCAGCAAATAAGCAAGGGCCTAAGCAAATTACTGATACCTAAGCAACCCTGTCTCAAAAAATAAAAAGGGCTGTGGATATAGCACAGTGGTGCTATTGAACCCCTGGGGGTTCAATCAGTAGGACAAGTAAAAAAGAAAGAAAGGAAGAAGGGAAAAAAAGGTATGTAGGTATGATGACAATGTCTCATCAAATTAAGACTAGCAATGAAGAAACAAATTATAAAGAGCCAGAAAGAAATTATGAAATACAATAACCAAATTAAGTAATTCACTGAATAGGCTAGACAGGAAATACAAAATAGCAAAAGAAAAAAAAAATCAAGGGCTGGTGATGTATCTCAGTGGCAGAGCACTTAAGTGTCTAGCACAAGCAAGACCCCAAGTTTTATGAGCGGTCCCATATAATTTAACCCACTAAGATTTTAAAGCTTCTGTTACAGACACAGAAATCTTAGTGGCACATGCCTGTAATACCAGTGGCTCAGGAGGATAAGCAGGAGGATTGCAAGTTCAAGGACAGACTCAGCAACTAAGCAAGGGCCTAAACAACTTACTGACACCTAAGCAACCGTGTCTCAAAATAAAAAATAAAAATATAATCTACCTAGTTCATTGCAAGCTTAAAGAATGATTGATAAGTATCATAATGTAAAGAAAAAGAGAAAAATAATAAGGAAAAGTAAAGCTTCAGAAAAATGTGAAACATCATTAAGTACACCAATATATAAATGAGGAAAGTACCAAAAAATTTCAAAAAATTAGTAGGTAAACATTTCCCAAATTTGATGAAAAAAATTAATCTACACATTTGAGGAGCTCAATGATCTTCAAATAAAATAAATTCAGATATATCGCAGTAAAATGCTGAACACCAGAGACAAAATGAAAAATCTTGAAAGTAAAAGTATAACGTAGGGGCTGGGGTTGTGGCTCAGTGGTAAGAGTGTTTGCCTAGCATGTGTAAGGCACTGGGTTCGATTCTCAGCACTGCATATAAATAAATAATATAAAGGTCCATTGAGAACTAAAAAATATTTTTTAAAATGTTATACTGGAATAAACAAATAACACTTTTGCTTATTCCAAATCCATGGTAAATGATGTCAATATAACAAATGATCTAAATATATACTTGCTCTCCTCTCTTTTGTTAGATTAACAGATGTAATATTATGGCACTAACAATTTTTAATAATAGGCTAAGTTTATTATATATCACAATAATAGCACAAAATGGGAGAACAGGAAATAGAGAATAGAAATGCAGGACATAACATTTGTGTATTTAGTATCATTTAAATGTAAATCTGAATTCTAATAAAATGCATGATATAGCCCTCAAGCAAACACTAAGAAAATACAGTGAAAAAAATCATTAAATTTTACACTAGTAAATGTTTGCTTGATGAAAATAAAAGCACCAAAGGAGAAACAGGAAAGACATGAGACAAAGGAAATAAAGAAATGGTAGACATAAACCAAATGATTTATTTCAGTGTCAATATTGATTATGAATGGATTAACTAAAGCTTAAAAAAAAAAAAAAGCAGGGCTGGGGTTGTGGCTTAGCAGTAGAGCACTCACCTAGCTCGTGCGAGGCCCTGGGTTTGATCCTCAGCACCACATAAAAGTAAATAAATAAAGGTATTGTGTCCAACTACAACTAAAAAAATAAATATTAAAAAAAGCAGAGATTATCAGACTGGACAGAAAAACAATGCTAAACAACAGACTGAAAAAATGATACATCATGTGAAAAATAATAAGAAAGCTGGACAGGCTATCCTTACATTAGAAAGTAACAGAATTTATAACAAAAACTGTTACAGAGATTGAAGGTACTTTAAAATGACAAAAGGGTCAGTCTGGCAGAAAATATAACAATTATAAGGTAATATAGCCAGTGGTGCACACCTGTAATTCCAGCAACTCGGGAGGCTGAGGCAGGAGGATTTAAAGGCAGCCTTAGCTTTAGAGAGGCCCTGAGCAACTTAGCAAGACCCTGTCTCAAAATAAAAATAAAAAGAGCTGGGATATGGCTCCTTGGTTAAGGGTTCCTGGGTGCAATCTCTAGCACCCATAAATGAATAAATAAATATATCTGGGCTGGGGATGTGGCTCAAGTGGTAGCACGCTTGCCTGGCATGCGTGCAGCCCGGGTTTGATCCTCAGCACCACATACAAACAAAGATGTTGTGTCCGCCGATACCTAAAAAATAAATATTAAAAAAAAATTCTGTCTCTCTCTCTTTAAAAATAAATAAATAAATAAATAAATCTAACAGTCTAAAAACACAAACTGACACACTAGAGAAACCATCAATTGAACAATAGTTGTTAGAGATTTCAAACACCATCTTCCAAAATAGATAGAACAACTTGCAAGCAGATTGTTGGCAAGGAAATGGAAGACTTGAATAACACTATACCCCTCTAGACACAACAGACATCTAAAGAACACATCAGCCATAATAGTGAAATACAAATTCTTCTCAAGTAAGATCAACTAAATTTGTCTCTGTAGATGAAATTCCTCAACTGATTCTTTTTTTAATATTTTTTTAGTTGTAGATGGACACAATACCTTTATTTAATTAATTTATTTTTATGTGGTGCTGAATATCGAATCTAGTGCTTCACACATGCAAGGCGAGCACTCTACCACTGAGCCACAACACCAACCCCTTAAATTGATTCTTAAGTTGAGTAATTTGTCCCTACCTTGTAAGGTCAAATTCCAGGAGACAAAAGCGTGGGTTTTTTTTTTTTTTAATTGTAGTTGGACCCAATACCTTTATTTCATTCATTTATTTTTATGCGGCGCTGAGGATCGAACCTAGGGCCCCGAGCATGCTAGGCGAGCGCTCTACCACTGAGCCACAATCCAAGCCCCAAAAGTGTGGGGTTTTGATATTGCAGACAGTGATAGCCCATTAACAAGCTACTGTTTATTTTGAAATCACTGGTGATCACTTTGCCCAAACTTGGCTCCCTCTGGTGCAATAATGCGTATTTCACTCTGGTTTTGCCATTCTGTCCAACTTATGAGCTGCATTTAACAATATTCAGTCTTTCCTAGGTTTCCAACATGCTCAAGTTAACCATAATAATCCCAACTTCTATTTCTTGTCACCTCTTGGTGTACAACAAACCAACACCAAATCCAACTGGAACAAACATAAAGCTAGGTGTAAGTCCATGATATAAATTCATGCTAGACTCAAATTTGGTTCCTTTATGTGGCACAAATAATCTGGAAAGCTTTTAATTCTCTTCTCCTGTATGTATCAGAACATTACCTAGTAAAACATTTTGACTTTTGGTTTTGGTATGTTTTAGTACAAATATCCAGGAACAAATTCCTCATTTGAATTTATCTTAGAGATAAATTTTCAATTAATTCCTCAAGTGCATATAAAACTCCAAGACAGACAATACTTTGGGCTACAAATGAAGACACAACACATCAAAAAGGACTGAAACTGTACAAAGTATGCTCTTTGGTCACAAGGGATAAAAATTAATGAGTAACAGAAAGAAATTTGTGAAATTCACAAATACGTGAGATTAAACAATACCTCCTCCCATTGCCCAGTGGTTTTTTATTGTTTCCCAGGCTGGTCTTGAACTTCTGGGCTCAAGTGATCTTCCCACCTCAGGCTCCTGAGTAAATAGAATACAGGCATGCACTACCATGCTCAGTATTGTTTCAACAATAACCAATGAGCAAACACACACACACACACACACACGGAAATTACAAAATATTTGAGACAAATGAAAACAAAGACAACATAAAAATATTTTATTTTCTCCCTTCTAATGTGGATGCCTTTTATCTTATCTGTTTGCATAGTTGTGCTGTCTAAAACCTGCACTACAATGCTGAATAGAAGTGGAAGAGTGGACATGTCTATTTTGTTCCTGACCTTAAGGAGAAAGCATCTGTTGTTACATTTATTATGATGCATCATTTTGTATAAAAAAAACTATTAGAATATACAAGTTCAGCAAGGTTGCAAAATGCAAGATAAATATAAAAAAGTCTAGAAACTTTGCATTTCTAGACACTTGCAGAAAATATCCAAAAAGAAAATTAAGAAAGTGATACCATTTACAATAGCATCAAAAGAATACTTAGGAAAAACTTTTAACAAAATAAGTAAAATTATTACTGAAATTTAAAAAAAATCTAAGTAAATAAAGACATCTCATGTTCATGCATGATAAAGACTATGGTCAAGGGGCTGGGGCTGGGGCTGGGGCTGGGGCTGGGGCTGAACAGTAGAGTGCTCGCCTAGCGTGTGCGAGGCCCTGGGTTCCATACTCAGCACCACATAAAAATAAATAAATAAAACAAAGGTATTGTGTCCAACGTTTACAACTAAAACATTTAAAAATTTTTCTTAAAAAAGGACTATGGTCAAAATGACAACACTTCCATGGTCAAGACGATAATACATCCAAATTGATCTACACGTTCAATGTAATCCACAACATACCAACTTTTTTTGCAGAAATGAACAGGCAGATTCTAAAATTCATATAAAACTGCAAGGGACCCTGAATAGCCAACATAATTTTTTTTCTTTTTTTCCAGTACTGGGAATCGAACCAGAATCTCATGCATGCCATGCTAGTCTTGTTCTATCAGTCCCTTTTTAAAATATTGTATTTTGACACAGGTTCTTGCTAAATTGCCCAGATTGGCCTCAACCTTGTAATCCTCCTGGCTCAGACTCCCAACAAGATGAGATTACAGCATTTGCCAATATGTTAGGCCAGCTAAAACAATTTTGCACAAAGATCCATATTGCCCGATTTCGAAACTTACTACAAAGCTACAATAATCAAGACATTGTGGTACTGCCATAAGAATAGACATAATAGATCAATGGAATAGAACTCAGATACCAGAAATAAGCCTCACATTTATAGTCAACAAATTTTTGACCACAGTGACAGGACAATTCACTAAAAAAAGAAAGTTTTTTGCACAAATTTTGCTGAGAAAATGGATTGTTTACATGCAAAACAAAAAATATAAATCACTACAATTTACACATATAAAAGTTAAATGAAAGACCTACATATAAAAGCTAAAAATATTTCTTCAGGGATCTGGGCACAGTGGCACACGCCCATGATACAAGTGGCTCGAGAGGCTCAGACAGGATAAAAGGAAGTTCAAAGCCAGCCTCAGCAATAGCGAGGCGCTAAGTAACTCAGTGAGACTCTGTCTCTAAATAAAACAAAAATATAGGGCTGGGGATGTGGCTCAGTGGCCAAGTGCCCCTGAGTTCAGTCCCCAGTATTCTGCCCTGGCTCAAAAAGGTAGATCTTTTTTTTTTTTTTAAATGAGGTAATCCTTTTTTTTATAAAGTTAGGTTCATTTTGATACTTTACTTTTTAGTTATATTGGATACTACACTTTTGCTTTATTTTTACCATATAAAGTATTTTTAAAAAGATGAAAAGACAACCCACAGGATAGCAGAAAACAGTTCAAAATTATTTATCTCATGAAAATTGTAGCTAATATTAAAGACCTCTTACAAAGTCAATATTAATTAAAAAAAACCCAAAACACTAATTTAAAAGTGGGCCAAAGTACTAAATAGACAGTTCTTCAAAAATATATACAAGTAAGCTAGGGCTCGGGCTCAGTGGCAGAGCGCTTGCCTAGCATGTGTGAGGCACTGGGTTTGATCCTTAGAACCACATACAAAAACCACACACACACACACACACAGCAAATAAGCACTAAACAATGCTTGATATCACTAGGCACTAAGTATATGCAAATCAAAATCACAATAAGCTGTTACTTCATACCCATTAGGACAGTCATAGTCAAAAGGATATAAAATAATAAATGATGACAAGAATAAAACCCTCATACATTGCTGGTATGAATGTAAAATGGTACAAGTGCTGTGGAAAATAGCAGAATAATTTCCTTAAACGATTAAACACACAGCTACCACTGATCCAACAATTCCATTCCTATGTTACAGACCTGGGAAAATTGAACATATTGTATCCACATAAAAATTTTACATAGATGTTCGTGGAGGCTATATTTATAATAGCCAAATGACTCTAATATCCATTAACAAACAAATTCAAACTGTGGTATATCTAAACAATGGAATATTATTCAGAAATTAAAAAATGAAGTGCCAATAAAGTGACAGAATGATTAACTCAGAAAACTTAAGCTAAGTTTAAGAAACCACAAGTCCATGTATTATGAGACTCCATTTATATAAAGTGTCCAGAATAGGCAAATCCATAAAGTAGATTTGTAACCTGCCTTGAGGGAAATAAAAAAGTGATGGCTAAGAGATACAGGCTTTCTTTTTAGGGTGATGATGATGTTCATTTACCCTCCCCATGTTTTAGGGGGATAAGTTCCATTGTTTTCCTTATTTACAAATGATGCAAAGAGTGTCCATGATTGTATGTTTTCTAAGTCACTAAGTCAAAGATTTGAACTCAAGTCTGTCTCTAAGATCAGAGAACTACTAGACTAAGAGGATGAGCTGTAGGATCATATGTTCATAAGAAATGTGTGTTTCATGATGACAAAGTATTATCTGAAGAAAGGGCAGTGAAGTAGGAAATATACAAGTATGTGAGCATCTTCCAGGGCAGAAGGAAAAAAAAAATCAAGAGCAGAGGAAATCAGGTAATATTTAGAGACAATGAAGAACAATGCATCTTCTATGACCATAAAATAGATGTAACCTTGTGCCTAACAGAGAAAATGTAGGCTCAAATCTTCATCACATTGGATTAAGCCGTGACTTCCTTAACAAGACTCCAAAAGTAGAAGAAATAAAAATCAAGAATTAGGGCTGGGTCTGTGTCTCAGTGGTAGAATGCTCACCTAGCATGCATGAAGCACTAGGTTCGATCCTCAGCACCACATAAAAATACAGATATTGTGACCATATATAACTAAAAAAATAAATATTAAAAAAATTCAATAATTAATAAATGGGATGAATTCAAACTAAAAAGCTTCTTCTAAGCAAAAGAATCAATGAGGTGAAGAGAGAGCCTACATTTTGGGAGCAAACTTTTGCCACACTTGTGTCATAGCACTAATCGGAGCACTAATGTGTGTGCGTGTGCGTGTATATATATGTATATATACACACGCACGCATACACGCATGCATGCACGCACACGCACACAGACGCACACTCACACTTATGTATCTAGCTCCTGGAGAACTCAAAAAACTTAACACCAAAAAAACAAACAACCCAATACATAAATGGGCTAAGGAGCTGAACAGACACTTCTCAAAAGAAGTCATATATTCAATAAACAAATATATGAAAAAATGTTCAACATCTCTAGTAATTAGAGAAATGCAAATCAAAACTACTCTACCTCACACCAGTTAGAATGACAGTTATCAAGAATACAGACAACTGGGCTGGGGCTGTAGCTCAATGGCAGAGCACTTCTCTAGCGTGCATGAGGCACTAGGTTCGATCCTCAGCACTACATAAAAACAAATAAAATAAAAGCATATAATCTACAATTATAAAAAAATTTTTTTAAATATAGACAACAATAAATGTTGACGAGGATGTGGGGGGGAAAGCACACTCATACATTGCTGGTAGGATTGCAAATTTGTACAACCAATCTGGAAAGCAGTATGGAGATTCCTTAGAAATTCCTTAGGAATTCCAAGACTCCTTGGAATGGAACCACCATTTGACCCAGGTATCCCACTCCTTGATCTATACCCAAAGGACTTCAAATCAGCATACTATAGTGACACAGCCACATCAATGTTTATAGCAGCTCAATTCACAATAGCTAAACTGTGGAAGCAACCTAGATTCCCTTCAATAGATGAATGGATAAAGAAACTGTGGTATATATCTTAAAAGAGAATAAAATTTGGCATTTGCAGGTAAGTGGATGGAGTTGGAGAATATCATGCTAAGTGAAGTAAGCCAATCCCCCAAAACCAAAGGCTGAATGTTCTATCAAATAAGTGGATGCTGATCCTTAGGGTAGGGGGGACAACTTTGGGCAAAGGGGAGGGAGGGGTGGAGAGGTGAGGGGGAATAGGGGCAGGAAAAATGATGGAATGAGATGGACATCATTACCCTAGGTACATGTATGACTGCACATATGGTTCGACACTAATTGTGTACAACCAGAGAAATGAAAAGTTGTGCTGCAATTGTGTACAATGAATCAAAATGCATTCTGCAGTCATATATACCTAATTAAATTAATAAAAAATGTAGAAAACTACAAATATGAGTGAGAAATACAAGATGCTGCCATAGAACATTAATATAATTTAACTCAACTTGTACCAAAAATTCAAACTGAAGAAAACATGTAAGTAAGTAGGATGATTTGAAAAACACAAGTTCCATTTATTCTTCTAGCTGATTTCTTATTGTTGTTTGCTTTTGTAGTGCTGGGCACCAAACTCTGGGTCTTATGCATGCTAAGTAATTTTAATTTTTGATCTTTGATCAATGTTTTAAACACTGAGCTTAAACAATGCAATTATGGAAGAGACTTTGTGTCCCATTTTGCTTTGCCTCTTCAAATCACATTCAAATTTGAACCCAACTTGAATTATTCTGTAGGTACTTATTTCTTCAAAGACATGACCCCTGGGCTGAGGTTATAGGTCAGTGGTAGAGAATTTACCTTGCATGTGTGAAGCCCTGGGTTCGATCCTCAGCACCACATAAAAATAAATAAGTAAGTAAAACAAAGATATTGTGTCCATTTACAACTAAAAAATATATATATATATAATATATATATATATCATATATATAATATGTAATATATATATATATATTTTTTTTAAAGAGATATGTCCCCATTTCCCCACTGGATCTGATTTACTATCTGTATTTTTCCTCACTTATTTTCACTGACTTAATTTTTTCCACCTTACTGGTACAGTAATCTATTTTCTTTTTTTCTTTTTTTTTTTTTTAAAGAGAGAGTGAGAGAGGAGAGAGAGAGAGAATTTTTAATATTTATTTTTAGATCTTGGCGGACACAACATCTTTGTTGGTATGTGGTGCTGAGGATCGAACCCGGGTCGCATGCATGCCAGGCAAGCGCGCTACCGCTTGAGCCACATCTCCAGCCCAGTAATCTATTTTCAACTGCACTCCAAAATAATGCAGGAAACAAACACTTAAAACTTACAAGAGACCTGCTTGTATTCTTTTCTTCTGCAGAAAGGGCAGAATCCTGAGAACACCAAGCTGAGGAAAAAAAACAAAATAGATTTTCTTCAGAGTTTCAGACAAAGGAATATGAAAATTTTAGTACCAGGTGACCATAAGATCTCCTACAGATGAATGATCCTCAGAGCCATGAGAAATGTAACACCATAAAGCTATAGACACAGAATTGTATGTGGATAACTAATTTCATCATATAGGATCTGATAAAGATTTCTTTAAAAAAAAAAAAACTTTATTTATTTTTATGTGGTGCTCAGGATTGAACCCAGGGCCTTGCACATGCTAGGCAAGCGCTCTACTACTGAGCCACAACTCCAGCCCTGATGAAGATTTCTTAACGGCTAAGGATGGGGTGTCCAATGAATTTACTAACAATATAGTATTTCTCAAAAATTCTGTCATTTTTAATGCCAATAGGAAATTAACCTTAAGTATATAAGCCACAAAGATTTAATGATTAGGATAGTCTTTAGGTTTACTCTTAAAGAATTTAGAAAAAAGACATTAATGAGATATTAGTTTTAGGTACTGAGGAATATTCATATGATGGAGGAAATGTAGTCATGATTCTAATTTCATTTTATAATAACTTGATGTTTCTTCACCCTAAAACATTCAAGGCCTCTGTGTGGGGAGCCATTCTCACATGTGACTGGACGACTCCCGGTTTGGGTCTGAGGCGTTCTGGCTGTGTCGGAACTTTCCCAGCTCTCTCCTGATGAGAGAACCCGTCCATGTTGGGGTGTGACTGACCACTGCCCCCGGGGACCCAATCACTGACCCTGACCTTGGAGTGCAGCCCCCCTCAACCTTCATTGGATGGAATTCTCCCCTGAATTTCTTGTTCCCCAATAAAAGGCTACTCCCTGGCGTGCTCTCTCTGTCTCTCTCCTGCTAGCCCTGAGTAATCCTTGCTGCCTTGCCAGGCGGTTAGAGGTGGGAACCAGAGAGGGGAGCCGTCTCAGACCTGGTCATAGAAATAAGGTAACTGAGTCTGTGTGTTTTATTTCGATCTCTGCTAGCTAATTTTTATGCCAAGAACCTCATTAATGAAGCCACTGCGCTGGCCGCATGGTGGACCTCTGATTAAAAATGGAAGATTGAATACATGTACTTATTTCTGCTATCTCCCAAACCCAATCAAAATGTTAGTTAAAGCAACAAAGAATCTAAAATTTACAAAGACAAATAAAATAGTAGACTTCAATGGGTACGAGATCTTAATAAAACTCTGGAAGCTAGAGAGCAGACATTTGAGTGTTATCTAAACAAGAGAGAGCTAATGTTTAAGTGAGGGTTGGGGTGAGGATAGGAGAGCCATCACATTATCCTAAAAAGGGTCAGAAATGGGGGGTGGTATTAGGTAGTTCTGCAGACAGAAGTTTGAAAATAGGGATGAAAAACAGGGAACTGAAATGTAAGGCATTATAAAAAAGGTGTTAAACTTCATATTATCTTCTTTAACCCTATATTACATGGTAACAATTCCTTTTACATTAACAAAAAGAAAAAAAAACTAAGAATTTTTTTCTCTTATATAAATGAATTGGACAGGCTCTGGATTATCAGCATATCAGATTCAGATAAAGACAGGGCTGAAGCAATATAGAAAAAGAGAAATGAAAGTTCTCAGGCAATGCCCCTCCACACATTTTTTTCCTTTGACTCCTCAAAAGCAGGAGTTCTGGCTTATATTCCTCAAGCAAATCTAGGAGTTCTTGCTGGAGTAACTGACTAGCCCAACAGAAAATGCCTACAGATTCTGATACATGGTCAATCTCCAGGACCATACGAGAAAGAAAGGCAAGAAGAGTGTGCTGGAATGGGGCTAACATGGAAAGGATTAGGTAGAGAAAGAGAACTAAATTATTATGTACATTGTCAAAAATCAATTGAAAACATAAAATATGAGAAACCAGACATTAGCTATATAAGGATGTTATTTAAAAAAAAAAAAAGATGGGGGCTGGGGTTGTGGCTCAGTGGTAGAGCACTCACCTACCAGTGCAAGGCCCTTGGGTTTGATCCTTAGCTCCACATATAAATAAATAAATAAATAAAATAAAGGTACTGTTTCAACTAAAAAAAAAGATGATGAATATCCAAAAATATGTTCGAAGCAGTTGGCTTTGGGGAGTGGCAACAGGAATAAGGAGAAACGGAATAGAAAACATTTATAGTATTTAAAAAAATACTATTTTAAGGGGCTGGGGTTGTGGCTCAGTGGTAGAGCTCTTTCCTGGCATGTGTGAGGCACCAAGATCGATTTTCAGCACCACTTTTAAATAAAAAAAAAGAAAGGTCCATCGAAAACTAAAAATATATATATATATATTATATATATACATATTTTAAAAAATACTATTTTAAAATAGTATTTTTAAAAAACAGCATTTAAAAATATATTTAAATGCATCCTCTAGGTAAAACAGAAATAACATTTTATAATTTTATCTAAATTTTTTTAAAAGATGAATTAAAAAAAAACATATATTTTTCCCTGCAGAGTCAATAACACCCATGTGAACTTTCTTGTAAACAGTACTGAATATACTCTTTTAACTCTACTCATCTTACCTCTCCTTTCCATCATCTGGGTCAAACGTGCCATTGTCCCACATCTATTATTGATGACCACTGAAGGTTGAGATATTCAGACCTTGCCCACTCTGGAAAAAATGGTCAAGTAGTCTGCAGGTGCAGCAACTCAAGGATTATCTTTTTTCAAGATCTCTCCAGCTTTCTGGGAAACTTTCAAGTCAAGAGATCTCTTTCCACGATTTCTGTTCCTCAGGCTTCTTTTTATTCACACCATAGATCTGTCTTATCCTTGTGGAATCAAACCTGTGGGCTTAAGACATAAATCTAATTACCTACTGTCTTCTCACTGTATTCCTGTGGTAAGCAGGCTCCAGAATGTTTCCCAATGATCGCTGTCTTCTGGAACTCAAACCAAACCCCTCCTACACCGAAGAGGATTGAGATGACAGTGTGTGACTTCCGAGACTTGATCATAAAATACTTTGGGGCTTCCATTTTACACATTTTAAGATCATGCATTTTAAGCAAAGACAGGTGTCATATTATGAAGTCAGGCAAGGCATCCTGCCAACAGCTAACACTAATTTGACAACCATTTTGGAAGCAGATCCTCCAACCCAAATCTAGTTTTCTTAGGCCTGCAGCCCTGCTGTCATTGTGACTTCAACTTTGTATGAGATATCAAAGCCAAAATAACCAGCAAGTCACATTTCACAAAAATAATGAGCTAACATTATGGTTGTTTATGCCTCAAAGTGTTTAAGTAAATTTATTGCATAGTAATAGATTAACATAGCCCTAACCACTTATCTTCCTTGCTTCACACTCCCTATAGTCACTGAATAGAGGTAATGGATGCAGAATGCAGCAGACGTCGAGAGGAAAACTCAAAAGACTCACCAACTGAAGCTGAACCAAATATTCAACAGAGACACCAAGAGTCTAGAGACAAAGTGATGTTCACATATTTGCTCCTCAAATACTCTCTAAAAAGTATAAAGGCATAAACTTGATAAAGTGACAGATATAAAAATGAGTTAAAAAATACTTAGATTTGCAATAGCCCCATATTTGGACCAAGAGAGAGCTGGTCCAGTAATTCTATTCTCTGAGTTACCATGGCAACTGAGGTCAAGAAGTTGTAATTTAGAATTCTCCTTTGAAATGAGAATTATACCTGTGTCACAAAGATACTGAACAATTACAGTAAGTTTTGAGAAGGGCTATGCTTGACATAGACTTCTTTATTTATTTATTTTAGTTGTTGGTGGATCTTTATTTATTTAGAATCTATCTAGTGCCTCACACATGCTAGGCAAGTCCTCTACCACTGAGCTACAACCCCAGCCCAATTGACATAGACTTCTTATACCCCTCACATGGTTACTATTTTTCATGACAATTATTATCTTCTAAAAATACTATGTAATTTATTTATCACATACACAATCCATTTATCCCCTCCCCAATAAAAACTCTATGAAAAAAATTTTTTTCCTGGTTTTACCATTGACAAGTATTGTTCAGAAAGTGTGTTGATATAAGCCATAGTGAAAAACAGTATGGCAATCAAAACATTAAAAGCAGAATTATTATATGACCAAACAATTCTTCTCAAGTATACACACAGGATAATTGAAAGCAGGGACTTAGATCTAAGTTCGTACACTCATATTTAGAGTACCATTATTTGCAACACTCAATATAAGCAGCCCAAGTATTCGTTAATGGATGAATAAACATTATATACAAAAAGAAGAAAAATATTATTCAGCTTTAAAAAGGAAGGAAATTTTGATAGTGTAGACAAATGTTAAGAACACTGTTAAGGGGTTGGGGTTGTGGTTCAGTGGTAGAGTGCCTGCCTGGCATGTGTAAGGCCCTAGGTTCAATCCTCAGCATCACATATAAATACATAATAGAAAGCTCCATTGACAGTGCTGGGGTTGTAGCTCAATCGAAGAGCATTTGCCTAGCATGTGTGAGGCATTGGGTTTGATTCTCAGTACCACATATAAATTAATAAAAGTCCATCAACAACTAAAAAACATTAAAAAAATCCATCGACAACTAAAAAATATTTTTAAAAAAAGAAAAGAAGGGGCTGGGAATGTGGCTCAGGCAGTAGCGCGCTCGTCTGGCATGCGTGCGGCTCGGGTTCGATCCTCAGCACCACATACCAACAAAGATGCTGTGTCCGTCGAGAACTGAAAAATAAATATTAAAAAAAAAAATTCTCTCTCTTTCTCTCTCTCCTCTCTCACTCTCTCTTAAAAAAAAAAAAAAGAAAAGAAAAGAAGAAGAAAAAGAAGAACAACACTGTTAACTATATATTAAGTTAAGCCAGGACAAATGTGTTATGATTCTTCTAAAATGGTGGTTGCCAGGACTGGAGTAAGGCAAAACAAGAAGTCATTGCTAATGAGTACCAAGTTTCTGTTTTGCAAGATGAAAAGAGTTCTGGGAATGAACAGTGATGATGAAAGCATAACAGTGTAAATGTACTCAATGCCAATGAACTGTAAAATATAGTTCAGACAGTAAATTCTGTGTTTTACTACAATTTAAAAATAAATATATATACATACATGTATCAAATGAAATATGTAGTTGGTGACTTAAAACTAGGAGAAAGTAATACATTGGACATGAATAAGATAAAAGGATGCGTAGTTTGGAGTTCAAGTGTTTGAAAATCTTACTTGAGTTTGGGTTTTATTAGGCATGTATATTAAAAATTCAAGGATAAGAGCAGAAATTAAACCAGCAGAGAGAGAAAGAGATAAACCTGCACAATAAAAAATAGAAAATAAAAAAAAATTTTATCACTAATTTTAATAAATGTAACTACTTATACTCACCCATTAAAATGACAAACAGGATAAAAGGATTAAAAGCTCAGCAATGTGCTCCCCTCAAGAAACCTGAAACAAAGACAAAGGATTGAAAATCGAAATTACTGACAAACACAATAACAAAATCTGAAAAGGATTATCATCAGTCAAGAGAACCTGGGCTAAAAGGCATTTGCCAGAATAAAGAACTATGTTTCTCACTGTGGCAGACTGGAATCCTAGTCCTAATTCTTCAACCCTAACAGGGTTATTATACATTCACATTACTTTCCCGGTAACTATTCCATTTCTAGTTATGCTTTATGGTTGTTAACTGATGTTAAGCTTAGCACCTGACTTACTTTATTTGGCCAATGAAATATCAGTATATTTGGGAGCAGATATTTTAAGGGTATCTGCATGATCCGTTCTATGCTCTGGAAATCCATCCCGGATTGAAAATGCCCTAGTAACCACTGTTCTTTTAAGCCTGAGCCCCAGAAAGAATAAATGCAGGACAGATATGAGTTCTTCCTATGGCTCTGCCACTCAAACAAAACGCAGCCTCGATCTGCTGAATATAGTAAACCAAATAACCTGAATAAGAAAATAAACGCTACCTACGGTATGCTGCTGGGGTTAAGGGTGGGTTTTTAAGCAATATTAAACCAAGACAGGAATGGGGGTGTAACTAAGTAGCAGCGCGCTTGCCTAGCATGCGTGAGAGACCCTTGGTTCCTTCACCAATACCACAAAATAAAACCAAATAAAAAATAAATGAATGCACATAATAAAGGATGCAAGCCGTACGATGATGGTGGCAAACCTGGGAAAGATCATCACGGAAAACTTGAAAGCTACATAACGGTCAAGAATTGTGGGGGAGGGGCGGTAAAGGAAACAAAAGGCAGGGGGTCAACGTAAAGAAAGGCCCGCTAGAAAATACAGAATTGTATTTCAAACGTACTTGTCAACTATGTCAAAACACAACAGAGAAAACTAGCCCAAGACAGACCAGAACCACTACACATCGAAGTTGCACTTCGCCAGGCTTTCACACACCACACCACACCACACCCTTAACCGCAATCACACACAAGCACAAACATACACCATAATCACCAAACACAATAACCACACACCTTCGATAATCATAAACACTCGCTAATTCTCACCACGTTTTTTTCCGTCCCAACGACTCGAACCACTCCAACGACCCACGAGTAGTTCCAGCGCACCGCCGCTACATCCCACCTCCGCTAGCCCGGCCACTCCCGGCCCCCTCAGGGCCTCCGCCCCGTCAGCCGCCCGCGGCCGGTCCAAACCGGACGGTCGGAGCCCCGCCCTCACCTCCCAAGGCGGGCACCCGCAGCTTCACAGACCCAGGACAGCCGGAGGCGCAGCCAGCGCGCGGTTTCTAAGAGACCGAGAGAAGCCCACGAGCAAGCAGGTCAGGGACAGGCTCAGGTGAGCCGAAGGAGCTCTCCGTGACCGCTACGTTCCAAGCAAAACTCCTCCCAGAAGGCCACGCGGTCCAACTCAACTTCCGTCCAGGACGCTGCCCGCGTTTCCAGTGCCCAGGAGGGATTAGCCAGGTCCTCTGGGAAGGGGCAGTGCAGCGCGCCACGCTGTGGCGAAGTACCAGCGGTGAAACTGCTCTGGATTGGGGGAGTTGCCCGCGCAGTCATTTCGGATGGGCCCACGCTGGGCCCTGAGAGGAATCGACGTGGACACCTGCTCTGGACTACATTTCCCAGAAGGCCTGGTGGCCTCTCGCTCTTCCGGCGAACTCGAGTCCAGCCTGGCGGGACCGTTAGATCTGGCGGGACCGTTAGATCCGGCGGGACAAGCGCCTCAGGTCCGCAGGGTCAGGAGCTGGAGCCTTGGGGCTGTGCGGGCAGAGCGCACTGGACACGGGAGTTTGTGGGATTGTCTGGACACATTATGACACTACGGCTTTGTGTATGGACATGAGATGGCTGGTCGTTGTGAAGTTATGGCTTTAGTATGACCGTCCCTTAATGGATGAGACACTGTGTATTAGTATGGGGCTCCTGTCTCCTTTATGACTGTGACTCCAGAACTCTAGCCCCAGGAAACCTTTCTGACGTTAGGTTCTAGCCCAGGACAGCAGTGAACTTGCACAGGATGCCCCATTTTCCTCCGATCGCCATACCCTGTGTGTGGTGGGTAACGACTTTGGAGCTGATAATGACCTCCAATCTAACTAACTAGGGTACTAGGAAAAACCTGCTATCTTAGAGTTACTTTTCTTCTACCATTTCTACCTTTCTCCAGGTGAGCCACCCAAGAAGAAAAGGAAAGAATGCATGATGAATTTCGACAAGTAATATCCAGGGTATAGTAGGGTTTCTTTTATAGTTTCCTTTCTCTGAAAATTGTTGTTTAATAAAAATGTTTCCATGGGGGCTGGGGTTGTGGCTCAGTGGCAGAGCCTAGCAAAAGCGAGGTCCTGGGTTTGATCCTCAGCACCACTTAAAAATAAATAAAATAAAGGTATTGTGTCCAACTACAATTAAAAAATAAGTATTTAGGAAAAAATGACACCTATAATCCCAGTGACTTGGATCGCAAGTTCGAGGTGCACCACAACAACTTAGCCAGACCCTGTCTCAAAATTTAAATGAATAAATAAAATTAAAAAGAGCTGGGGGTGTAGGTGAATGGTAAAGCACCCTCCCCCTTCAACCACAGTACCTCAAAAACAAAAATAAAAAAGATATATCATTTGAATATAGATCCTTATAATGTCCCCATTGGAGAAAAAGGATGGGTATGCCTGGTATTAGAGCCTAATAAGCCAGGCGGGGTGGGCACACCTGTAATCTCAACCTCTTAGGGGGCTGCATGAGGCAGGAGGATGGCGAGTTCAAAGACAGCCTCAGCAATTTAGCAAGGCATTTAGCAACTCAGTGAGACCCTGTCGCTAAATAAAAAATTTTAAACAAAGGCTAGGGATGTAGTTCAGTGGTTAAGCACCCCTGGGATCAAACCATGGTACCAAAAGAAAAAAAAAAAGCCGAATACTCTCGATATACCTAATGTTCACTTCTGCTTGCTGAATTCTTCTTATAAGTATAATATTTATTATTTTAAAATAAAAGCATGAGCTGGGCATGGTGGCACAGGCCTGTCATCCCAGCGGTCTGGGAGGCTGAGGCAGGAGGATCATGATTTCAAAGCTAGCCTCAGCAATTTAGCAAGGCCATGAGTAAATTAGGGAGAACCTATCTCAAAAAATAAAAAATGCTGGGCATGTAGCTCAGTAGTTAAGCATCACTGCATTCAATCCCTGGTACTATTAAAATAAAAAGTAAATAAAAAGCATGATTATTTTAGAGACTTCAAAAACACAGAATTACAAGAAAAAAATTTGATCACTTAACTAGTATTAATATTTAAATGTGTATTTTTTGCCAATGTCAAATTATATTTCATTCATTTTTTTTCAGTACTGGGGGTTGAATCCAAGTCCTTCTGTGCATAAGGCAAGCAGTGTACCACTGAGGTACATCCCCAGCCCTCATTTACATTTTATACTGTACATTTTCACTACAGAGTGTAGTGGTCTTGGAATATCATTTTTCACAGACATTTCTTTGTATGAAAGAATTGAGGTTTCTACTTTGCATTAACTCAATTGTATCAGACTTTTAGATATTTATACATATACATGCAAGTTTAAATTTGTATTTCCATAGTTGTTAATGAGGTTGATCACCATTCCATATGTTTATATTAGGGTTTGTTTTGTGATATGTTTCTTCAAATTTTCTACATTTTTCTCTTAGAATAAGTTTTATTTATAGTAAGCTTTTATTATATTATATGTCCATACTATTTGGATTGTTCTGTCACTTTAACGTGGTTTTGTGAACAGAAATTCTAATTTTAAAAAAGTTGAGTTTACCAATTTTTTTTCCTTTAAGGTTAATGTTTTTTGTATCTTGTTAAGAACTCCTTCCCTGTCCCAGGTTCATATAAATATTCTCCTATATTTATCCTAAAGGCTGTAAGTTTTGCTTTCCCATTTAGATGTTCAATCCATTTTTAACTGACTTTTGTATATGCTGTAAGTATGGGGTCAGATTTTTTTCCCCTTTAATAATTTTCTCAGTACCATGTTTAGGAAAATCCATTGTGTTCTCACTGGTCTGCAAAGATATCTTGTGTCCATATGTATATGGGTGTATTATGAGCTCATTATTCTATTCCATTGGTCTATTTGTACATCTTTGTGCTAATCTTGATTACCTGAGCTCCTCTTAAAAGGTAGTCTGTCTTTTCTTCCTCTGGCTGTTTTTAAGGATTTTCTCTCTGTTTTTTGTTTTCTGTAATTTAGTGTAATATATCTTAAGTGCATTCTTTTTTATGTATCTGCTTGGAATTTGTAGGCATTTTTAAATTTGTGGATAGGTATCTATTATTAGTACAGAAAAATTCCCAGTCACTGTCTCTTCAGAGATTGCCTCTGCTTCATTTTCTATCCTTTCCTTTCTTTATCAGGTTCTAGTGAAACATAGGTTAGATCTCATTCTTCTCTTTTTGTCTCTTGATCTCTTCTTGGTTTTAAGAGTTGACAATTCCAAAACATAGGTTAGATCTCATTCTTCTCTTTTTGTCTCTTGATCTCTTCTTGGTTTTAAGAGTTGACAATTCAAAGATAGTACTAATCTTGGTGCAGTGTCATATGCCTGTAATCCTAGTGGCTCAGAAGGCTGAGGCAGGAGGATTGCAAGTTCACAGCAGCCAAAGCTCTTTAAGACTCCATCTCAAAATAAAAAATAAAAAGGGCTGGAGATGTAGCTTAGTGGTAAAGCACCCCTGGGTTCAATCACTGTACCAAAAAGTAAAAATAAAAAAGTGAACAAAAGAAGCTTATCTCAAGTAGGGTTGGAATGACAGGCAACTAATGTCTTTTATCAAGTGATAGTAAAAACATGTCTAATACTGAAAGTATTAAATACTTTTAATACTTATAACCCTGGAGAACCTACTAAATCTTAAGGCTATCCGATCACCATATGATTCTCTAATCTGAAAATTAAAAGGTAAAAGGGTAGAGAACTCAGAATAGGGACAGTGTTTTCCCAAGGTATCAATTTTGAACACTGAGTGGGTCTACTCAATATTTAAAATAAGTATATTTGGCATAGATGCAAAGAAAACTAGGATAAGAATAAGTCTTCCCAAATCTATTCAGCTTAAGTATCTGTTTCCTCTCCTACCAGCCTATAATTACACTCACCTTTTAAAACATTTTTTTAAATCTTTATTTTATTTATTTATTTTTATGTGGTGCTGAGGATCAAACTCAGGGCCTTGCACATGCTAGGCGAGTGCTCTACTGCTGAGCCACAATCCCAGCCCTAAAACTTTTTTTTAATTTATTTTTTTAGGTACTAGGGACCAAACTAGGGCCTTGTATATGCTAAATGTATTCTACCACTAAGCCACACCGCCAGCCCTATACTTAACCATTTCTGCAGTGAAAATTATTGCCTAATATTAATGGGAATGCATTAGGGAAATAATGTACCATAATAAAAAATGAAATGTAAAAGGAATAAAATGAATTCTGTTTTTGTGAACTCACCTAATATTTAATCAGGGAATATTTGAAATATTCCCAGTAAAATAAGAAAGGGAAAAAAAGAATATATACCTTTACAGATATTATTTAATGTTGTTTAGAGATATTAACCAAAGCATTTAGACAAGAGAAAATTTTGTTACATATTAGTAAAGAAGATGTGAGATTATCACTTTTTGCAAATAATATACCTATACCTAGAAACCAAAAGTGTTCATAACCAGGACTTTGAAATAAGAAGGATTTACTGGGTTTGGTTACATTTGTAATACTTGAGAGACTGAGGATGGAGGATCATAAGTTTGAGGCCAGCCTAAGCAATTTAGTAGAACCCTTTCTCAAAATAAAACTTAGAAAGGGCTGGGAATGTAGTTCAGTGGCAGAGCACCCCTGGGTTCAATCCCCAGTACAGGGGAAAAAATAGGAAGAAAGAAAGACTCCATATGAAGCATTTCCCCCCTCATCATTTCTACTCTCAACCCTCCCTATGGGCTAGTTTTTTGATTGTTTTCCTAGATGAAAACCTAAGTAGTTCTATAATCATTTTGATCATTCTTTTTGGTATTCTTTGATAGTTTTCAGTCACAAGAACAGTCTCATTTGATTAATTACAACCACTGGTTCAGCTTAATAATCTTTAAATTTCATGCAAAGCCTCCTGCATTCAACTTGATGCTTGCAGTGTGTAAAGGGGGACATATAAACCTTCTTCATTTCCTAATCCTGACTTTCTCATTATCCTGCCCAATAGGCAGTCTTTGAATCCTATGAGATTAGAAAAGGGATGGGCAAGAAGAGATAAGGAGACCGAAAAGACTTTGTTGAAAGACTGGTTTTGTGTTGGTTTCTCTTGTTTTAATGGATATTCAATACTGACTCTTTTTTGTGGGGTACTTTTATGAATTTCTTTGAGAAATCCCTATTGGGAATCTCTAATTTCATTTCCTATGATGTGGCAGCATGTCTCTTTGAAATGGCTACTTGGAATACTTGGCATGGACCTTGGTAGTTTGTGATACCCTCCTTTGTGGAGGTCACTTTGTTCCTTCATTGGGTCCAAGAAGAATAGGTACCAATTTTTATGATATATAAACTCCAGAGGGACCAGCAGAAATTCTCCCCCAAAATCTCACCATTCTACTTTGGAATCTTTAAGTTCCCCTTATTTGGCCTAAAGTGAAGCAACAATACCCTCATTGCTCCTATGGTATGGAAATGTCTGATCTTTTCCAAACAACAATAAATTATTGACACCAGCTTATGTATTACAATTCAGTTCAATTCTTTTTTTAAAATATTTTGAACACACTACCTTTATTTTATTTTTATGTGGTGCTGAGGATCGAACCTAATGCCCTGCATGTGCCAGGTGAGTGCTCCACCACTGAGCCACAACCCCGGCCCTCAATTCTTACGCTAACTACCTGGAGTTAATACAAAACCAGAGGTTAAGGAACTTAGTCTCACAGAATTGCCCCTACTTTAGGTGTCTCTAAGGCACTGTACTTCTTTGCAGCCATCCACACAATCTGAGGAGTTCCCATAACCCTTCCTTAGGTTCAAATAATTCACCATAACAACATTTTGGTCAATGATAAACCACATGTCTAATGGGTTTTTACATAAAATTAAATGAAGCAGAAAAGTCTTATTGCCCATTATTTTTACTATACCTGTTTCTGTTTAGATACAAAAATGTTTATCACTATGTTAAAATTGCCTACAATATCCAGAAAAGTAACATGGTATTCAGGTCTATAGCCTAGGAGTAATAGACTACACCATATATCCTAGGTTTGCAGTGGCTATCCCATCTAGGTTTATGCAAATATACTCTATGATGTTGGCACAATACTGAAATCACCAATGACACAATTCTCAGAATGTATCCTTGTTACTAAGCAATGCATGATTTTACTGTTGATTACAGTTTTATTATAAAGGATGCAACTAAGAAACTGCAAAATGGTAGATATGAATAGTATGAGGTATAGGGAGAGGGGTGTACATTTGAATAGGATCTTAAGGATTTTGCCTAACAAAATATCTGGAATGAAAGATTTGTTTATTAGTATTTATATTGTGAAAATTTCTGCCACTATAAAATTATAAAGTTAAATAATTTATATTTTTAAGAAACAATTCTTATAGTAGTCATAAAAGAACTATGTTTTCGGGCTGGGGATGTGGCTCAAGTGGAAGTGCGCTCGCCTGGCATGCGTGCAGCCCGGGTTCAATCCTCACCACCACATACAAACAAAGATGTTGTTGTGTCCACCGAAAACTGAAAAATAAACACTAAAACAACTCTCATTTTCTCTCTCTCTCTCTCTCTCTCTCTCTCTCTCTCTCAAAAAAAGAACTATGTTTTCAAGAAATTTAATTTATGCTATTGGCTAAGATACTGATATTTTAACTTCATATTTAACTAATTGTACTTTTTAAAGTTTCAAGAAATGTTAAAAGACAGGAAAATGGTCATTGTCCCAGTACCCATTCTCCTTGTGGCTACCCTCAACTCTTGCTGTTTCTCTTGGCATTTTTCCTATATTTTTGTGTTATTTTTCTAGTGGCCTCCTGCCAGATTTTCCTATTCAACAGTCCTTATTTCCTGTCCCTGCAATAGAGTTATATCATTGTTTCTTTTTAAATCATCATTATCCATGTGATTAGGACCTTGCAACTATTGTTAATCTAAGCCAAGTCATAAGCTACTAAGATCTTAGATTCTTTCTAGTTTAATTTTCATTTTTCTTAGCCTACATTGCCTTGTTTTTTCATTTTCCTGAGCCCATGTACCTGTCACTATTTTTTTCCCAAACCCTCTAGCATTGTTGTCAGTTATCTGTAAATATTTTCCACATGACCAAACATATTTTCCCCTGGAGACCTCCTTCCCTTAAGAGTCTGCTTTCCTTCTCTTCCTGGATGTTATTTTCCAGGGCTGCTACCAGGAACTTGCCTTTTACAATTATATTGGGAATTCATACATGGTTCTCATTGTTAGTTTTCCTGATTCTAAATATAATACCATTTCTTTTTCCTGTGTACTTCCTAGTTTTGATGGAGCACAGACCACTAGTTTCCTAAGAGTTATATCAGAGATATATCATCATTCCCTGCAGTTCTAGAATTGTTTTGATTTAATCTTCACATTGGCTTAGTGACTTGACTGGTTATAGATTTCTGAGCCAGAATTTGTTTTTTTTTCCTAATAGTAGTGAAAGAATTGCTTTGTTCTCTTCTAATTTCAAACAGTGCTCTTGAGAATTCCATTGCCATTCTGATCTCTGAAAAGCTTTTGTGATCCATGTTTTCTTCCTGGAAGCTTTTTAGAAAGTTCTGTCCCCCCCCCCATATCCTGAAATTTTACTCTAACATGTACTGTTTTTGAAAGTCCATCACATTTTTCCCTCTTGGAACTTAAAGAAAAAGGAAAGAGGGGAAGGCACTTACTCATTGAGCTGGTTGCTTTTTAATTCATATCACTGGGAAAGTCCGCCATGGTTGTCCATTTCTAGGAGATAAGATTCCAGCCTCTTCCATTGCTCTATCTCTTCCTGCAGAGCCTTTTACTACCTCCACTATCATTTCTCTTGAGTAGTTTGTTTATTGTTTCAGGGGTCAATGATGTTCACAGATGTGTCCATAGACTTACTTCTCTCAGGAGGAATGGGAATGCCTGGACTCTGTTCAGATGAACTTAGATAAAGAAGTGATGTTGGAGGGGCTGGGGATGTGGCTCAAGCGGTAACGCGCTTGCCTGGCACAGGGCACTGGGTTCAATCCTCTGCACCACATAAAATAAAGATGTTGTATCCACTGAAAAACTGAAAAATATTAAAAAATTCTCTCTCTCTCTCTCTCTCTCTCTCTCTCTCTCTCTCTCTCTCTCTCTCTCTCTCTCTCTCCTCTCTTTAAAAAAAAGAATGATGTTGGAGAATTTCAGAAACCTGGTTTCAGTGGGTGAGAATAACTACCCCACCCCCAAATTCATAATCCTTGGGCAAATGAATATTTCACTTCAGGCAACCTGCTGAATTTATGTTCTCTGTTCCCCAAGGAATGGTTTGAGTTGGAATGGAATGGAAGAATTGAAAATGGGAAGCTCCAATGGGCTGTGGCTGAAGCTTCATCTTCTCCATCTTCCTCTGGTCCTTCCTGTAGTGACATCTCTTCCTTGACCACCAAGGGACTGGATCTGATTCCTGGGACATCCACAGGATAACCATGTCCCATATCTTTTCTTGTGAGCAGCACTTTCCAATTCTAAGCCAGCTGTGATCTCCTTATTGGAACAAGGAAAAGAGTCCTGGATGATTGACAGAAAGCTGACCAGAGGTGAGATGATAAGACAGGAACAGGGCCACGAAGAGACATTCCCTCTAGAGATTTTATCAGGAAGCTCCCCTCAGAGGGCAAAACCTCCCCTCTGCTATGTGAGCTCTCATGCTTTTTTGCTCTTATACTTTCTCCCCTATCCATGAGAGTAAATACCTTTCTTTATTTCCAAAACAGTTATCTTTTTATATTTAAATTTTTTTCTTCTTAAGATATGCTGTATTTCAAATTCTATAATAGAAGAATCTTTTGGAAAATACATGTGTAAATGTATTTTTTATTTTTCTTTCTTGTACTGGTTTTCATTTTATCTATTTTCTAATTACCTTCTTTGAACAGCTTGTCCTGAGTTTAATAGTTCATTCTTTCATTTAAAAAAGTAGAGAGAACCTTTCTTTTTTAAAAAATATTTTTTTAGTTGTCATGGACCTTTATTTTATTTATTTATATGCATTGCTGAGAATCAAACCCAGTGCCTCATAAATGCTAGGCAAATGCTCTACCACTGAGCCACCACCCCAGCCCCACCTTTCTTACTTTAAAAAAAAAATCAAGTATTAACCACCCCTAGAGACAAGAATAGAATATAATTAGCACCTCAGAATCCCTCTATAATTTGTTAGACCAACTCACAGAACTCATGACAGCACTCTTCTTTGTTTTAGTTGTTGATGGACCTTTATTTTATTCATTTATTTATATGTAGTGTTGAAAAATCAAACCTAGTACCTCACACATATGAGGCAAATACTGAACCCCAGCCTGTGACAGCACTGTTCTTATGATTACTGTTTTATATAAAGATACAGAAGAACAGCTAAATGATATATAGGGCAAGATCTGGGGGGTGAGTAAGAATAACTACCAAGGTCTGGGCGGGGGCGGTTCTAGGCACAGGAGATTTCTATCTTCATGGAATTAGAGTATGCCACCCTCCTGGTCACCAACTAGGAAATTCTCCCAAGCCTCATCATGAGTTTTTTATTGGAGTTTCATTACATAGCTATGACAGATTAACTCCCTGGCTACATGATTAAATTCAATTTCCAATCATTCTTAGTGGTCAGGTGTTGGGCTAGGGCTGAAAGTTCCAACCATCTAATCACGGACTTGTCTTTCTTGGCAAATTTCTCCCTTGAAATTATTTGTGGACCTATCATGAATCACATCATTTTTATAAACTCAAATATAATCAAAAGGGATTTGTAAGTAATGAATGTCACTCTTACCTGGTAATTCCAAGGGGGTTTGAAGCTCTGAGCTAAGAACCCAGAACAAAACCCAGGTATTTTCTTTACTGGTCTTTATCATAATGCAAATTGGCTGGGCACCATAGCTGACACCTATAATCCCAGTGACTCAAGAGAGTGAGGCAGGAGGATCACAAGTTTGAGTCTAGCTTCAGCAATTTAGTGAGACTGTCTCAAAATAGCCTGTAGAGAGGCTAGGGTTGTGGCTCAGTGGTAGATCACTTGCCTTGCATGTGTGAGACCCTGGATTCAATCCTCAGCACCACATAAAAAATAAATGAATAAAGGTATTGTATCCATCTACAAATAAAAATATTTTTTAAAAGATGGGCTGGGGATGTAGTTCAATGGTAAAGCACCTCTGGGTTAAATCCCCAATACCAAAAACAAAACAAAACAAAAATCCCAAGTGGGTATAATTTATGTTAATCCTTTTTTTTTAGTTCAGAATCCATGCCCATAGCTATATGTGATGTTCCTGAGTCCATATTCTCTCTTGTTCCATTTTCTGATTTCCTATGAGTGTAGAGAAGTATAATCATCTTTCTGTTGTGGAATAGGAGAGGGGATCTTGTAGTCTCTAATAAACTAATAAAATCCTTCATCTCATGCCTTAGCTTTCAGTATTTTCTGTTCACCTCATTGTGTGAAGTGGCAGATGCTTTCAATTCTTCATCTATAGAGAACTGCACCCTGATTCAGTATTATATAAATAATCCATTGTAGGCTTAGAATTTGATTATTGTGTACAGAGTCACTTATTACTCATCCATTGGCGTTTTAGCTTCCAAGTTTTATTTGCTGCTGCCTCATTTCCAGTATCCTTTGTCTTAGTGGAGTTTTTCTTGACCTTTGTTAAACTTTTACTATAGATTCATGAGTAAGCAATGATAAACTCTTTAGATACAATCTGCCAATTTTTAAACAAATTATGCCCCTTTTAAATTAAAATAGTATGGTCAACCTTCATTATTCACAGTCTCCATATTGCAAATTCACTTACTCAAAATCAATACAGAGCTCTCATGGTCATATACAGAGTGGCAAAAAAATTAAGTCTTCCAATACATATTTATTCCAATTGATATTTAAAAAGGCCCTGCTCTGACTTCTTATTTTAACTCTCATATTATAAAAATAATACTTTGCACATTTTCTTTCTGTTGGTGAATTCACTGTTTAAAGTGGCAGGCAAGTACTTGGGGTGTAACCCTGTGGTAAAGAGCCTGGTTAGCATGTGCAAGGCCCTGGGTTCAAACCCAAGTACCGCACAAATAAATAAAATGCCCCTTAAACATAGTGCTGTGTCATCTAATGTTCCTAAATGCAAGAGGTAGAAACATTTGCCTAGCATGTGTGAAGCACTGGGTTCCATTCTCTGCACCATATATAAATAAATAAAATGAAGGTCCACTGACAACTAAAAAATATTAAGAAAACAAAGATGGTTTATGTGCCTTAAGGAGATAATCTCTGTGTTAGAGAAGCATGGTATAAAGTAAGCACTCAGTATTGATAGCAATTATTATGGAAGAATGTCATGGCAAATGGGAAAATGAAGTGGCTTGTAGACATCAAAGTAATGCTGGTTCCACTATCTCAAACCAAATACATGCCCCTTTTCTTCCAGCTCCCCAGTTGGTCATTGGCCAAATTTAGGTAATTACTTCTTGGAACCCTTCTTCTAATTATTGTACTCTAGACCAGCATGAGTTATAGTACTATTGGTCATGCATTCAGCAGTAATCAACAAAAGTAAAGTGTCTTTAAATAGAAGTATATGTAAAACAAGATTATACATGCTCAACTGATGAAAGCAACAGTTCAGTATTGTATAATTCACTTTTTATGATGAGTTTAAAGAACATAATTACTATGAATAATGAGTTGATCATATGAGTTTTTTAAAACTTCCAAGAATAGTACATATAAAAATCATTTATTGCCTCAGTAATTCAATAAATTATTTATTCAGCTTCTTATATTTTAGGCATTTGCCAAAACATACAATGTTGAGTATCATATCCATTGGTAAAAATAATTGACACTTTTGACTTCACTGGACCTTATGCATATATAACTTAAAATAAGTGCTATTAAAGAAAAAGCATGAACTAAGGCCTAATATCTGTAAGACATAATTTTAGATCAGGTATGACCTCACTAAAGAGATGCTACTTGAGCAGAGGCCTAAAGGGTAAGCAGCAATTAACAGCCAGTGATGATATGGAGGGTGCAGTATGCTAGACAAAGAGAAAACCCCAAATAGTTTTAGATTTTTGGTAGGACAAGGCTAGACGAAATATCATTCCAGGTGCTGAATGGATTAGAGTACTAGAACCTAATGGGGAGACTTAGGAGATCCCTATAGTGATTTAAGAAAGGTGATGCTGGTCTAGAAGACTCAAAAATTTTGTCGGAACATAAAACTGGAGCTCACCTTCTCATATGTTGACATGGCATTCCGCTCCTCACAGAGTATATTTCATCTTCTCTTAGTCTCTTTAGTCACTGCTATGAATTAAGGATCCATTCCTCCTTTTAAGGTCAACACGCCTGAATTCCAAGGGAAATTATTTCCAGTGAAACTGCAATTCATATTGTGTCCTATCTATAGATGAGATTTGCCTGTCTCCTATTCCTGACAGTTTCATTCAGCATCTTAGACTTGTTACAAACTGTCTTCCCAATGTGAATTTGCCAACAGTATACTTCTTCATATTTATTGATCCCCCACACCTGCATTTGTACATTTCAACCCATTTATCCTAATAGCCCTTTCTTTTAGGTCTGAAAATTATCTACAAATTATAAAACAAAGTATGGTATTCGGCATTTGTAACCATATGTTTATATATGCGTAGGTATGATTAAAATCACTACAGTATGGAGGATAGCCCTGAGCGTTGTGTATTGAAGGTGATTCTGATCACAGCAAAATTTGAGGAAGCCATCTGCTTCCCTAATCACCTCCTCAGCTTCTATTATTATCTGACCTTAGTGTTTGTGCTTTTCTGTGTTTTACAATTGCTTAGCCATATTTGAGAACCATATAAGCATCTTTGCTGGGTGTTATTTTCAATTTAATCTTCCATTTTTTAATATTTATTTTTTAGTTTTAGGTGGACACGATATCTTTATTTTATTTTTATGTGGTGCCGAGAATCAAACCCCAAACATATTAAGTGAACGTGCTACCACTTGAGCCACATCCCCAGCCCCTCCCTTTTTTTTAAAGAAATTTAACTTCCGAATAGAATGAATATATGTACGTTTTTATTTTCTTTCAGATCTAGAATCAGTATGACCAAAATATTATCTCTAAAAAAGAAACATTTCGATCAGGTAATACTTTACCATGAAGATATGCCTCCATTTATTCATCCGACTTTTCTTGTTCCACATCAAAAAACTATTAGCAAAGAGAAGCCCTGTGAATCTGTGATATGTGGGAAGACTTTTAATCAGAACTTAGAATTTATTCAACATCAGAGAAAAATGTATGAATGTAAGGAGTGTGGGAAATCCTTCAGTCGTGGCTCACTTGTTACTCAACATTAGAAGATTCACATTGGTGAAAAACCATATGAGTGAAGGAATATGGAAAAGCCTTTAATTATTGCTCAAACCTTAATGATCATCAGAGAACTCACACTAGTGAGAAACCTTATGAATGTAAAGTATGTGGGAAAGCCTTTACAAAAAGTTAACAATTTTTCCCTCATCTGAGAATTCATACCGGTGAGAAACCTTATGAGTATAAGGAGTGTGGGAAGGCCTTTTCTCAACACTTAAGACTTATTCAGCATCACAGAATGCACACTGGTGAGAAACTGACACGAGCAGGACTGCAGCGAGGTCCCGTGATCATCCCCAGGTGGTCCTGGAGTCAGGATCGCCTCTGCTCCAGGTAACCGCTCCCAGCCAACGATCCGTGTCCTGAAGAAAGAAGTCGCTGCACACGATATGCCTTTTCGAATGCTCGGTTTATTCACACCAGGTTTCATCACATCACACGAAGCACAGGAACAGAGACTGGCAGGGCTCAGTTCGCTCGATGTTGACCCACTGGCATCGTGGATCTGAACTGACCAAAGAGCTCAGCCTTCCTGGCCCTTAAATACTTAGTTGTTTACAACACTTCAAACCAAAACATGTTTACGTCGTGGCTTCTATTTCTTATCCTATCCTCACAGATTATGTTTACACTGCATCACAACACACTTATCCTAAACTACCACACTTGTTTGTGCTAAAATACATCAAAACATGTTTACCTTATGTCCTTATCTAACTCACACATATTTCTAACTTATGCACCCTTCTTCATCAAAACATGTTTACTTCAAATTCTCCTGTCATTCCACCCCCTTGATACCGAGACCAATAAAAGGGGTGAAGGTATCAATGACCATCCATCACACGATGGCTGTATAATAACACCACTGTATGTTAAATAGCCAACGACACCACTATCCTGCAAAGGTGCCAAAGAAGTGTCACTGTAACATACAATGATTGCATCCTGTAGAGGTCCAAAATCCTACCATACACATCGGGAGATATTGAACTAAAGAATTCCAAATTTCACAGCACACAGGGTAAGGTACAATGCTAGGATAATTTTCCAACTTGTGTCGCAACTGTCCATTATTTATGTTCTTCAAAAGTATTACTGCTCCGTGGCATACTCTCAAGGGTCCCGTTATTTCTGTCTCTTCGTACAGTGGAATCAGTGGTACCGGAGCACTCGGGGTTGTGTCTGTCAAATTCCAATAGTTGGTTTTTCTTTTGGCGACCCAAGATTCTTTCTAGTACTATCAACAAGTAAATATGGCACAAATTAAAGAATTAAAACATTTGTTTCAGTTAACACGTCTGTCATTGTTGGGAAAAGAAAGGCCCATGCACATTGTGAGGCACATATCTCTTAGGTGTGGAACTCTAAAAGAAAAATTCCGCGTCATGTCCGAATGAGCTGTCCACTTTGTTCATGCAAAACAATAAATTGGGGCTAAATCGGGCCCCCGGGGCCAGGGATAAGTATTACCCTTAGGGAGACTTGTGTTCAAGTTTCCTCTTTTTTATATTGGTTGCATGCAAAGGGAATCAAGCAGCCCCTGTCTTAGGTCGTCCACTGCCCTTGTACTACTTACCTGTTTCTGGGGAGGCCCCTTCCCCTGTCTTAGGTTGCAGTACAAGCGTGGAAGTTGCCCGTTTTACTGGGTACCACAAGATCAGCTCACTTATTATTCGGACATTATTATTCAACCGCCACTTTTTTTTTTTTGCAGGACCAATAACTATTCTCAACAGACATGGCTATTATTTTACTGATTTCATAATGTTCCAATCAAAAGTAAGGTTCACACATCAAAGTAAATCGATAGATAGTAAATCAGGAAAATTACTTCCTACATATTCTTGATATAGTTTTGGTAGGGCCACGTGTCTAAGCGTATATTTCCACATGTGTACAAAATAAGGAAGAATAATTTGTCTCCAGCAAAGCATTTGCAAATCTAGTGCATTGAATGGTGCTCTATTACACGGTGCTCCTGGTCGACACAAAGACACTGGCAAGGATATGGTGTCATCATCCTGCTTGAAAAGAAGGACACTATTGATATACCATGCCCATGGCCATCCTCGTACATTCTGTTCTCGATGTGACGTTCTCATACATTCCGTGAAGATCCCCATCAAAAACATTATGTTCCGGGTATCTCTCGCCATCGGACACTTCTATTCGATGTACCGTCATGTACCATTGATGAGTCCATACATGACGTAAAAACTCGATGATTGATGGGACTCGAAGTATCTTGTCCTGTATCTTCGTATGTAGACCACAATCCCTTGGTGCCCAAGTATTCACCAAATGGAGCAACAAAGATAGCGTGTCCCCATTATAACATTTTAATGCACCATACCAGAAAAAGTTACGTACATGAAAACTCAAGCATAGCTCACAACTTGCATAGTGCAAAATCTCATTCCGCTCTGCGTCTTGTGCACGACGCGCAGATTGTCTTCTGCATTTCCTATGCTTGTTCATGGTTCCTGTAAAACATTCGTTTATCAAGCTTTACAACTGTCTTCCGAGCAGTTCTCTTATTCACCTTCAAACAAATCTTAGTTAATATTACTAGAAGGAAAAACAAACATACATAGAAAAGGATTTCTTTAAACCAATGAAAAGGATTCCATCTCATTATACACGTAAAATCTGCATGGACTAACCTGAAACATCCCATCACCGAACAGTCATAAGTATACTTAAAGTCACGTGGTATTAAATATCCTGAGTCTACCAATACCTTAATCTTATGTGTTTCACCCTGAAACTGCTGTATCATCTTTGTGGTTTGGTTATGAACAGCCTCTATGATTTTACCATGTTCTGCAAAATGTTTGTTCAAGGTTTCCACTGCTTTCTTTGCTTCCTCATATAGCTGAGATTCCGGAGGAGGTGGTACAAATACGTGTAGGCCAAATGTGTGATTGGAAATAAAAATGACATCTGACAAAAGTCTGTTGGTGTAATCTGGGTCTGTGGAGTTAATTCGTCAGAATGGATGTTGCTTACGAGTTGCGTTCATGTGTTCAATCATCATAGTGTTATAATGTATATGGCATCCTGCTTTCAACGGTAGAGTTTCATTATAAGTTATGTTTTGCCATCTTCTCACCATATAGTCCATGGGATGACATGTCAGCAATCTGTAGTTACCTAGGTCCATCAAGGTGCTTTGCGGCATAGAGATTGTTATGTACGATGTTAAGGGTTCGTCTGATACTAAGTTAAAAGCAATCATCGTTGATTTACCCAAACTGTAGGTTGCATCTGCAGGAACATAGAATGACGTATCATTCCATGTTAGCCAATAAAAAGTTTCGTATGGTAATATCCATACATCTCCAACTTTACGTGGTACTGGTTTTGTTGGATATCCAATAACCGCTGATGTTGTAGATATCTGCCATAGATGAATCACACAATCTCCCATATCGCAATGCAAGTCTTGTGTGGGGTCTAACACTGTGAAAGAAGTCACTGTTTCCATACCTATACCTGTTTGGAACAACACTCGTAAATCCTCTAACGATGCCTCCAGCATTGCTCCAATATGAGCACATTCTTGGTTTGCTTCTAAATGTTTCAACCTTGATTCAAATACTTCATTCGTCGTCTGCACCACTGTATTGAGGATATCAATTTGTTTCTTTAGCATCGCTTGTTCTATATTAATTCTATCAATCAGTATTGATGCAGAGTGTAAATTCTTCGATATACCTGCAATCACTGATGCTTGTTTACCCTGTAAACTTTTTAATGCATTAATTTCAACTCTGAGTTCTTCCGTCATTGCACCTGCGATCAACGCTCCAAGAGCGGCTCCAGCGATGAAAGCACCTACCGCCGCTAGCTGTAATGGACGTCGTCCTGCGGCATTTCGTGCTATGCTGTAAAATAAATCTGCAGCACATATTGCCATTTCTCTGAGCCACATACTTCAGTATCCCTGAATGCTTGTCCAAGTGAGAGCCGTAGTCTCACTGGTTGGATCGCAGGGTGCACCAGGAATCTCAGTGGTTGTTTTAGAAGTGGCAGATATGCTGGGGCTTCAGTGGTCGTCATTTTTCCTTTTGGCGGAAACAGGACACTTCTAGGGTAGTGGGCTGTCACCCACCCCCTGGTTTCATTGAATCCAACTCTGTATATTAAACATGGTTTGAGCGATTCGGGCGTCACTCTGCAGTCTTTCATTGTCATCTTATAGGCATATATCTTATGAGTTCCTGCATAACTGTCGTAAATGTCCGTTGTATTCCGTAAGACATCATGAGACACAATGTCATACATCCACCAGGAATTGTCGTTTTCCAATGCTGGCAGTAGCATATACCAATAGTATGGCAGTTTTCCTGTATGTATTACGTTTTTCCATTTGGAAAAGTCCATGCCTGCTGTTATCCACCATCGCAAGGTCTTGTTGTCTGCAGCTTCTACGTGATACCGGATCTTAGTGTCCCATAATTGCGTACTTGGACATCCATCTTCTGGTTCCACATCATCATCCATCACAGTCTTCTTTGTTAATAACGTTACTTCATCTATTTTTGGATATTTGTATGTTAACGCTGTTGCCCTTGGTTTCAATGTATGTCTCACTGTAGATTCCCAATATGTCGTTATATGGGAAGCATTTACTGCATCCATTGGGATGTCATATACTGACACATTATCTTCAATGGATCTGTGAACTCCATGTATTATGTCGATATTAGATGGGAACCATCTGCAGTTGGATCTTTCTAATGCTACAGGTACTCCTTGCGTATCGTTGTAGATTCTCTTCTTGCCCATCATAGGTATACTGATGTTATGTAGGGCGTCTCTAATTATTGAGTTGGATATGTTAAACACAGGTATTAAAGATGACATAAAGTGATCATAAAATTTATAGGATAAATCTGAATATGGTTTTCCTTTTTCTGCCAATGCTGATCCGTTGAATGAATAGTCTACTTGTAAGAATGACACGTTCCATTTTAATCCTTTCAGTATGTCTGTTGGTGTAATTACTAAAACTGGTTGCCATGGTGAGTCGAACACTTCATGTGTTTTATTTCTTATTAGATGTATATGTGTTGCATTAAGTAGAACAGTATGATCTTCCTCCAGTATGCAGCTCTCCCTTGAAAAATTGTAACACCATGTCTAGTTCCACATGGGATTTTGTGTTCTGTTAAGGATTCTATTATCAGTCCAGAACGATTGATTGAAGGTCACAAACTGAATGCTACTCACGTTGGTATGTCGTTCATGGCATACACCTTCATTTATTTCCGTTGTATCCCGTTCCTTTACTGTATTCTTAAACGCATATCATCTGGTTTTGTTATGATATAAGATCCATCCTTCGTGATGGAACATGGGAAAAAGTGGCGTCTGCCACGTAGGATCTAGTCTGGAAGGATGCAGGAACATACATGGTACCATTTGAGGATAGGACATTGTATCCAACACCTGTCCTGATACCTTATACCAATACCTGTATTTGCAAAACTATCAGTCCCAGGTCATACGGAAAACATACGCGTCCTATGAATGCAACACCTGCTGACCTATTTTGCATTTCTCCAAAAATACTTCGAACACACACATACCCTATATTTTTAAGCTTACTTGGTGGCGTATACGCCCATCGTGCCATATTATGCGTAAACGGCTGTGGAATTGGGTCAGTCAATACCACCGGTGATCTCCATGTTTCTGTTCCTAGAGTCAGCACTTTCCACCAATCTTCCACTGGCATGAAAGATATGTTGGAAATATGTATGTCTGAACGATATGTAGACAGGATGTCAAATGCACCAAATATCGGAAGGTTTGGAAAGTCCGCAACGCATGTTACAAAGTCTGTGTATCCCAAAGTTTTATTTTGCAAGTCATCTAACCAGATTGTCATCTTATGACCTTCAGAACTCATCAAGTCCAAATAGTCCTGTAATTCCTTTGGACAATAGGCCCCATACGGTTTCTTGAGAGCTTCTGGCCATCTTGCGACTGGTCTTGCTCCCTGCAAATGTCGTGGAAAACCATACCATTTGTTAAGCACTTCTTGGGACTCATTGTAGGGTAGGAGGTCTATTCCCATAGTTGTCGTCTTGATAGTCGTTGTTGCATCATCATTAGTTGCATTGTCATCACTACGGGTGGCGTTCCCGTTGTCTTCTATCTCGTAAGAGTCGAAAGGGGAGTGAGAGGGTTCATCCTCTTTGTAGTCATAATCAAATGCATGATAATCATTCTGCTGGTTACTTGCCCATGCTTGGAACGGTAATGCGGGTATGCTGATATCTGTAGCTTTTTTGCAAGTAAAGAGATCACTGTCATCATCTGGTTCCAAGACATAAATTTCTTCTGCAGGTCTATTCAGCAAAGCCGCTGTAGCATTGTATTGTGTTACCCACATACTCGTCTTCATTTTCCGGAAATGATACACAAAATGTGGTTTTTGTGCCCATTGATCCAGAATGGCTTCCATCAGATGACATCGCAACGGGTTAGTTTCGTACGCATTTGTGTATCCACCTTCTGACACAGTCCTGAATAAAGGTGAATATATACCCATTGTATTCCATTCGTAAAATGATGCACAAGATGTTGGCGCATAATGCCTGTTAAAGTGTGTGCAAAATGCATATTTGTGATAGTATAAGTATTGAATCGCTGTTAGATTCTGCAAAAACTTCCTTGATCTCCAGTGTTGTGGTATTACAGTGCCATTGTTTACCTCTTTCATAGATTGTGGAAACTGTAGGTACTCTTCGACCCATCGCTTATATGACCATTGACTTTTTGACAGACTCTGTGACTCAATCCACTTCCATGCAGCAGTTGTAGTGGTAGTAGTGGTGGTAGTGGTGGAAGTAGTGCCAGTACCAGCACCACCACTGCTGCTAGCACCACCACCAGTGCTAGTGGTGCTGTCTGTCGTTACACAAATAATAGCAAAATACAATGTCCAGCGTCAAAACAGCATAGTTATTATCTCAAAGTGTCTACCAAAAACACACTGTATAATTAAGCATAATACATCTCATAACGTTTTTCATTTTTTCCTCTCCTATGGATCCTACACATGTGTCGTTTTTATGTTTTTGCCACTCATTACAATGAAAGTAGCCAGATAACAAGGTACAACTATACACAACAACAATTATGAACAGCACAATGCTCCAAATCTGTCGACATGCATTATCGCGTACAGACATCTTTATCCTTAGTTAGCCTAAGGTCTCCTTTCCTAGTTGATATCCAAAACGTGTTTCCTTGCCCATCGGCAACGATTTCACCCTTAGTTACCTTTGTACTGTTCCTATCTTTGATCCAGACTTTGGATGCACGATTCGACGGTTTCTCCTCGTCCTCCTCCTGATACTTGATAACTTTGTTGAACACTTCCTCAAAAGGAGAACTCCTATGCAGCCTCTGCCTGCAGTTAAGTTCAAAGACTGCAATTAGCAGGGCCTTCTCAAAAGGCATCGTGTCCATTAACATATGTAATTTCGTTTTCAGTAATCCATTGAATCTTTCCACTGCACCTGCCGCAGTGGGGTTATAGGCCAAATGGAAATCCCATGAAATTTGCAATATATCTGCCAATTTTTGAACACGTGCTCCAGTAAAGTGAGTTCCCTGATCTGAGGCTATGTTCCATGGACATCCATATCGAGCACACCACGTCCAAACACTATTTATGGTGGACGTTTGGTTTGCTTTTGTACATCCGTAAGCCATTCCAAGACCCGTACTGCAATCCACCATATTACATACATATTTTCCATTTCTCAATGGCCCAATATAATCAATCTGCACCAATTGGTTAAATCCTGCTGGGGCCGTTCTTGTGCTTGGTGGGTTGCGTCTGAATCTGGTCCCACTGGCCGCACATTTTTCGCAGCCAGCAATCGCTTGCTTACATTTACTCCAGGTCGCCTTAATGTTTCTAGAGTCGAACCATTGGTACAGACCATGTGTTCCAATGTGTCCAAGATTCGCATGAATTTGTCTGATTTCATCCAATGTGATATCAGATTCCATTGGGGGTTTAACTACATGCCAATTAGGTCTACGTTTTAAAGTTAGCTTTGTATCAGAGGCTTTATCTACCTCCCATTGGTTTGGATTTCTCAACTTAATAGCAGTTAATTGTACTGGAATTTTGCTCAATTTATCCGAGATATCATTATTCTTAGAAACATCATCCTGGCGTCCTGTATGGGCGTCCACATGAGTAATCAGGATTTGGATTGGAGCTTCCGCCAACCATTTCCATGTATCTTTTCCCCATACATCTTTACCATTTATCGTAAAATCAGTTAATTTCCACTTTGCTGACCAAATTGTGATACCATTACACACCGCCCATGAATCTGAAAATATATGTACATATTTTATTCCCTCCTTTATGGATTCTTCCACCGCAAGGTGGACTGCTAAAAGTTCAGCCAACTGGGCAGAATCATCTGAACCTTCTTTAGATAGAATTTTACCATCATGGGGCCTAAACGCAACTGCTTTCCATTTTGTTTTCTTTCCTATCACTGCACTGGAGCCATCCATAAACCATGCATTAGCATGTGTCTCGGATGCTCCCCATTTTCCAATAGGTGCTACTTTAGGTTCCACTATCGCTACCGGGACAGGTATCATAGGCTGGGCGTTCACGCTTTCAGTTAATTTCGTAATTCTTGAACTCCCCATCATTGATGTATCCTGAGCTAGGTTATTTATATACCATTTCCATTGCATTACCTTCCCTTCAATTGGTAACCCTGTTAATGCATTATCTGGCATCTTAGCCCAATCTAGTATAGGCATTGGGCATCTCATCATTACCTGCCTATCGGTTATACTGAACCCTAGCGACTGAAAAGCACAATAAGCCGTCCAAACGGTTTTTTCAAAGAACGAATACTTATTTTCTGCATACAGAAAACGTTTAGAGTAAAATCCACCCGGCTTTGTCTGCCCGTGACTCTTTGTATAAATGCCCCAGTTACCAAAATCATTGGCAAACACAACGTCCAGGATAATCACTTCTCCCGGCTGTGGCACATACAATTGGGAAAATGTTTTTACATACTCAATTGCCTGACGAAATGCAGTTTCCTGTGCATCCGTCCATACAAAATCTGATGCTTTCCTTATTATTTTATATATTGGTGCCAACAACACCTGCAGATATGGAATGTGTAGTCTCCAATATCCTAAAATCCCTATCGCTTGTTGTGCCATAGCTTTGTTTTTAGGTGATGCCAGGTTCTCTATCTTGTTTATTACGGCTGGTGGCACTGTAGGACCATTAGCATTCCATACAATGCCTAAATATTTTACAGATGTGCTTGGTCCCTGAATCTTTTCTGGATTTATTCTCCATCATGCCTCCACTAGGGTCTTCACTAACATATCTTTGGCAGTAGTTAGAGTATCCTCACTCCTACCAGCTAATAAAATATCATCAACATACGTCCATATTTTAGTGTCTCTTGGTAACTGTAATTCCCCTAATGAAAACTGTAAAGCGTTATGTGCTATGATTGGCCTATTTTTATATCCTTGCGGCACCCTTGTGAACTGGTATTGTACCTAGTTCCATGTAAAAGTTATCATTTCTCTACTATCCTTGTGAAGAGGTACCGCGAAGAACATATCACTTAAATCTATTGCACAAAAACATGTAGGTGAAAAGCTTCTAATTTCTGCATATATACTCTCGATATCGGGCAAGGAACCCGGCATGGTGGGAGTCAACTTGTTCAAATTTCTATAGTCTACTATCAGTCTCCATTTCCCATTTGGCTTCTTAACTGGCCACACTGGGCTATTATAATGGAAGGATTGTGTCCTTTCTATTATTCCTTTACTCAATAGGTCCTTAATTGTCTCTGAAATTTCCTTATGCCCCCCTTTAATTGGATATTGTTTAGTAAAACACTGTGGTACTTGTGGCAGCTTTACTGGTTCTATTTTTACTTCTGGAATGCTACCTACATAACAACTCTTAAGTCTCTTGATAGGCAACCATTCTCCAAACAGCATTCTTATCTCATTTATTCCTAATACTGAATGTGGTATTCGCCCACCAAGACTGACACTTCCATTTCCTTATCATAAACCAGCAACCCCACCATACACCATTTCATGCTTTGGACATGTCCAGACACTCCCTGAACGTTTACACTTTCACCCTCTATTTTCCTATTTACAAAATCATTTCTTATAATAGTTACTTCACTTCCAGTATCTACCAGAAACGAGTCTGAACATGTTTGTCCATCTATAATAAAAGTTAGTTGGATAAACGGTCTCGAGTCTGCGTTCCAAAACGCGCAGCATCGAAACGCGGTTTGCCGAAGCGATTTCTCGTTGACCAATTCCGTGCATTTTGAGGGTCTTGGTATCGGGGTTCTGTGTTCTTTCGGTTGTAATTTACCCCTCCTATCTTGTTTTCTGACTGTCCTCGGGGGTTGATGTCTGGACCCCGTATCCTCATGTTTGTAAATTTTTGTCCTTGCCACCCTTGTCCTGGTCTTAAAGCTCTCCAGTCTCTTTTTTCCTGACGTCACCTCTCCGGAAATGGCCGGCTGAGTTGGAGTCGTCGTTGGTCAGACGCGACTCCCCTGGCATTTTTTCCCATAAAGGTTAGGGTAGCCTCAAAGGACATTTTACTGTCTATCTGTAGCTCCCTATGTTGCTTCAGAAATTCCACCACATCCCACAGGTCTGTGGCCCCAGCTAACATAGTGGAAAGTAGCACCCGATGTTGTTCGGGCGCCCCCTTCACTATTATTAGTCTGAGCATTGGAGTTAATCTACATCTTAACGGTGGTCCTTGATTTTCATCATATATTTTGCAGAAGACTCCTAACTTCTTCACCATCCTTATTCCTTCTGTTGGAGTTCTCCACTGGACCTTGCCTTCGAAAGCTCCCAGATCTAACTGGGGAATCCCTTCTTTCCAGGCACTAGCTATCCAATTAAACAACGTTTTTACCTCTAATGGCTCTTCCTCGATCATTCTCTGTAGTGCCTCCATTACTCCAGGATGGTCTATCTGAATGCTTACTATTTGCATCTCTCGTCCAGAGAGTCTAACACTCTCTCCTCCCTTTGACCATACATTATACAAAAATTCTCCATCGGTTGACCCTTTCTGCGAGAAATCTTGTCTCAACTGCAACATTTCTGGTCAGGTCATATCCCTCGTTTCTATTGTTTGCTCCAACCCGTCTGGGCGTCCCCTTCCGTGCTAGGAGCCACAGCAAAAGTATTATAATACATGGCACCTTTGTTTTAGGTGACTGCCAGCTAGCCATTGAGATGATATGAGTATGTTAAGATTTACATTCATATGGAAATTGGACTCCTGCTGTTCACCTCGGCCTGTCACGGGACTCATGGGACTCCCGGAAAGTTCCCATTGGTTGGGGAAGGATGGTAGGAGGGTTTTCCCGGGGAAGTGCGGGGGGGGGGGCGGTTCCGGTAGACACACACACACGTGTGTGGACCGGCTCGCTAGCGGGATGCACACAGACCACTGGCGGCCTTTTTAAAAATAAAACTTTGTTTCTACTCAAACGGCTTGTGTCTCTGTGCCCAGCCGGGTTGCGGCATTGCAAGCCGGCGCGCGCTAGCAGCAGCAGCGCGAGCACCGAGGCGCCCAGCAGGAAGGTGGCGAGGCTGAGGCGCGCCTCAGAGCCCGGCAGCCGCGCAGCCTGCGGCACTTCCGGGCGTAGATGTTTGAATAATTGAGACTGGTTCTGACTTATAACATGGCTCATTATCTAGTATATCTTGTAGGAATGGGTTTTTACATTTCTTAAGAGCTTCCTGGACTAGGCGTTTTCCTCTAAGTCTGTCTTCATCTACATCGTTAATGATCTTACATAATATTCCCGCGATTTCATGTTTATCGGCCCTTTCTATTATAGGCTTTACTGTTTGTGGATTGCTTAACGCTATTTCCACGGTGGTTCCTTTTTGGAACTCAGGCATCTTTGCCTGAACTACCTTTTCTAGTGGCCGCCATGGTGACTGAGGCTTTAGTTCACTGTTCTCTAAACTTTTCTTTCTTATGGTGCACCTTTTTAATTTTGCTATTGCCTCACGTAGGCCCATTTTACTATACTCAGATATATCCTAATCTTATATAAAGACCAATTCCACTGGATCCAGCCATATGTTTCTATATTGCCCAGGAGCCTACTTAAATTCTCTTCCCACTTTACTTGAGCCCAAGCTCCTATCCTTTCTTTACACCAGCTCATTCGCTGGGGGCCGCCGTCACCATGAAGGATTAAGCAGGTGCACTCCCCTCCTCACTCCGTTGGGTTCCCGGGTGCTGGACAATCACGGTGACTTCGGTCCACAAACGGAGTAGGATTGCGAACGTGTGTTTCGGGGAAAGCACTTACCCCCAGGTTCCTTGTGCGCTCTCCAGATCTTTGGTGATGATGATGGTGATGATGATGATCCTGCCGACTACGCCAACTGACACAAGCAGGACTGCAGCGAAGTCCCGTGATCATCCCCAGGTGGTCCTGGAGTCAGGATCACCTCTGCTCCAGGTAACCGCTCCCAGCCAACGATCCGTGTCCTGAAGAAAGAAGTCGCTGCACACGATATGCCTTTTCGAATGCTCGGTTTATTCACACCAGATTTCATCACATCACACGAGGCACATGTTTACCTTATGTCCTTATCTAACTCACACATATTTCTAACTTATGCACCCTTCTTCATCAAAACATGTTTACTTCAAATTCTCCTGTCAGAAACCTTACGCGTGTAAGGAATGAGGAAAGTGTTGAGGCCTTCAGCAGTGCCTCAACACTTACTAACCATCACAGAATCATGCTGGTGAGAAGTTCTATGCATGTAAAGAATGTGGAAAGGCCTTTATTCAGAGCTCAGAAATTATTCAACATCAGATAATCCATACAGATGAAAAACTATGTGAATATAACAAGTGTGGAAAGGCCTTTAATAAAGGCTCAAACCTTACTAGACATCAGAGAATGCACACTAGTGAGAACCTTATGATTGTAAGGAATGTGGAAAGGCTTTTGTTAGTCACTCAGACCTTATTCACCATGAGGGAATTCATACTGGGTAAATGATAAGAAAGTAAGACCCTTTTGTGAACACTTATTTTTTAAAAAACATGTAATGAAAATAATCCAGGAATGAAGGTTCCCTGTGTATTAAGTTTTCCAGATACTGTAACAAAGAATCAAGAAAAATTTGGTACCTTAAAACAAAGGAATTTATTCCCTCACAGTTTTGAAGCCTGGACATCCAGAATCAAAGTTGGGGTTATAAGGACTTACAAAGGTTATGTGAATAACTCTGAAGGAAAATATGTTTTATGCCTTTCTCTTGACATCCCGTGGTTTACAGGTGCATCTCTACTCTGCCTCCATCTTTTGCAGTCTCTCTACGTATCTCTGAATTTTCTCTAACATAGACACTAGTCATATTGTATGTCACTTAATGTATGATCCCATCATGAGTTAATTACATTTGTGAAAATCCTATTTCATTATGAGATCACATTCACAGGTACCAGGGGTTAAGACATCACTATATTTTGGGGGTGGGGGGACATAGTTCAAACTATAACACCTATTTTGTCTAATGTATTTACAATTTCCTTTTATAACCTTCTTATAAAATTTATTTTAAAGTATAAATTTAAGGTCTAAACTGAACCTCCCTTCTCCCTGACCAAAAAAAAAAAAATTATCTCCCAAACTGCTTGGCTTATTCAGTGTTCTTTCCTCATTTTTCCCTCCTTAATTTGTTTATATTACCTTATGTTTTAGGGACATCTTTTTTTATTGCTGTGACCTATAAATCTGTGCTTCCAATACTGCACTGTAAGTTGTGTTACATAGACTCTTAACTCTTGAAAAAACTATTTTTGAAAGCAGTTCATTTTCTTTACTTTTTGGAACCAGAGCCTCACACATGCTAAACCAGCACTCAACCACTGAGCTACATCCCTTTTTTTGAGACATAGTCTCAATAAGTTGCCCAGGCTGGCCTTCAACTGACCATCCTCCTTTCCCCAGCCTCTTGAATAGCAGGAATTAACAGTAATGTACACCTCACCCAGAATTGATTTCTTATTGTTTTTTTAAGAAGTTGAGGAAAACAGGAATACAAAGAAACATATGAAGACTATTTCAATGCTATTTTAATCCTGCTGACCAGAGATGACTGCTTTCAAATTATTACAACAGATCTTTCCAAACTTATAAAGTGTAATCATAACCCTGGTGCAGTGGTGCACTCCAGCCCAGGGGGCTGAGGCAGGAGCATCACAAATTCAAAGGCAACCTCATTAATTTAGTGAGGGCCTAAGAAATTAGTGAGACTCTATTTCTAAATAAAATACAAAAATAGGGGTTGGGGATGTGCCTCAGTGGTTAAGTGCCCCTGAGTTCAATCCTTGATACCAAAAACAAAAAACAAAATCAGTGCAGGGCGGGGCTGTAGCTCAGTGGCAGAGTGCATGTATAAGGCATTGGTTTTGATCCATAGCACCATATAAAAATAAACAAAGGCAATCTGTCCATCTGCAACTACAAAAAAATTTTTTAAGTGCAATAATAATATGTATTGTATATCATAATTTTCTTTTATCATGCCAGAATGTACCATGGGAGTCCAGTTTGGTGGTGCAAGCCTGAAATCTCAGCACATCGGGATGCTAAGGCAGAAGAGACGAGCATGGTGACGCACACCTGTAATCCCAATGGCTCGGGAGGCTGAGGCAGGAGGATTGTGAGTTCAAAGCTAGCCTCAGCAAAAGCAAGGCGCTAAGCAACTCAGTGAGACTCTGTCTCTAAATAAGATACAAAATAGGGCTGGGGATGTGGCTCAGTTGCTGTGTGTCCCTGGAGTCAATCCCTGGTACTCCCCCCTCCCCGAAAAGAAAAAGTATACTAAGACAGAAAGATCACAAGTTTGAGGCCAGCCTGAGCAATGTAATGAGATACTGTCTCAAAATTGAAAATAAAAAAGGGAGGGATATAGCTCAGTAGTACAGTATACCACTAGTACCCACTCAATCCCCAGGGATTGAACTCCAGCATATGGGAGTGGTGTTCAATAGCTGATACCCCCCAAATAAAAATATACCATGATTACTATTTCAGAAAATAGCATCTTTATCATTATTTTTAATGCTGTTATAATGTCTGGCTGTCAACTTGTGACAACTATTATGTTGTCAAATAACTACTGACAAACATGGTATACACTGAAGCTTTTCAATGATAAAAGTTGTCCTCTAAATACAACTGTAATGCTTTTTAAAAAATTATATTTAAATGTGGAAATAATGAGCATTTTTCCCTATAAAATCTTGCCAGTACATTTCTAATCTTTGTTGTAATCATGTTATCAGTTTGTTTTTTCTTCCAGAATTTTTAAAAATGTATTTATTTTTTAGTTTTTAGGTGGACACAATATCTTTATTTTTTTTTTTGTGGTATTGAGGATCGAACCCAGCGCCCTGCACATGCCAGGCAAGCAGGCTACCACTGTAGCCACATCCCCAGCCCCACCTTCCAGAATTTTACTGTATGTACATACATGTATGTATGTATGTGTATATACATAAATACTTATAGAGAAATGCAATTGCTTTATAATTTTCTGTATAAATGTGTATGGATATATACTAATATTGTGTGTGTTGGGTTACTCAGAAGTAAATGAATTAGGAAATGCAAAGTGTTGGGACTGTTTCTAATATGTAATAATATCTAATGAAAGTTATCCAATACTGATATTAGTAGCTTTTATTGCTATTATTGTTTGTGGAAAGGATTTTAACAATGCTATATACCATGGTTTATATCAGAGAATTCATGATGAAAATTTTAGAAAAGCTATTCTTTATTTTGTAGAAAAGTTGCCACTGATTCAGGAAACAGCTGTCTGTTGCTATTCTCTCAATCAACATGGTGGCATTCATAAAAAAAGAGTGGCACCATGCAACCAGTCTTGGTGGATTGGGAGCCACTGTTTTCAAAGAAGTGCTGGAAAGGCTGATTCCCCTGTGGGGGGCAGAAACCAGAAAAGCCATGGACTGGGCATGAGGCAGGTTTCTAGCATTGGATCTCCCATGTGCTGGAGTTTGGAAAGAACATTGATAATGTTTTGGAATAATTTTTTAAAAACTTTTTTAGTTATAGATGGACATAATACCTTTATTTTATTCATTATTTTTATGTGGTGCTGAAGATTGTGCCTCACACATGCTAGGCAAGCGCTACCACTGAACCACAACCCCAGCTCTGGGATAATTTCTTGATTCAGTAGGAATACATCTCCCTTGATGTGGTCTCCAACATTCCAGGCACATTCCCTGTCTTAGGGTATTTGCATTTGCTGTTCCCTTAGCCTGGAACAATTTTCCCCCATACAGTTGCATTATTAGATCCCTCACTTCCTTCAGGTCTATATGCAAAGGTCACATTTGAAGACTTTCCTGGTTACTCTATATAAAATCTCATTCCCCTATTATTTAATATTCCCTTGTTTTATTTATTTTTTTGCCTTTTTTTGGTACTAGAGATTGAACTCAACCACTGAATCACATCCCCATTTCTTTTTCCTTCTTCTTTTTTTAAAAATTTTATTTAGAGACACGGTCTCACTGAATTGCTTAGTACCTCACTATTGCTGAGGCTGGCTTTGAACTCATGATCTCCTGCCTCAGCCTCCTGAGCCTCTGGAATTAGACGTGCGTCATCATGCCCAGCTTATTTTTTTGGTCTTAATAATTAATGTTTCCCTTCTGTTTTCTACTCTCCAGATCCTAAAAGAGTGCCTCAATCATAAAAAAGCACTCAGTATGTATTTATGTATAAATGAATATATTAATTCTATTTAGTGGAAAATTTGCACCAAGTGTGTCTGAATATACAGTCATGAAGCCCAGCAGATACATGTTTCCCTGAGAAGGTAGTAGGGTCTAAGATGATCCCCACTGATCTCAGCTGACTGGTAGTCTGAAAACGGAAATTACTCACAGAAGTAGAGTATAATGGTGATTCAGAGGCTGGAGGGTGGGGGAAGAGATGTTGGTTAAAGGGGACAAGTTTCAGTTAGGATGAATAAGTTCTGGAGATCTGTCAGACAGTGTGGTGACTAGAGTTAATGTATACTTAGAAACTGCTAATAGATTAGATCTTGATTGTGCTCACCACACAAGATGAGGTGATGGATATATTAATAAACATGATTTATTATGTCACAATGTATACACATTTCAAAACACTGTTCACTGTATATGATTTGTCAATTATACCTTAATAAAGCTGGGGAAGAGGTGGGATGTGATGCACTGAGGATGTATCACTTCTGTGGTATTATGATTTGAATATGAGGTATCCTACAAAAAGCTAAGGAGACACTGTGGCAATGATTAGAGGTGAAATGATTATATTATGACAGCTGTAGCCTAATTGGTGGATTAAACTATTGATGAATTAATAATCTGAAAGGACTTCTGCACAGGTTGGTTTTTGGCAGGTGGGGCATGGCTGAAGGAAATGCCTTTTGGGGTTTATATTTTATCCCTGATGCCTCTATCTCTCTCCTTCCTGGCTACCATGAGCTGAGCAGCCTTCCTCTGCCATTCCTTTCTGCCTTGATGTTCTGCCTCACCTCTGGCTCAGAGCAATGGAGCAACTGACTATTGATTGCAACCGAGAAATGGTAAGCCAAAATAAACTCATATTCTTAAGTTGTTCTTATTAAGTATTTTGGTCATAGCAACAAAAAGATGACTATTAATGTGGTATATAATGTATAACCTTAATATAATAAACTCACATTGAGAAAGATGCCACAAAATAATTGGCCAGTATTCTTCAAAAAATATCTAAGTTATGAGACAAGACAATACTGAGGAACAGTTACATGTTGGAGAAGAATAAAGAGAAGTAGTAAGTAATGTGGGACCCTAGACTGGGTGTCGAACAAGACAACATTTGAATTTAAGTAAGGACTAAAGGTTAATTATGATTATTATATTAATGTTAATTTCCTTTTTCAGAAATTAAACTGTGGCTATATGTTAATATAGAAGAAACTGGGTAAAAACTAAGAATTGTTTTGTTTTATTTGGTGCCAAGCATTGAACCCAGGGGTAATTAACACTGATCCACATCCTCTGACCTTTTTATTTTTTATTTTGAGACGGCCTCACTAAGTTGCTGAGGCTGGCTTTGAACTTGCAATCCTCCTGTCTTAGCCTCCTGAGTTATTGGGATCATAGGCATGTGCCACTGTGCCCAGATTATAAGAATTATTTTGTAATGTTTTTATAAAAGTCAAATTATTTTAAAATAATATTTTAATCTTTTTAGTCATCAATGGGCATTTATTTATATGCAGTGCTGAGAATCGAACCCAGTGTCTCACACATGCTAGGCAAGTGCTCTACTACTGCACTACAACCCCATTCCTAAAAATAAATAAAAAAAAAAGACATTACTTGGGGGTTTCTCAAAGCCTTTCTTTTGCTCTTCAGATCTGCACCTTTCCTTTTATCCTCATGATGTCCCCAGGATTGAGTATGAGGAAAGGGAATAGATTATGCCAATGTGCCATCTTGTCAGAAAATAGAAACATTTTCAATGCTTCATGTATTTAGAAATGTCTTTCCTCTTTATTTTGTTTTTCAAATTACAAATGCAATATATGTTAACAATTAATATAAAACAAAGATATACAATGAAATAAGTACTTATATTCCCCTTCTCCACCAAGGTAACCAATGCTAACAACTTGGTTGTCTATCCTTTCACAAATCCTTGTTCATGTAAACATAAACATGCATATATACATATAGGGGAGGTTATTTTTTATTTATTTTTGACAGTGCTGGGGATCAAACCCAGGGTCTTGCACATGCTAGGCAAACACTCTACCACTGAGCTACATCCCCACTCAGATTTTTACTATAAAAATAGAATCTCATACACTATGCAGTTTGTCCAGTTCACTTAACAATATACCATAAACATCTCTACATATGAGAGTTCTAGCTCCCTTTCCCTATTCCTATACCCAAATTTCTTTACTTATTCACACATTTGAGATATACTTGGTTTGGTCATTTACATGGTTTCCCTTTTGTGTCCCTTTTCCCCCTCCTCCTTCTCCTCCTGATTCGCCATAAGCTGCGTGCATTACCCACCCCATAACCAATGCAGTCTTCCATAATTTTTTCCATGCATATAAAATCGTACATAAACATACATGGATACATGTTTATCCTTTAAAAACAACTAGAGACATTTTTTTATTCATTTACAAAAGGGTCATATTTTATATACTCTGTATCTATCCAGCTTTTTTTTTTTAACTGAACATTGTGTAATTCCATTCAAGTCCACTAGCATAGTTTTAATTTGTCCACTTTACTGCTTGCATAAACATTCTATGGGATGGATATTCCTTCACCCAATTTCTCCACCAATAGGCATTTATATTGACCCTAGTGATTTTTTTTTGTCATGAGGAACAATTTTAAAATAAATGTTCACTATTCTTTGTGTATTGGAGCGTGTGTGTGTGTATTTGTTTGTTTGTTTGTTTGTTTGTACTGGGAAATGAACCTAGGAGTGCTTAACCACTAGCCACTCCTGGCCCTTTTAATGTTTTTATTTTGAGACAAGGTCACCTTGAACTTGAGAGCCTCCTGCCTCCCTCCCAAGTCACTGGGATTATAGACACCACTGCACCTGGATGGGACTTTTACTTCTAAGAAGATTCTCCAAATTGACAAAAGTATTTTAAGTTTTAGAAGATATTACCATATTGTTTTTCAAAAAAGCAATTTGAATTGCTTTTTGAAATTTAGGTTTCAAAAAATACTATATTAAGAACAATCTTTGTTCTGAAAGCCAAAAGCAATCTTGAATAGTATTATCTCATTCCAACTTTAACATATATTTCCTAAAAATGATTGAAGCTAAACATTTTTAAAAATCTTTTAGTTGTTTTTATTTTAATTTATTTATTTTTATGTAGTGCTGAGGATCGAACCCAGTGCCTTGCATGTGCTAGGCAAGGACTCTAGTGCTGAGCCACAACCTAAGTCCCAAAGCAAGCATTTTTTGATAGTTCATTAGCTACTATTCTCACAAGTGTATTTAATATTCTTGGCCATATCAATTTGAAAAATCCTTTCTCCCTAATTACCTCTGAAAATATTTCCCCCAATTAATTACCTATTGATTTTGTAGGCCACATCTTTACTATTTATTTAATTAAATGCAGTGCTGGAGAATTGAACCCAGCACCTCACATAAGCACTCTACCACTGAGCCACCACCCCAGCCTTTTTTTAATGGCTTTAAAGTGTCCTATGTTGGTAAAATTAGTCTTTCTGAACTGCTAGATTGTGTGGTCTCTGACTTATTTTAAGAATTTTTTAAAAATATTAAATCTAAACCCACCTGGAATTTGCTTTTGGATATTATTTGTGCTATTGATTCAACTTTTTATTTTTCTAAATTAAAAGCCAATCATGCCATAATTCTTTTTAAAAAACTAGTTTCCCCTGCTGTGATTTGAGAATATATGTTTTCTATACATGAAAACTCATATACACCAAGGTCTACTAAATTTTCTATTCTGTTCTATGGATATATTTTATTTATCTGTTCCCTTGCCAATAGTATAGTAATTTCATTAGCATGATTTCATGTTGGCTTCTGGTAACTGGGGTGCCATATTCTTTTTTCATATGGTTGTTCTCTAGATTCTCAGGCTTTTATTTTTCATATTAATTTTAAGATCATTTCACACATAAGTAAAAAATCATTTAAGGCAATTCTAAAAGAACATATAGTTAATAGGTGTTATATTGTTAGTAGACAGAGCAGCTCTTAATTTCTGTCATCCTACATTCTTAGAAAATTACCTTAATTAAAACAAATAAAATCTCTTTAATTATTGGTATCCAACCATATCATCAGCAATCAGGGATAGCTTTACCTTTTCTATTGTTTATATTAAATATTTTTCTTTTCTATTGCCATCACTGGAATCTCCAAGACAACATTAAACTACTGATTTTAAAAATATGACTTCAGCTTAACATATACTATGAGACTTTGTTAAAGAAATCCTTTTAAGTGGTTACTTTTGATTACAATTTAATTTATAGAATATAAGATTAAATGCCTTTTTTAGAATTTTTTTAGTTGTAGATGGACATAATACCTTTATTTTGTTTATTTATGTTTATATGGCACTGAGGATCAAACCTCATATGCAAGGCAAGTGCTCTACCACTGAGCTACAACCCAGCCCCTTAAATGCCTTTTATCATCTATTGATAGTTAAGAGTCTTCTCTTTATTAACCTTATTGATATATTTCCCAGTACTGAAATGGCTCTACATTCTTGGGATAACTCTTACAAGGTCATCATATTATATCATTCTTTAGGTATATTATAGCTGAATTCTATTTGCTGTAATTTTATTATTTCTATATTCATGAGTAAAACCAATAAGGAGTTTTCTCTTTTCCAATTATATGGACTTCATAAAATAAACTAGATTATACAATCATCTATGGATTGAATTATTGTAAAAACACTGGTAATGCTTTCTTTAGAAGAGTGGACAGAATTAATCAAGAAGTTATTTGGGCCTGAAGCAGTCTTCGATTATAAGTCCTTAATCACATTACCAAATTCTTCAATGGTACTTGTTATATCAAGTTTTCTATTCCTTTTTTCTTTCTTTCTTTGTTTCTTTCTTTCTTTCTTTGGCACCAGGGATTGAACCAGGGGTGCTTAATAACTGACCCAAATCCCTAGCCCATTTTATTTATTTAGAGACAGGGCCTCATTAAGTTGCTGAGGCTGGCTTTGAACTCTCGATCCTTTTGCTTCAGCCTCCCAATTGCTGGGATTACAGGTGTGTACCCATGCCTAGCTACAAGTTTCTATTTCATATTGCAATTTATATAACATATAGTTTGCTAGAGAGGATCCATTTCCTTTATTTTAAAAACATTTTTATTTAGAGTTATACAAGAATCTTTTTATTACTCTTTTAATCATGTCTATATCTGTGGTTATATCTCTTTTTATTCAGATCAGGCAATCATACAGGGAGGCAAATCTTGAAAAGTATGGATTTCAAGTCCATTTCTTTTCTTATAAAGACAACATGGCAACTCAAAGAAGCAGATGTTTTTAAAACACTGGAATGATGGAAAACTTGGAGTACATGTCCAGGACAATCACAAGGAAAGGTATGGGGGAAGAAAGGTGGATGCTGCATCAATTTGCAATAAAAAAGAAATTCCACTTAATTGATTTCTGTGTAAAATATTTCTGAATTCTAAGACCTGTACAAAAGGTGTCTCTTATGCTAGGTGTGGTGGCACATGCCTGCAATCCAAGCAACTCTGGAGGCTTAAGCAGGAGGTCAAACTCAGCAATTTAGCAAGACCCTGTCTCAAAAAAAAAAAAAAAGTAATTCTTCTAAGTTGCTGAAAGATATTTTTAATTAGTACCAAGAAAATAAAGTGTCCATTATAACAGGGCAACACTTGTTTTGGTCAAATATTGTACTGAGTAATGAACTTACAAGTGTTTTGTTTATACAATGTCAGGAAGGTAAACTATTCCTTAGCTTTCATTTTCAACATAAACAATCACACTTTTTAATTGGCATCAAAATACATTAAAAACATTGCTTTATTATTCAGAAAAGGGGTCAACAACAACTGCTTTGCCATTTATATTTATTACAAACAAGGCAGAGAAAATGCAGCTGGTGTAATATATTAAGAGTTCTCAAAATAGCTGGGCTGTAGTGTTATTATTTTTAAATTGTTAACACAATAAAAGATACTGGCAATATTTAAAGTGGAAAAGTTTGGTAAATGGCACTCTAATAGACTGTGACATAGGGTTTGACAGTCATGATTTATATTAAATTCACATTTACAATGCTAAAATACAAATAGTTATTATGCAGCTCGCTGAGGAATATACCATATATACTTCTAAGTCTCTTTGCATACATTTGTGTTCTGCTTGCATTCTATCTAATAAATCCTTAAACTTTTCTCTGCCAGAGTAACCATGTGTAAATATCATAAAGTATTTTCTCTAACCTTTTCTATATGTTCATTATCAAATTGGAGCATGGTTTCCCTTGTAATAAAACTCTTTTTGTCCAAATTCATTAAATTGGTAAATTTCTCCTACAGTTGAATTCCTCCAAACCCAATGAAGCTCTGTGTCTTGCTCAAGGCTTTCCCACAATTATTAAATTTTCATTCCTATAGGCATTCTTCCTAGCATGAATTTTCTGATGTCTACTGAGGTTTGGCTTCTGATAGAAAGCTTTGCCACATTCATTACAACCATAAGGTTTTTCCCCTGTGTGAGTCCTCCAGTGTTTATTGAGGCATGACTTCTGGCTGAAACATTTTCCACATTCTCTGCAACGATAGGGTCTTTCCCCTGTGTGCATTTTTCGATGTACATTGAGATATGATTTCTCACCAAATGACTTGCCACATTCACTGCACACAAAGGGTCTCTCTCCTGTATGTGTTCTCTGATGTTCTGTGCGATGTGACTTCTGGGTAAAGGCTTTACCACAAAAAAAGCATTCAAAGGGTCTTACCCCAGTGTGAATTCTCTGATGCTTAATAAGTGTTGACTTATGTGAAAAGGCTTTCCCACAGTCAGTGCATCCATAAGGCTTCTCCCCCGTGTGACTTCTCTGATGCCTAATGAATTCAGACTTGTAGCAGAAGGCTTTCCCACACTCACTGCAGACATGGGGTTTCTCTGTAGGTGGAACCCTCTTTGGTCTGTACATAAGAGAATTGGTTGTTGCTGGTTTATACATAACTGCTGGATTACAGCTGAGAGCTTTCTCACACAGACGGCAACCCCAGGGCTTTTCTCCATTAGATCTTCTATCATGGTCTGTACGCTGTACCAATTTCTCATATCCATAACATCCATCTTGCTTTTTTGCATAGTTTTTCTTACAACAAATCAAGTCTAAATTATGGTTCAAACTCTTTCCACAAGAATCCCAGTTATTAGGGTTTTGAATTGAAGAAAAAAGATCAGTGCTCAAAAGTGGTATTTTCTCAAACTTATTACATTCATGGGGTTTTCCTGTGGGCAGTGTTTTCTTGCTGATGAATGCACCTTGCCCCAAAAGCACATCTTGCCGTCTATTCCTCTGGATATTAACTGACCAGAAGTCTTCTGTAGAAAGTACAAGTGAATCATCCCTTATAAATGTCTGTACTTATTATGATCTGGAATAAAACTTTAGAAATGCCCTCAAAATTTAAAGGATTCACAGTACTTGAAGAGAGAGAATGTATGATAATTGAAGAACACAATACAAGGGAGAAGAGTTCTAGGAGTGGTGAAGATTGGGAACACTAGCACAAATAGAGGGGAGTACATGCAGAGAAATAATTCCAAAGAAGGTGGGATGATGCACAGCAGGGGTTGGCAATGAGGGCTTTTGTTTTGTTTTGCTTGTTTGTTTTCTGCTGTACTGGGGATTAAACCTGTTACACTCTACCACTGAGCTATATCCTCATCCCTTTTTGTCTTTTACTTTGTTGAGACAATGTCTCCATAAGTTGCCCAGGCTGGCCTTGACCTTGTAATCCTCCTGCCTCAACCTCCTGAGTAGCTGTGTTATAAATATATTGGTGGCAATCTTGTTCTTTAAGAGCCAGACAGTGAACATTTTAGGCTTTGTGGACCATAGGGTCTTTGTCACAATTAGTCAATTCTCCCATTGTAGCAGAAAAATACAAACAATATGTAAACATATGACTCTGTGTTTCAATAAAACTTTATTCACAAAAATAGATGGCTGATCTGTAGGCCATGGTTTTCTGAACCCTGCTATAGAAATGCAGTTAAATGTTGTACAGAATCTTGCCATTCAACACAAGGGTCTTTAAGGGGCACCTTTGGCCTTATTTGGGAGCTTGCTAGATATGCCTATCTCAGACCTTACCCCAGATCTGCCGAATCAGAATTTATTATTATTTAAAAAAATTTTTTTAGTTGTAGATGGACATGATACCTTTATTTATTTTTATGTGGTACTAAGGATCAAACCCAGGGCTTCACATATGCAAGGTGAGCACTCTACCACTGAGCCACAACCCTAGCCCTAGAAATTATTTTAGCAAAATGCCTAAATGATTAACATGTCAGAGTCTGACAAACATGCATACAGAAGTTATCAGAGTTTATTCTGACAGGCTAGCTAACTATAAATAGCAAAGTGCACTAAGGATACTGTATTTTAGTAATCTGTTTCTTTCCTAATCTTATGAATTTTATTTTTATGTGTAAAAAATGGGTATTCAACACTGCTTAAGAAGTCCATGGCACAAAAGCAATTAAGAACCCCTGACTTAAAGGCACACAGGCATGAGCTAAACTGGACGTGATTTTAGGAGATGTCAGTGAAAAGTGGGGAGAAAGCCATTTCTATAGAAAGAAAAAAACCCAGCGTATGTGGGAAGAACAATCAGAGTGGTAGAAGAGGGAGACTCTAAATGGACACACACAGGCAACGGTCTGGGATGAAATACAAGGTGAAGCTGAGTGCTGCGGTGCACGCCTATAATCCCAGCTCCTTGGAAGACTGAGGCAGGATTTCAAGTTTGAGGTCAGTCTAGGCAATGGCAAGACTCTATAAAAATTTTTGGTTAAGTACCCCTGGATTCAATCTCTAGTATGTATATTAAAACACACACACATACACAAAAGGAGGATGAGGAGGAGGAGGGAGGAGGAGGAGGGAGGAAAGCAAGCAAGGCGTGAGGAACAGCAAGGACAAATAATGATGACCTTAGTTTTTTACATACAAAGAACAGGGTAAGTGGGCACTCCTGTGGAAATGATCTACAGACTGGTAAAATGGGAGCTGGATGGCACAAGGGTACAAAAGGCAAAGGAACCAGTTATGAGCATTGTGTGGTCTCAGAATGGATGAGTTCTTTAAAGTGACATGACTAGGAAGAGAATGAACTTATGAAAACCAGGAAAGGCAGCCCCTTGGAAGAAGGCTGGATGTAGAGAATACAGAACACTTAGAAAGCAAAGCTGTTAAGTGGGATTTGCAGTTATAAAATTCTCAAAAGAGGGAGAAGAAGAGTTGATAGCCAGGTCATCTTGGTTTCAGGAAGATGAATGGGCAGTTCAATGAAGCAGAAATACACCCCAGAGGATACCAAGTGTAGAGGTCAGGAGTAGTGGTTCTAGAACCTGATGACCTGGATTCCAATTCTTGTTCTGTCCCTTACTTATATGTTCTCTTATTGTTCCTTATTTGTAAATGGGGTAATAAAGTAACCTGGGTTCACAGGTGTTGTAAGGGTTCAATCAGTCAATCCATGTGAAGTGCTCAGAGCAGACCACAGCACATGGAGAACACAGGCTGCCACCCAATAATTCTAATGCTGTGCTGCTACTGCAACCCTGCAACCCGGATAGGAGTAGTTAGAAAATGTTTTGATGAGAAATATTAAAATTATTAATTTTTTAGTTTATATAATATTTAATTCAATTGTGTAGTTAACGACAGCAAAATATAAGTGGCATAAAGAGATCTAGGAACAGAACAGAGGTCCCATTCAGGGCCTATTCAGGGATTGTCTCTTGCAAAACCCATACTTATTTTTGATTTTTTTTTCTTTTCTTTTCTTTTCTTTTTTTTTTTTTTTTTTGGTACTGGGGATGGAACCCAGCAGCTTTGCCGCTGCATTACATCCCAAGTCATTTTTATTTATTTATTTTTAGGGCCTCACTAAGTTGCTAAGGCTGGCCTCAATCTTGCTATCCTCTTGCCTCAGCCTCCCAAGTTGCTGGGAATACAGGCTGTATACCCCTGTGCTTGGCTAACCTCCTCTACTCTTGTGGAGAAGCAGTACTTCAGAGGCATCCCTAAAAGTGGGTCACCAAGGGGCTGGGTCTGTAGCTCAGCAGCAGAGTGCTTGCCTAGCATGCGTAAGGCACTGGGTTCGATCCTCAGCACCATGTAAAAAATAAACATACAAAATAAAGGCATTGTGTTCATCTACAACTACAAACAATTAAAAAAAAAGTGGGTCACCAGGGCTGGAATTATGGCTCAGTAGTAAAGTGCTTGCCTAGCACATGTTCTGAGACACTGGGTTCAATCCATATAAAAAAAACTAAGTAAACAAAGTTACTGTTTCCATCTACAACTTAAAAAAAAGAAAAAAGAAAAAAATGGGTCACCAACCCTCAATGTACCATGGGTATTGTTGGGATATTTTACATTTAGAAAATTCTGAGTGGTTAAAATGGGCCCAGTTTGCTGGGTGTGTTAGTGTACTCCTGTAATCCCAGTGACTCAGGAGGCTGAAGCAGGAGGATAGAAAATTTGAGACCTGCCTTAGCTTTAGCAAGGCCCTAAGGACTTAGCAAGACCCTGTCTCAAAATAAAACAAACAAAAAAGGGGTAAAAAAGGGGTTAGACATGTGGTTGAGTGGTTAAGTGCCCCTGGGTTCAATAACCAGTACCAAAAAAAAAAAAAAAAAAAAAAAAAGGACAGGGCCCAGCTTATCCCATGTGGAGTTCCCTGCTTCCTCCTCTGCAATCCCATACTCTTCCATCTATAGGAGTAGTTCAAGGAGTAAGGAAATGAGGGGTAATAGACTGTGGATACAGCAGGCAGATCCAAGGCATTTCATTGAGAAAGTGTTAGAACAGAGAGCAGGAATGCAAGAATCATAGAATTATTTGTAAGAACGCCAGAATGTTCATGACACATGAGGGGTACATGACCTCAAGAGATAGACCAAGGATTCTGGATGAAGGGAGACGGACCAAGCACATAAGGGCAGAGCTGAGATTTAAAGTAGAGGCAGGAGGAACACACCCAGATATAATGTGGGGACACATGGAGGTCAAAGTGTCATCAAGAAGGTTGAAGTGATAAGAAAAATGTCAGGCAATACCCTAAACAAAACTTTAAAGGTGCCGGCTTCCCATGGTACCCCTTCTGCTAGAGTTATCACACTTACCCTGACAATGGCAGCCCGGGCACACTGCCTCACAAATCCACGGTGCTTCTTCCTGCTCCAGCCTGAGGATCACATCTGGTTTGGTGCCTTCGTAACCTGTTCCAGGAAGATAACCCAGGCTTTGGGCTGAGCTCCTCAAGCAGTATTGAATGCTGCACAACAAATGCTCTTGGGAGGGAACTGTATACTCATCTAGAATCAATGGAATTAGTAATCCAGGATGATCAAAACTCAGGCCAAACCCACTGAGGCAACACAGCACAAGGATTAGAAATGCATTCTGTAGCCAAGCTGCTGGGATCAAATTCTGGCTCCACTGTGTTCCTGGGGGGTGACTCTGGGCAAATCAGTGCACTTCTCTGTGCCTCGTTTCCATTTATGCAAAATAATGCTACTTAAAAGTACCTACACCTCATAAAGTTTTTAAAAAAGGTTTATTTCCCATCTTTTCTTGCTCTCTGACTTTAGGCTACAGTGTGATGGATGGGTACAGCTAACATTTTTTAAAAATCCAACATTCTGGCTTTCAATGCCACTGTACTATGTAGATAAAGAAATACTGTGGAAAAGTTAAAATATAATGTTTAAGAAGCTGACTAAATCTATATGCTTTTAAAATGCTAGTATTTGGGTATTTTCTGTAGGGATAGTTCCACTGAAGTTATTTTCAGAACTGTCCTCTGGTATTGACTACTAGAAGGTCAAGAAGCACTTCTACTGTAGATACAAAATGGTATCCTGCCAGGTTCTGGTGGCACATGCCTATAATTCCAGCAACTCAGGAGGCTGAGGCAGGAGGTCAGCCTTGGTAACTGAGCAAGTCATGTATACTCTGAATTGTATAATGAAGCTGTTCTTACCCACTGAGACCAGGTTACTGTAGGTCTCCAGCATTACATCCCGATACAGGGCCCTCTGAGCAGGATTCAGCCGGCGCCACTCCTCTTGGGTAAAGCCCACAACCACATCTTTGAATGACACAGGTCTCTGCTGAAGCTGAAATGACAGTAAGTTATGTGGAAAACTGTTGGTGGCGGTGGATGGTATTGACTTATACTTCTCACAGGTCACAGCTTATCAAGGCCATCTACCTAGGATGTCATTTATATTCCTACCTTTGTGCTATATTTGGTGGCAAAGATAAAAATCATGTTGGAAGCCACCCGCCCATTGTCATTCATACTTTGAGTCAACAACCCTCATGTGTGGCCTAGTGCTGGCTAGTGGGAACACAGTGATGGATGATTCCTGACCTCATGGGGCTACTGTCTGGCATAGGGAGAACAATCTGTAGAATTATCAGCATGGAAGTGTCATGACAGCTGTAATGGCAGGACACCTATGCTATAGTATGCAGAGAAGGAACTTTTCCGGGTCTGATTAGGCTTCAGAGCTCAGGGCTGTGTGGACTTGAGTCTTCTCTACAGGATGATGAAGAGCACCCTTTGCAGGGAGCTGTGTGAACAAAGGCACGGAGGCAAAACAGTGATTTTAAAGGTGGCAAGTTACTCAGAGATATAGGCAAAGTACACAAAGGCCTTTGAGTGATGAGATGATGGATAAATGTGTGCACAAAGCATATCTGGGAGGCCATGGATGAGTGACATGGTGTGATATAACTCTAAGCAGACTGGAGAGTTAAGGTGCATATTATATTCCTAGAGTAACCACTAGAATCATAATGCAAACAGGTATAGCTGAAATAAAGTGGAGTTCTAAAAGATGTTTAATGAGTCTATACAAACACACACAAAAAAAAAAAGAAAAAAGAGAGAGAGGAAGAAGAATTAGAAAAAGAGGAGGAGGAAGGGAAATAGAAATAGAAGATGTACAACCCTATAATCCCAGTGACTCAGGAAGCTGAGGCAGGATAATCGCAAATTCAAAGCCAGCATCAGCAATTTAGCCAGACCATGTCTCAAAAAATAAAATGGGGGTGGGTTGGGGTTGTAGCTCAGTGGTAGAGCACTTGCCTAGCATGCATGAGACACTGAGTTTGATCCCCAGCACCACATAAAAATAAAACAAATGAAATAAAGGTATTTTAAAAAAGAGTATTTAAAAAAACTAAAATGGACTGGGAATGTGGTTCAATGGCTAAGCACCCCTAGGTTCAATCCCAAGTATCACAAAAAAAAAAGTAGGTAAGAAGATTATGTTCTGGGGTACTACTGCATTAGCAGGGTAACTATAGTTAATAAAAATGTACAGTATAGTCAAAACAGCTAGAAGAAGGTTTTTGAACACTTTAACCACCAAAAAATGACAAACATATGAGGCAATGTGTACTTTGCTCTTCCTGAGTCAACTTTGTTTTAATAGAGTTGGTCTCTTGTTGCTCATTTTAGGTGGACATCTAACATTATGTATGTGGATTACAAATGACAGGGATTTAGAACTTCCTATGACTCTGACAACAATAGCAACACTGTCATATCATTGGGGAGCAAAGGACTCCAGAGTTTTTGCATGGGAAACACTAATGAACCTCTACATTAAACTTATTTATGCATTTATTATTGGTAAGAACTCTACCATATTACTGCTTCTCATACCTTGGGTGCAAGGATCACCCAGAGCCATTTAAAAACAGATTCCCAGGATCACCCACAGAAAACCCTCTCCAGGAAGTCTGGGGTGAGGCCTGCCATTCTGCATTTCTAACAGCCTTCCAAGGAGATACACCCTGGCCACTCTATAAGCAGCAGTATTGTTCTGCCTCAACCTCTCAGGAAAATGTCTTCATAAAGAAGTACCTTGAAAAGCTAGCTTTCCCCTAGAAATATACATGTGCTTTTTCCTTAGGAGCAATGCAAACCAAGGGCTAATTTGTCTTTGCCTTTTTGTTGAACTCCAAGGAAGATCACAGTTACTGACCTCTTCTTGGATTCTTTACTTTGTACATCTGTATTCCAAACAAGAAATGTTCCTTGCATTGGTGCTCATAATATCAAACTTGAAAACTACCTGAATGTCCATTAAACGGGAGACTAGCTAAGTCAGTCATACCCCATGTATTCTCTATGAAGCATTATATACTTGGTTAAAAAAAAGTTGTTCTAAGTATTAATACTATGGGTACAGCAGTATGTTTAAGTGTCTTTCCATCATGTTTACGTGTAGAAAGGAGGCTGTGGTATTTCACCCAAATCCTCCTGAAAGACTGGATGCTGCAGGCTCGAAACCTTTCTGAGATTTATCTTTGGCCAGTGGGAACTTCCTACCACAGTTCAGGTATATATCCCAGCTCTATAGTTTCTTTTTGTTTGTTTGGTAGTACTGGGGATTGAACCCAGGACCTTGAGCATGTCAGACAAGTGCTCTACTACCGAACTACATCCCCAGACCTTTCTTTTTTATTTTATTTTATTTTTTAATTTTTTAGACAGGGTCTTGCTCAGTTGCAGGGGCTGGCCTCAAACTCCCACCTCTACTGGTACTACAGGTGTACTACCATGCCCAGCTACCACCATGTTGTAAGATCAGCTCAGGCCTCTGTTTAGAACTCCCTCTGCCTGATCCTGCTTTCTTCACTGCCTCAGGGGAATTCCAAGATCCCCCTCAATAAACCCTCTGTGTTAAAATATCCATCTCCAAATCTGTTTTCCTGAGAATCATCCCATGACAAAGTGTCTATGCTTATAATGGGTACATTGTTTTCTATAACACTTTCCCCAAGAAGGGAAATTTGGCCACTTATTGTCACACTCACCTGGTACTCAATCATTTTCTGCTGTTCTTGGAAAAAGAGTGGAGACCTGTGAAGGTAGAGACGGGGAGGAAGAGGATGGAGGAAGAACAGAAAACAGCTGTGAGGATGGGATCTGTCTTGGAACTTGCAAATTCCCTATGTAAATCTTCTGTGTTTTAAATCACTGTGGTAAAAAAATAAAATGGCTACCATTCAAGTCAGAATGTGAACACATAAAACAGACCTTTTAAGGAGGAAAAGCTTCTACTAAAAAATAAGTAGAAGTTTTTAAAAAAAAAAAAACCTTAAAAATTAAATAATTAGATCTAAATGTATTCTGAACAAGGGATAACTTATCAAAATATTAAAAAGAACTCTGCCATGTGACCAGCGTGAGCTTCATAAAAGAAGGTTCGATGCATAAGTAATTGCTAGTGAGTTTTAAATTAAAGAGTCAGACTCTCATTACCTTTAACACAGCTCGGCTTCTCCTAGCTCCCGCCACCAGCCACCTAATTCGGTGGTGAGGTTTACAGAAGAGACTAGCCAGAGGGGGAGCTCATGCCAGGGAGTGAGCTTTTATTGGGGAACTAAAAATTCAAGTGAAAATCCCATCCAATGAAGGTTAAGGGGGGCAGCATCCCAAGGTCAGGGCAGGCCATTGGGTCTTCAGGTCAGTCCAGGCACACCTCTGCACGGACAAGTCCTCGGACCTGGGAAAGGTGTGGGGTGGCTTTAACATGTCTAAGCACCTCTCACCCAGCCAGGGAGGTAACTCAAATCACGTGCGACAATGGCCTCCCACAAAGAACTCAGAGAAAAACAAACTAACTGTAAACAGTAAAATATACTCAAAATATGGTCCTAAATAATTAATGGAAGCTACACCTTGTTATTCATTTAGTAGATTATTAAATGTGGTCGTAAAAATAATTTTTAAGGGGCTGGGGTTGTGGCTCAGTGTTAGAGCACTTGCCTAGTATGAGTGAGGCACTAGGTTTAATCCTCAGCACCACATAAAAATAAAAAATAAAGGTTATTTTGTCCACCTACAACTAAAAATCAAAAATTTTTTTTACTTTATTTTCAGTGCTGGGGATTGAACCCAGGGCTCTGTGCATGCAAGGCAAGCACTCTACCAACTGAGCTATATCCCCAGCCCCCAAAAAACAAATATTTTTAAAATATAGTTTAAAAAATTAATTTTCAGGGGCTGGGTTTGTGGCTCAGTGGTAGAGTGCTCGCCTTGCACGTGTAAGGCCCTGGGTTCGATCCTCAGAACCACATAAAAATAAATAAATAAAATAAACATATTATGTCCAACTAAAAAAATATATTAAAAATAATAGGGGCTAGGGTTGTGGCTCAGTTGTAGAGCACTCGCCTAGCATGCACAAGGCACTGGGTTCAATCCTCAGCACCGCATAAATGTAAAATAAAGATATTGTGTCCACCTAAAACTAAAAAATAAATATTTAAAATAATAATAATAATTATTATTATTATTATTATTTTCAAAGCCAGGTGCAGTGGCATACATCTATAGTCCCAGCTACTCAGGGGGCTGACACAAGAGGATCACTTGAGTCCAGGAATAAAAGTCCAGCCTGGGCAATATAGTAAGACCCCCAACCGGAAAACAAAAATAAAAACAAAAAACAATTTTAAACATAAAACAACTATGTTGTTTTTAATCCAGATGTATAAGAAATACTATGACTTGACAAATTTTAAAAGAAAATGGCAAATTATAGTTTAAGAGAATAAACAAATATTTTCTGATGAACCTGAATGTTTAATTTTAGAACTGTGCTAAAACCACCAATGTAATAAGGTTTTCAAATTAGGTTTTTGTGGCCATTCTCACTGAAATGATCTGGGATGATGTCACCTCAAGTAGAAAAGCCTAATGTTCCCAGCTAGTATCCAAATTATGACCTCTGCTACTAATGTTCAACAAATAGAAATGGAGCTCCTTAGAAAATGGCTGATTACACATCTGGAACAAAGAATACAAGATATACCTCCACAATTTTGAGCATCAAAAAGCAAGGATACTACCTCAGTGGGTGGGTCATGGCAAGGGACACAGGAGCTAGCCATAAGAGACTCCAGCCATACAAGAATGAGTGTTAAGACTGGTCATATCTACTGAAGCTAAACATATGAATATCTTATGGTCTGGTGCTTTCATATGAATGCGCATGTCACAGACTTTTAGCCTGTAAAAACTATGAATTTGTAGTGATATTTAAAAATCACAACATTAAATCACAATATTTTTTTTAAAAAAAGAGCCCTGGGATTGATCACTACACAAAAGGAAGGTGGGAAGGGATGGAAGAAAGAAGAGAGACTAAAGTGTCAATTAAAGGCAGCATGTGATCCTGATAGGATCCTGGAACAATAAAAGAAAAGGAGCTATAAAACGACATTATTAGCTGACATGTGAATATAGACTGTCTTACACAACAGCCTTAAATCAATGTTAACTGCCTGGTTCTGAAAACTGCTGGCTATGTGAATATACTCATTCTTGGGAAATACACACTAAGGTATTTATGGGTAAAGGAGCATCATGTCTACAACTTAACTAAAACAGTTGAGGTAAAAAAGGATAAGAATTATATATACATATACTCACACACACAAAGAACAGTCACATGGGCTGAGGTTGTGGCTCAGTAATAGAGCGCTTGCCTCATACACGTGAGACACTGAGTTCGATCCTCAGCACCACATAAAAATAAAATAAATATATTGTGTTCACCTACAACTAAAACAATATTTAAAAAAACACAGTCACTTATCACAGAGAGCATATGACACACATCTCTCTCTCTCTCTCTCTCTCTCTCACACACACACACACACACACACACACAAGCATACACATAGCTTTATCTAGATGAATCTATATGAAGGATACGTATGAGCCCTATACATAAAAGATACATAAGTAATATTCTTTAAAGTTTTCCAAATAAAAATAAAATTTCCAAATAAAAATAATTTTTAAAAAAATTACAGACAGTAGGTCCACAGATCCTGCTACTACCATCATTCTGAGGTTTCAGGGATTTTTCTGCCACTGGTTCAAGACAGAATTAATTCCCCATACTCCCTGAGGCCAAGTGAAGTGGCACAAATGACAAGTGGCCACATACCATCCCCTACAATGATAGAATGAAAAGCTAGACAGATGTGCCTCTGAAAGAACACGCCTATCACATCTACAATGTGACCATGGCCTTCTCTGACTCTCCCTCACTCTTAGTCTCCCTGGATCTTGGGGTCAACTCTTCTCCCATAATTTAGCCACAGAGGTTCCATGGAAGAAGGAAAAGAATAACATCCTTACGTTGGTTCTTGCTTCTAGCTCAGGGATGATGCTATTTCCTTATACCTGGCAGACTTTGCTCTGGCAAGAAGTCTGGGATTGCTGTGTGTGGTGGCACACATCTGTAATTCCAGTGGCTTGGGAGGATAAGGCAAGTTCAAAGCCAGTTTTTGCTAAGCAACTCAGCAAGACCCCGTCTCTAAATAAAATATGAAAATGGACTGGGAATGTGGCTCAGTGGTTAAGTGCTCATGGGTTAAATCCCAAGTACAAAAAAGAAAGAAAGAAAGAAGTCAGCCAATCCCAGTTGCTTGGGAGGCTGAGACAGGAGTATTGCAAGTTCAAAGCCAACCTCAGCAAGGTGAGGCACTAAGCAACTCAGTGAGATCCTGTCTCTAAATAAAATACAAAATAGGGTTTGGGATGTGGCTCAGTGGTTCAGTGCCCCTGAGTTCAATCCCTGGTACCCATACACACACACCAAAAAAAAAAAAAAAATGTCTTGGACCTTGTTGACCCCTTCATAAGAGGATTTTTGTTCCAAATTTCCTGTTCCTAGACCAGATGGGATCTTTTACTTGGCCTGCCAACCCCTGACAGTTTCATCTCATAGCATTCACTCACCCTTAGCTGCAGACACTGGCGGGGTCTTCTGCAGAGGTGGACGAATTTCTGTGGCCCTGAGGGCTGGCAGGAGCTGGATAGCCCTACTGTCCAGCAAGATGGCAGGATCCAAACATCTGCAGGACACCTGGGAACCTGAAAATAAGCCGATCCCTTGGTGAGTATCAGCCAAGTCTCCCTCCCCAAATATTCCCTGGGCCTCAAGGGGAAAGCCTGCAGAGACCTGTGGAGAACACAACTGACAATAAGAAAGATGGCTTGAGTATGTCTGAAGCATTGGCAAGACAACTCCCATCTCAGGCTCGAGGGTGTAAAAATATAAATTCCTTTGCAAAGAGGCTGTACAGAGGGCCCTAGGAAGTTGCTCTACCATGCTCAGCCACACAGGTACTCAAGTATCACTAGTTTCAGAGGCTGCTGAAGCCATGGTCCCTGGGGGCTGGGCTACTACTAGAGATGGTGGCAGACCTTGGTGCCAACCATGTGGTGCTGGTTCTGCAGCAATGCAGAATGCTGGAGTGTTAGGGGGCCAGGCAGGCTGTAGCAGACTTGAAGTCCCTGTAGGCAGTCCCTGTAGAGATGTGAGAAGGAAGCCAAAGTTGCAGTAGAGACCCCCCCAAGATTGAGAAATGCCAGACATTCCAAATGTGGAATGTCTACTGAGGAAAGCTGCAGGAACCAAGCAGAAACAAGCCAAGAGAGAGGCCAAGTGGACTGCAGCTAGAAAAGCCATAGGGTGGAGCTATACAAGCCCTTTGGACAGAGAACATCACCATGCTACGTGCTCCAGATGCCAGACATGAACCACAGGACTTGTTTGCCCAACTGAATTTTGGTCTTGCTTTCGTCCCATCCCTTCTTTCTATGCCCCTATTTCTCCCGTGTGGAATGGAGCTGTTTACTCTCTACCTTTATATATTGTATATTTGTAACTTTCTTTTACAGGGGTTCATGCTGAAAGTTTGCCTTGAGTCTCAGAGGAGACTTTGGACTTGGACTTTTTGGGCAATCTTGGAGCTGTTGATACTATGGGGATTCTTGGAAATGGACTAAATGTATTTTGCCTTGTGAGATAGGCATGAGCTTTTGGGCGCCACAGCTGGAATTTTATGGTTTAGATATGAGTTGACCCCCCCAAAGCTCATGTGAGACAACTCAAGAAGGCTTAGAGGTGAAATGATTGGGTTATCAGAGCCGTCACCCAATCAGTGCATTAATCCTTTGGTAGGGATTAGCTGGATGGTGACTATAAGCAGGTAGAGTGTGGCTAGAGGAGGCCAGGTCATTGGGAGGTAGGTGTGCCTCTGGGGTTTATATTTTGTCACCGTGAGGACAGCTCTCTCTCTGCTTCCTGATGCCATGTTCCCATCTGTTTTCCTCCACCACATTATTCAGCCATGATGTTCTGCCTCACCTCTGGCTCCAAAGAATGGAGTCAGCTGTCTATGGACTAAACCTCTGAAACTGTGAGTCCTAAAATAAAGTTTTACTCTCTTAAAAAAAGAAAAAAGAAGAATATAGAACTAGGCATGGTAGCACATGCCTATAATCTCAGTAACTCCAAAGGCTGAGGCAAGAGGATTGAAAGTTTGAGGCCATCTCAGCAATTTAACAAGGTCCTGAGCAACTTAATGAGACTTTGACTCAAAATAAAAAACTAAGAGGGCTGGGCATGGAACTCAGCAGTTAAGAACTTCATTTTGAAACCAAGAAATCCCCGGTTTCAAAAAGTGAGCAAAAAAGAACAAAAAAGATTGTTTATGAGAGGCAAGTGAACAATGTATGAGAAAAATGTCTTTTTTTCTCATTGTAAGTCAAAGAAGGGAAAAATAAGAAATAAGTGATGAGGAAACTGAGACACAGAATGACTAAGTAGCTCATGCAGTGTCACACACCAATAAATATTAGAGATTGCATTTGAACCCAGGCTCTCTGGCGCCTGACAGCCTGTTTCTGTTTCTACACATAAGGAAATAGGCCCCCTAACTCCAGCATTCTGCATTGCTGCAGAACCAGCACCACATGGTTGGCACCAAGGACTGCCACCATCTCTAGTAGTAGCCCAGCCCTCAGGAACCATGGCTTCAGCAGCCTCTGAAGCTAGTGATACTTGAGTACCTGTGTGGCTGAGCATGGTAGAACAACTTCTTAGGGCCCTCTGTACAGCCTCTTTGCAAAGGAATTTTTATTTTTACACCCTCGAGCCTGAGATGGGAGTGGTCTTGCCAATGCTTCAGACATACTCAAGCCATCTTTCTTATTGTCTCTGGGCAGTCTTTAGTGTTTCTTTAGTAGCTATAATACATTTAACAACCACATTCCTTAGCTCCAGTTTTACTGACACTTTTCTGCCCAAATTCAGGTTTTAAAAATCTTTCTTGCTTTGCTTTCTGCTCCTGACTAACACAATTAACTTGGCTTTATAAAAGCCATCTAATCGATTAGAATAAGGGAAAAGAATGAAGGTACAAGGAACTTCATCTTCGTTTTACTTGTAAAAATAAAATATTGGAAGCAATAAAAATGTCCTAGCAATTGAAGAATGAGCTGACTGATAATGATAAACCACAGGATGGAACGGGCATTAGAAATAATAATTGAAGGCTGGGGATAGAGCTCAGTGGTAGCATGCTTGCTTAGATGTGCAAAGCCCTGAGATGCAATACCTAACACTCAAACAACAAATAATGACAATAACAATAATAAATGAGGATGACGTAAAATCTGGGTGTGGTAGTAAACACCTATAGTCCCAGCTCCTCAGAAGGCTCAAGTAGGAGAATCACTTAAACCCTAGAGTTTGAGACCAGCCTGGAAAACAAATCAAGATTTTGTCTCAAAACAAAACAAGGGCTGGGGATGTGGCTCCAGTGATAGTGCACTTGCCTGGCATGCACAAGGCATTGGGTTCGAGCCTCAGCACCACATAAAAATAAAATAAAGATATTGTGCCCACCTAAAACTAAAAAATAAATTTTAAAAAAAACTAAGAAAGAAAAAAAGAAATAAATAAAAATGGAGAAGTATGAAGGTACAAGGAACTACTCATTGACTTGGAAGAGCATTTGTGATATACACTGATGTATAAATTATAACTGCGTGAAAGCAAGATTTTTTAAAAAAATTATGTAAGTCTAAATCTATGAAGATATGGATTGTTGTTTTTTTCTGAGTGAAGGAATTGAAAGGAATTTTCCTTTTTGATGCTTTATTTTTTGACTTTATCAATATCCTCATGTTTATATATTTATTTGAATATATACTAATATCAATAGTAATAATAGTAAAAATCATGATAAATCAAAATAAGCAGTTTCACAGAGGAATGCAACTGTTCTTAGGAAAGAACAAATAAAACTGTGATGCATTGAATAAAACATTATTGAAACTTAGAAGGCAGAAATAGGAAAAAATAAACTGGGCTTGTATTTATTAGGCCCTGACCTCAAATAAGGCACTAAGTTATTTCCACATACTGACTCATTCAATCCTCACACTCTCCTCTACTCCATTTACAGACAGGACATAGTGCCCTGCAGAGGTGAAGTAATTAGGCAGCACTGAGATTCAGATCCACTGCACATCATGTGCTTTTAGTTTCTCGGTTTTGCTGTCTCTCCAAGTGAAGATAGATAGGTTTCTCTTCTTCTTCTTCTTTTCTTATTTTTAGTTGCTGATGGACATAACACTTTTTTAATTTATTTGTTATGTGGTAATGAGAGTCGAACCCAGTGCCTAACGTGCTAGACAAGCACTCTACAGCTGAGCCACAACCCCAGGCCTTAGGTTTCTCTTCTTCTTCCTTCTTCTTCTTTTAATATTTTAGTTGTAGACGGACCCAATACCTTTATTTTATTTGTTTATTTTTATGTAGTTAGAGGGATCAAACCCAGTGCCTCACATGCTAGGCAAGCGCTCTACCACTGAGCCACAACCCCAGCCCTAATAGTTTATTTTGAGACAGGGTCTCACTAAGTTGCCAAAGTTGGGTTTGAACTTGCCCAGCCTCCTGAGTACCTAGGATTATAGGCATGTGCCACCTGGCTACATCTCCTATTTTATTGCAAAAAGGACATATTACTATATTCATACAAATAAATGCAGAGCAGATAAAGGATAATAAATGCAGAAGGAATTATGTAACTACAAAATCACCATTTGGCAACCATAATAATAGTAATTAATTCATTCCAGAATCATTATGGATTCTTGCCTAACACTAGTGGAAGAAACTTTGAGCTTATTTACATGGTCTCAAATGATCTCTCCACAAGTTAGTTATTAATATAATTTTACAGTGGAGAAGTCTGATGGACATAACCTTAACCAGGTGATTAAAGTTAACATCACCTTTGATGTGACAAACCAACGATATCGTGTACTTGATGGAGCACATTGAAAAGTATATAACGTTACTTTTGTGTTATTCTTGTCAGAGATATACAACATGACTCTCAATAAGAGGAAAATCAGAAAAATTCAAATTGAGGTACATTCTATAAAAATAACTGGTCTCTACTCCTTATAAATGTTACGGTCAAAAATGATAAGATATAATCATGAGGGGTTGAGGATGTGGCTCAAGCGATAGCTTGATATGTACAATTATAATGTGTCAATTTAAAATGTTAATATTTAAATTTTAACATTTATGCTTTCAACAATTTTATTGTGATCATGTAAGAAAATGTCTTTGTATTTTTAAATTTGTACATAGACACAATACCTTTACTTTATTTGTTTTTATGTGGTGCTGAGAATGGAACCCAGTGCCTCACTGGTAGGCAAGCTCTCTACCACTGAGCCCCAGCCCCAGCCCTGTCCTTGTATTTAAGGAGCCATAAGGGTAGAGGATCATGTCTACAAATTACTATCACATATGTCATTAATAAATGTGCACATATATATAGAGAAAAAGAAATTATTTGCACACATAGCAAAATGTTAACAGAATCAAAATGAAAGATATAACAGCAATTTTTGCTCTATTTTGTAACATTTCTAAGTCTGAAATTATTTTAAAACAGAAGTAAACAAAACAAAAAAACCCTTGTTTGTAGAAAATGAACAAGACGGAAGGGAAGACCTGTGAGTTGAAGGAAGAGGTTCACTTTTTCTCAGATACATCAGTTGAATGTGAGAGACAGAAGCTTGTTCTCTGCCTCAAAGTAAATGTACCATCTTCCTGGAAACCTGCACAACAGTCTCCCCAAACATGCAGCATTTTTTGAGCCCTTATGCCTTGGACCCAGGCCAGAAACCCCTTTGAGATCTGTTTTCTATTTGCTTTGCTCAGGTCTCTGCATAGAATGGTCAGTCCCTAAGAGATAAAGGATTTTGAAATTCCAGACTATCTGTTGAGAAGAGGCTTCCCTCACTTGTCAATTTGTTGAACTTGTTAACTTCACTGATAGGATCTTGGCCCGAAAATCCACCCCAAACTCTAAGGGTCCACTTCATTGTGCAAGTTTTTGGCTTGTGGAGAGAATATCCTAAAATAGGCAATCTTAGGGGCTAAGGTTATGGCTCAGCAGTAGAGCGCTCGTCAAGCACATGCAAGGCACTGAGTTCGATCCTCAGAACCACATAAAAATAAATAAATAAAATGAAAGTATTGTGTCCAACGACAATTTATACACACACACACACACACACACACACACACACACATACACACAGATATATATATATATATATATATATTTTTTTTTTAAAGAAAAACGGGCAATCTTATGTGGCCAAGCCAGGATCTCAGGTTAGAATTTTATCCTGGTGTTCGGCTTCAGATTATATGATTCAATTTGAATCATATCACATTCAAATTATATGAATATATGATTTAATTCAAATTCAAAAATAGGCAAAAATAATCTATCAATCCCCTTATGAGGAAAAATAGGTAATATACCCTAATAGATACAACCAAAGGAAATGAAATCACTATGTCGAACAGACAACTATACTTCCATGTTTATTGCAGCACTACTCACAATAGCCAATATTTAGAATAAACCTAAATGTCCAACAGATGAATGCATAAAGAAAATGTGGTACTTATATACATAATGGAATACTATTTATTCACAACAAAAGGATCAAATCCTGTCAGCTGTGATAACATGGATGGACCTGGAGCATATTATGTTAAGCAAAATAAGCCAGATACAGAAAGACAAATACTATATGATTTCACTCATATGAGGAATGTAAAGAAGTTGATGTCAAGCCAGGCAGGGTAGTAAATGCCTGTAATCCCAGTGGCTTGGGAGGCTGAGGCAGGAGAATCACATGTTCAAAGCCAGCTACAGCAACTCAGCAAGACTGTAAGCAGTTTTGTGAGGACCTGTCTCAAAATAAAAAATAACCCTGGTGCAGTGGAGCACACCTGTAATCCTAGCAGCTCTGGAGGCTGAGGCAAGAGGATCATGAGTTCAAAGTCAGCCTAAGCAACTTAGCAAGGCCCTAAGCAACTCAGCAAGGCCCTGTATCCAAATAAACTACAAAAAAGTGATGGGTATGTGCCTCAGTGATTAGGTACCCCTGGGTTCAATCTCTAGTACCAAAAAAAAAAAAAAAAAAAAAAAAAGGAGAGACAGAGAGAGAAGTTGTTGATTTCATGGAAGTAGAGAATAGAATAGTGATTATAGTGATTACCAGAGACTGAAGAGGGTCAAAGGAAGGGAAAGATGGGGAGAGGCTGGTTGATGGGTACAAAGTTAAGAGTAGACAGGAGGCTGGGCGTGATGGCACACACCTGCAATCCCAGTGACTCGGGAGGCTGAGGTAAGAGGATTCCAAGTTCCAGGCCAGCAACTTAGTGAAGCCCTGAGTAACTTAGTGAGACCCTGTCTCAAAATAAGAAATAAATAAAGGGCTAGGAATATAGCTCATAGTTAAGCACCCCTAGGTTAAATCCCCAGTATAAAAAAAAAGAAAGAAAGAAAAGCAAAAAGTAGAGAGAAGGAATCTGTTTTGGTGTACTACTGCACAGCAGGGTGTCTATAGTTAACAATGAAGTATTATATATTCAAAATAGCTAGAAGAGGGGCTGAGGTTGTGGCTCAGTGGTAGAACGCTTGCCTTGTATGCATGAGGCCCTGGGTTTGATCCTCAACACCACATAAAAATAAATAAAAATAAAAACATTGTGTCCATCTACAAAAAAAAAAAATGCTAGAAGAAAGCTTTTGAAAGCTTGCACCACAAAATAATGATAAATATATAAGGCAATTTATACTTTCCCTGATTTGATCATTATACAATGTATACATGTATTGAAACCTCACACTATATTCCATAAGTATGTACAATTATAATGTGTCAATTTAAAAAAAATAGCCAGGCATGGTGCCACACACTTGTAATCCCAGCAATTTAGGAGGCTGAGGCAGGAGGATCGCAAATTCGAGGCTAACCTTGGCAATTTAGTGAGGCCCTAAGCAATTTAGTGAGACCCTATCTCAAGATAAAAAATAAAAAGGGCTGGGGATGTGGCTCCTTGGTTAAGTACCCCTGGGTTCAATCCCTAGTACACCCCCCTCAAAAAGAAAAGCAACTAAAAGTAATCCATTGTTTTAGATACCCAGAATACCTCTGGGTGGCCTTGGGCACTGACTAGTAAAAAAGGCTTCAAGAAATAATATATATACATAAATATATACATGTATATATATATGCATTTATTTTTTTATTGGGAGGGTACCATTGACTGAGCTCAGGGGCACTTGACCACTGAGCCACATCCTCAGCCCTATTTTGCATTTTATTTAGAGACAGGGTCTCACTGAGTTGCTTAGGGTTTCGCTAAGTTGCTGAGGCTGGCTTTGAACTCTCGATCCTCCTGCCTCAGCTTCCCAAGTCACTGGGATTACAGGTATGAACCACTGTGCCCAGCTGAAATAACATATATCTTGATCTAGGTTGTGGCTACATGATTCTGTAATACAAAAAATTCATTAACCTGTACCCTTAAAATAAGCATACCTGATATATGTAAGTTATATCTCAGTTTTTTAAAAGGAATATTTAATTACCTGGATGAACGTCTGTTTTAGAAATGAAATATTCTAGATTGAAACTTTAAAAAGTTTGTTCAAACAGAGCTATATCTTGCTTCTATTCTATTCTATTCCCCCAGTGAGAGTTCAGTTAAATTAGAATTCAAAATAGGTCAAATTAGCTTGTGATGTAAGAAGTTGGGAGAAAGGTTCCCATTGGTTGGGTGACTAGAAGGGAGCATCATGAGGACCTTCGGGGTGCTATAATACTGTTTTCTGATCTGAGTGTATTAATGACCAGTGCTCCCTTTGTGACAATTCATTAAGCTGTATATTTATGTTAATTTTTGCATGCATCTTAAATCTCAATAAAAGGTTTATGTTACCATTGTTTGCTCCCAAATGTAATACTGAGCACAGTGTAGGTAATAAGGGAATTTGCTTGGAGAACAAGGAAATACCTGAACACCTTTTTCTGGCTTATGACTTCAGCTTACAAAACAACTACTTATCTTTTATTCTGTGCAACTGAAAAATACTCTCTGACCTTAAAATTAAAAATTTGTCCTGTATGGTTTCTGATATATATTACCTGCCTTAGCTTTTGGCTTCCTCTATTTCTTAAGATATTATAAGCATTGTGTGTTGTCTAAAGATAACATAAGGACTGAAAAATTTTAAAATCAATTAAAATATTGTTTTAGCAATGCACCTTTTCATTAAGTTAAAATCTCTTTATTTCTATTTTATTTGTAATCTTGTCTCAGCCATCTTAGTGACTATTAGTTCAATTTTAACTTAATAAACAACATTTTCTAATAGTAGCTTTAAATTCTGTTTTTATCTTTATTGAATTGCTCTACCAGTACTCATAAGGAACTGATTCATGGAGGTCAAATGTGCCATCCCTAAAAAATACATGACAACATGAAATGACTCTTAGAACACAGTGAATTCCAGATCTAGTTTCTTTTCCTGCGATAATTTGTTTTTTTTAAATTATTCTTTTTTATTGTAGATGGACACAGTATATTTTATTTATTTTTATGTGGAGCTAAGGATTGAACCCAGAGCCTCACATGTGCTAAGCAAGTGCTCTACCCCTGAGCTACAACCCCAGTCCCTCTGATAATTTATTTTTAAGATGAATCTAGATAAAAGCATTTTCCAATCTCAGTTTGCTCTTTCAGCCAAATCTTACATTATTAGTTTAGATACTTACTCAGTAAATTCTTTGTTGTCTAACCACAGGCGCGGTCACACCCATCTTGGTTGCGTCCAAGTAAGAAACCAGGCATACTCTGAGATGCTGTCACAGATGGACATGTCATTATTTTTCCCAGAAAGAACACTAAAGAAATCATTAAAAGAAATATGCATCAAATTCCTGACAAGAGCAAAAGAAGCCATATCTTTAATAACATGTTACTTTAGATAAAGTTTAGCACTTGATTTCTTTTAAAGCATTTTTATCGCCGGTAACTTTTTAAGATGGAAGTTTCAAAAGAGTTTTTAGGTGGGCCAACAAGAGGGATCTGATGCAACTGGCTGCTCAGCAGAGCAGTGTCACAAGGGTGAAATGTCTTCCCATTATGCAGGGTGGCAGCCTCAAATTCTTGATTCTCCTGTCCCCTACCTCTGAATTTCACAGGCCTCCTCATCACCAAACCCCATAAGCGTCCTAATCATTGACATAACATGTTCCCACTCATGGGCCCCCATTCTCTGATCCCCAGAGATTCTTGCAGTTACTGATATTCCCATATGTCCAAATCTGACCACAAAACTGTGGTCAGAGACTACAAAGTTCACTGATACAATCCGTTTGCCAAACAGCAAATTACACAGATCCCAATTATGAGCCCACACTGACCTCGATATTCCAATGATCCAGGATCAATAGCTGACCTCCACAGTCCCACCCCTTTGAACAACTCAGAGTCCCAATCACTGACCCCTGCTTATTACTCTTCATTCCCTGATCTACAAAAGTTCAATCATTAACACCATCAGATCCCCCAGTGATGATGTAAAGTCTGAATCACTGATGGTCCGAAGCCCTAATGCTCCCCAAATCAATGCCTTCTAAGAGCCCCACTTGGCCCCAGACCCATAAAAAACATTATAACTGACCACGCATCCTGCCAATCAAGACACTTCAAAGAACCTTCGTTTATTAATTCCAATACATTCGCAGAACATCTTCACAGACCCCTGACACTGACTCCTACAAACCTCCGTCCCCCAATACGGCTCCCCCCCAAGAGACTCGGAATCCAATCACAGCACAGTCCCTTCGACATTGACCCTTACAGGTACCCATAACTGATCCAGTTAGGCCACCGTAGTCCCCGGTCACCACACTAGACATATTTGACTGTTTCTCACACTGACCATTCCCTTTTATCCTGGATCGGCGCCTTTAATCTGCAATCGCCCTACCATATACCCTCACGGTGGTATAAGCTCTTCCCATCCCTAGTGACCCGTGCGCAGCCTCAGTCGCGACTTAAGAGATTGTCAGCCTCCACCCGGTAACCTTCCAGAGAACAGGATTCTGGGGTTTCAAAGCTTTAACGGGAGGCAACGATGGCGGCGCCGGCATGATGAACACTGGATGGGGGCGGCCATTTTTAAGACTCTACCGTACAACGGATGACTAAACTCTTTGCTGGACCAGAGGATGCGGCTCTAATGGAGAGAGGAACCAAGTGCCCCCTGGGTCTCTAAACACATAAGTCGCCCCTGCTTTGAGACAAAGACACCCAAGCCTCCTGTGACCAATATGGCGGGGCTCGGATCTCGAACCTGAACATTCTTTGTCTCCATTAGCTGGGACAATGAAGATGACCGCACATTTTTATCATTTCTCCCGTGCAACGAGTGCGGCCGTCTTTTAGGAGGAGCTCTCCTACAGCCAGATAAAACTTCCGGGGCCAGCCTTAAGACTTAGAGAGCAGCGAAGTGACTGGCTCTCAGCGAGTCTGAGGTGTTCTGAGGAAAGGGCGTGGCTTCACAGAGTGGGCGGGGCGGGTTAGAAGTTCTTAGCCAGTTATTGGGGGGGAAAAATGTTGAAAGTGCGGTCTTTATCTTAGGTGGTTTGCCTCAGAACCCGACCTGAGACAAGAATGTAAAAGCAAGCAGTTAATTTGATAGATAGAGGATGGGAAAATGAGATAGGGAGGAGGAAAATCAGTAGAATGCTTCAATGAGCCCATTGCCCGTGAGCGATGTCTGTGTTCTGGAGAACCCAGAGTGGTTGTGTAGAAATCACCTCCACGTTGTCCCACCCGGGGTCGAGGAAGCCGAGACGTTTATACGCCATCTCCCCTTCCTTCTTGTTTACGAGCTACATTACAGGCGTTAAAGGTCCAGATTTTCCAGCCTGCTTCATGGGCTGTTCTCGAGAAGGGTTTGTAGGTGCATTTATTAAGACGCCCGCGCTCTGCATCTGGAAATGGTGAGCACCCCAGGGAAGAGCTCGGGTATGGACAGCATTCTCTAGAATCCTTCCTTGAATACCGTATAAAGTAGTGTTGTGCACATCACAGGCATTGGAATATCTCTAGAAATAGTTGCTTTGCAAAAAAGGCAAGAACATTCAGGGGTGTGTGTGGTGTTTTTTTTTTTTTTTTGCGGGGGGGGGGGGTGTTACCGGGGATTGAACTCAGGGGCACTGGACCACCAGCCACATCCCCAGCCCTATTTTGTATTTTATTTTGAAACAGCCGCTCACTGCTTAGTGCCTTGCTTTCGCTGAGGCTGACTTTGAATTCATGATCCTCCTGCCTCCCAGACCGCTGAGATTTGATTTGCTACTGAGCTCAGTAAAAATAGGTTTAAAAAAAATCCTAATTTCAACTGGTCATCATAGCAATGGGGGTACAACCTCCAAAATGGTTTCCAATGATTCCCACCTCCTAGTATTCACCCACTGTGTACACACCACTCACACCATGCCAGGGTTGGTCTGTGAGATACAATACAATACTATACAAACTAATACAATCACGGTTTAGATTAGGTTATAAAAGACATTTTGACTTGTCTTGAAGTGTTCTCAATACAACCCAAATAACTTACTCTGAAGAAGTTAATTGCTGTTTTGGTCAGTTTTGTGTAGCTGTGATCAAAAGACCTGACAAGAACAATTTAGAGGAGGAAAAGTTTTCTGAGTACTCATGGTTTCAGAGATCTCAGTCCATAATCCACTTACTCTATGGCTCTGGGCCCAAGGTGAAGCAGAACATCAAAAGGGCTGTAGGGGCTGAAGTTGTGGCTCAGCAGTAGAGCACTCGCCTAGCACATCCAAGGCTCTGAGTTCGATCCTCAGCACCACATAAAAATAAATAGGTAAAATAAAGGTATTGTGTCCAACTACAAATATATACACACATACATACATACATATACATGCTACATAGGAAAGCAGCTCAGGACATGGTAGCAGGAAGAAGAGAGAGAGAGCTCTGCTCACCTGGGACAAAATAAAAACCCCAAAAGCATGCCCAATTCCTCCATCCACATTCTACCTGCATATGTTTACTACCCCGTTAAGCCTAATCAATGAATTAATCCACTGATTAGGTCACAACTCTCTTAAACCAATCATTTAACCCCTGAATGTTCTTGCATTTTTGTTTCACACATGAGCTTTTGGGGAATACCAAGCCATATCCAAACTGTAACAGTTGCCATGTCATGAGAACACTGGAAAACCTGTGGAGAGGCCCATGTAACAAGGACTAGACTTCCAGCCAACAGCTGGGAGGAAGGAGGCCTTCAAGTGGAACATCTTTGCAGCAGATTTTTCCTTCCCAATGAATTCTTGAGACGACTGCAGGCCTACCCAATAGTTTGACTGCAATTGTCTGAAAGTCAGTCAAAACCATCCATCCCAGCAGCTCAGTGGTGGAGTGCCTGCATACATAAAGCCCTAGGTTCCATTCCCAACACCACAAAAAACAAAACAATCAAAACCCCACCCAGCTATAGCAGTAACATTATACCTGACTCTAAATTTATGTTTGTTGGTTTAAGCTTGTGAGCTTGGTATAATTTGTTATGCATCAGTACATAACTTCAATGCTGTGGTAAAGATATTATCATTTACATTTCCTAATTCCTTAAACAAGTTTCTAAACTTGTGAGATTGTCGTATCAAAATGAAATTATTAGCATTTTCCTCTTATTTTACCAAAATTTAATTATTAGCAGTTTCCTCTTCTTCCACATGATAGAAAAATTAAAGACCTACCTGGACACAGTAGGGTATGCTTGTAATCCTAGCAAATCAGGAAAATCACAAGTCCAAGGCCAGCCTGAGCAACTTAGCAAGACCCTGTTTCAAAATAAAAAAGAAAAAGGGCTTAGAGTGTAACTCAGTGGTAAAATGTCCCTGGATTCAATCCTCCCACCAAACACACACAAACAAACAACAACAACAAAAACACAAAGCCTGTGGCTGTGCTTGTCTTTTAAATTTTAACAGAGATGCCAGCGTGGTGGCACATGCGTGTAATCCCAGGGGCTTGGGAGACTGAGTCAGGGGGATTGTGAGTTCAAAGCCAGCCTCAGCTAAAGCAAGGCACTAAGCAACTCTGTGAGACCCTATCTCTAAATAAAATACAAAATAAGGCTGGGGATGTGGTTCAGTGGTTGAGTGTCCCTGAGTTCAATCCAAGTACCAAAAAAAAAAAAAAAAAGGAAGAAAAGAAATATTAATTCAAACAACACAAGGCTCTTAAGTTCTTTGTTAATTTGTTTTTCTTGTTTATAAAGTACTTATTAAAGCCTGGCCTGTTACTGGCTCAACCATTTTAAAGGCTGCTCTAATTCTAGGATAGTTTGATGAAATAGTCACAATTAGTAAACTGTCAGTCATGAAGGCAGAGGGAAGGAGAACTTTGGAGGATTTTTTGCTGGAAATTAAATGCACTGCCTCAGAATCTACATATATATCATTTCCTCTCATTACTCATTGGTTACATGGCCACCTACCATGACAGTAGAAATACAGTCCAGAAAAGGGACAACTGGAAATATTAAAAACTGCCAACATTAAAGACTGCTGCAAACACTGTGAGAATATTTTATAATAATCAACTTACAAAAACTGCAGAGTGAGGTGACCTGTCTGTAATCACTCAGCTATAAGTAAGGCAACAAGAATCAGAGACAGATATGTCTGTTGTGTTAGTTTTCTTTTACTGTTATAAACACCTGAGATAAAACAACTTTTTAAAAGGTTTATTTTGCTCCGTTTTGGAGTTTTCAGTTCATGATTAATTGGCCCATTGCTTTGGCAAAACTTTATGGAAACGTTGAGTGGTAAAACTGTTCATTTCATGGCCAGTTGGGAAAAAGAGGAAGAGACAGGATCCCACAGTCTCATTTTAGGGCAATGTCTCCAAGAACCCAAAGACCTCTGACAGCCCCCACCTCATTAAGGTTCTACCACCTTCCATATCCCAATGGGCAGCATGGGCTGGGAAAGAAAGCCTTTAACACATAGGCTTTTGGGGGAACATTCCAGATCTGAACTGTAGCATCTGTGTTAGACAAAGGTAAAGGATCATACTATTATTAAAATTGATTTTAAAATCTCAATATATCTAAGACACTGAATTAATGAGCAAAGAAGGGACTGAGAACTCCAATAAAAGCAGAGTACTCAAGGAGCTGAAGTCTGGATGGGGAAGGAGAATGCCTGAATAAAGGACAGGAGTAAAAGAAGGGTGTTTATAAAATAGTCTACGGTGTATGATCCCATTTATGACATGCTCAAGAATAGACAAAACTTAGGGCTGGGGTTGTGGCTCAGTGGTAGAGTGCTTGCCTAGCATGTGTGAGGCACTGGGTTCGATTCTCAGCACCACATTATAAACAAATAAATGAATAAAGGTAGCTAATACAAATTTTTTAAAAATAAAAAAGGATAGATAAAACTATTGAATTAAAAAACAGAAAGTGGGGCTGGGGTTGTGGCTCAGTGGTAGAGTGTTTGCCTAGCATGCATGGGGCACTGGTTCAATCATCAGCACCACATAAAAATAAAATAAAGATATTGTGTCCACCTAAAACTAAAAAATAAATTTAAAAAAATATTTTTAAAAAAGCAGTCAACCTGAGGGGCTATTGACTCAAAAGGGAAGGGGGAATTGTGTGAAGAAAATATTCTGCCTTGTTTAAGATGGCAGTTTCATGCATCTATATATTGTCAAGACTTATCAGAGTGAACATTTATGATTTGTGCATTTATCATGTAAATTATACACTAATTTTTAAATGAAAATATAAAAGTTTCTGAGTATTGAGTGATGCTGTGGTCCCAAAGAAGGGTATGAGAGAAGTGATAGGCTTTATCACAGTCCATGGAAAGATGGACACTGTCAAGTGCTCATCATTCAGCACTTATGCTTATGATAGTGCCCTCTTTAGGCAGAGGGACTTGAGAAAGGAGCCCTCTGGGCAGACTTAGTTCCAAGGATATGTGGCTTGCAATTAAAGGTTGCGGGCTAACCCAGCCTGCAGGGACTTCTTTCTTGCTTCCTTAGCCTGATGTGTATAGGTCCAAACCTATAGAATAGATGTGGTGACCCTGGACATTGTCATCATTTAAAGGGTACAGAAGATAGTAAAGACTGGTGGCCAGACACTGGAAATCACTTGAGACAGCCCTGTAGATCCTAGACATTAATGTAAACTTTTCCATGAAGTTTTAGTTCAAAGGCATGTCCTTAAGTCACTCTCCTTTTCTCCCTCATTGTGTTGATTCTGCAGTTAGGTAATATGTTATCATAAGGGAAAGTGAACAATAAAATCAAGAGTATCTTCCTTGACCTCTGGCACATCTCTTCTAAAAATGAGTGCCTCCTGAGATTTTTGTCTGGAGGCAGAGGTGTTGCAATCTGTCAGGACAGGTTGCCCCTGAGGATTAGGGGGGAGCTTCCTATTCCTACCTGTCCTAGGCAGCACCTGATTAACCAGGCCTTTAAAAATATAAAAATGACTCCTGAAGCAGAGCCTGAGGGATCAGAGCAGCCCTCGGGAATATAGGCAGTTCTGTCCTCCCTGTCCCAAGGCAGACTCCTGCGGGAGACACCCTGGAAACCCTCAAGGCGGGCCTCATACGGCCATCTGGTGTGGCCACGACTCCACACGCTGCTTCTTCAACCTAGCAGCCTAAGAAGGTTCCTGCTGCCCAACCCCTCAGACGCACATCTCTAGGCAACACCGTGGTCACTGTGACGCAAGCGCAGGGTCAAGCACGCGCAGGGGCAGTGGCAGGAGCCGGTTTTCTGCAAGCTGCCACCAGGCAGGTGGAGGTGTAGTACTGCGGTACCCAGGGTGGGTCCTCTGCCTCGCTCCCCTCGGAATGCAATCCGCAATCCGCCAGACCTCTGGGTTGCTGCTCCGCCCGGTCGTGGCAGTTTCACGTGAGGTGGGCACGCCTGAAACCAGTCTGTGGATCTGATTCTACAATGGATGGAAATGGTGTCTTGGATGATACTGGATTGGAGAATGGGGCCCGTACAATTGAGAAGATTCCCGAGTCCCGATTGAAATTGTTAACTGAGAACTCCTTGACTCTGAGTCCAGTGCATCACTTGGAGATGGGCCTGGGCCGCCCTGGCCCTGGCCTCAAACCCTAGGGGCCCCTGTATCTGAGAATAGTCTTCCGTGAAATGAAATGGTGCATGGGTACAAACAGAAATGCAAAGTACCGCAGTGATTCACGGGCAGGTGCATTGGCAACCCAGAGAGGGAGTGGGAGTGTGCTTCTGGGGCAGCTTTTGGTCCTTCCAAGACTTAAGGTGGCACCAAGGCCCGCTTTCCACTGGCAGGACAATCACCTGCCCCAAGAAGCCTCATGAAAAGAAACTATACCTGGAACCACAGGAGGAATCGTGCTGAAGGCCACGCTAAGGTCTGAGATAAGGAGAGATTCTCGCACTACGGGCCACCAGACCTCTATCCCATTTCTTGGTGAAAACAGGGGACCCGAAAGTTTCATAACGTGTAAGTAGTCACATGCAAGGAAACAGGAACTGGGTATCACTACAGAATGAAAAGTGCAGAGGAAATGGCAAGTCTGAGGATGGCTGCATTTGAATGAATCTTCAGATTCTAGAACATTGTTAAATGAATGGACTCTGAGATCAAGGTTCACCTTCACACAAAAGGTATGGAACCCAGAACACTGAGGTCATTTTGTTTGTTTCTGAGACATAGTTCTGGCTGCTTTGCTCAGGCTGGCCTCCAACCCATGATCCTCCTGCCTCAGCCTCTCCTGTAGCTGGGCAGGACTCCACACTACTGCTCAGTAAGATCATCTTAATAATGATGTTATTTAGAAATATATGTGGATAGGGCCTGGGGCTGTAGCTCAGCGGTAGAGTGCTTGCCTGAACATGTGAGGCACTGGGTTCAGCCTCAGCACCACATAAAGATAAAGGCATGCTGTCCAACCACAACTACAAAAAAAAAGACAAAGAAGAGAAAGAAATATATGTGGATAAAGAAACACTAATGAAACTTATACCCAAGGATTTTGTCCTATAATTGGAAAATCTTATTTGTTCATAACAAAAATTAAGGACCATCAAAGATATTATTATAGCTATATATTATTCTGTTGTACTGGTATAGCAAATTTCCCATTCTCCCTTGCTAAGTGCAGCTCTATGACTAAATGAAATGTCATCATAAGTGATATATGTAAATTTTCTTTTTTTTTCTCTTGGTACTAGGGAGTGAACCCCAGGGGTACTTTAGCACTGAGTCACATCCTCAGCATCCCCCACTTTTTTAACATGCTAGGCGAGCTCTCTACCACTGAACTACAACCTCAGCCCTATTTTTTGAGATAGGGTCTCACTGATTTGTTGAGGGCCTCACTAAATTGCTGAGACGGACATGAACTTGCAATCCTCCTGTCTCAGCCTCCAGAGTCATTGGGATTAAAACCACCATACCTAGCTGTAAATTTTAAAGTAATTTCCAGTCTTCTCTGCTTATAGCCACGTATATACCCATGTTAAACCCATGTTTATAGCAGCATAATTCACAATAGCCAAACTATGGAATGAGCCTAGGTGTCTGTCAGTGGATGACTAGAGAAAGAAAATGTGGTATAACTAAAAAGAATTAAAAAAAGAAAATGTGGTATATTTATACAACAGAGTTTTATTTAGTCATAAAGAATGAAATTATGGGGCTGGGGTTGTAGCTCAATGATAGAGCACTTGCCTCGAATGTGTGAGGCACTGGGTTCGATTCTCAGCACCGCATATAAACAAATAAATAAAGGTCCATTAATAACTAATAAAATACTTTCAAAAAGAATGAAATTATGTCATATACAGGAAAATAGAAGGAACTTGAGAACATTGTTAAATAAAAAAAAAAGCCAAACTCAAAATGTTGAGACATTTTATCTCTTATGTGGAAGCTAGAGTGGGAAAAAAGAAAAGGTTCTCTGTGTGTGTGTGTGTGTGTGTGTGTGTGTGTGTGTGTGTGTGTAGGGAGATCTCAGGAAAATCAAAGGCAGATCAGTACAGGAAAGAAGGACTGGGGAAGGAGAGGAAAAGGGAAAATACTGAGGAATGATATTGGCTAAATTATATAGTTATTATCGTGTACTTGTACCAATCAATATATAACAAAAAATTCCATCATTATGTATAAAAATATGGAAAAAACCTTTTCATACAGCCTTATAGCTAGATGGACAACTTGACTGGATATGAAATCCTTGGTCCTCTTGATAATCTCAGTTATTCAGGTATTAGTTTTAGAGCCTCTCAAAGTAAGTGGTAGTTAATTTCTTCAATATCATTAATTGCTTCTTTTTCCATTTGTACATAAAAATATGAAAAATGTTATACTGTTAAATGTTATCCAAAAATCTGGATATTAGCATGGTACAGTGGCCCACACCTGTAATCCCAGCAGCTTGAGAGATTGAGGCAAGATTGTGAGTTCAAAGCCAACCTCAGCAAAAGCGAGGTGCTAATAAGCAACTCAGTGAGACCCTGTCTCTAAATAAAATATAAAAATAGGGCTGGGGATGTGGCTTAGTTACTGAGTGCCCCTGAATTCAATCTCCGGTCCCCACTACCCCACCCAAAATCTGGATATTGATTATAACTCCAGTAACTAAATGAATTTAGGCATACCTCTTTTAATTCAGAGTTACTGTGTGTCTTCATTCTTATATGGGACCTACTTACTATCTGAAGTGAATTTCAGTCTCCACAAGCTTCTACTTTAAAGGCCTCATACCATTTCCCTTCCTTTCACCACGGTCCAAATATTTTATAAAATATTAGTATACTACCATTAAGTATTGCTAGGAATTAATATGTATTATGACTCCATGTAACAAAGATAAAATCATCTCAGAAAACTGAGTTCAGAAAGGATGGTAATTGGTGCATTGAAGTCCTAGACATTTAAGTGGCATAAAAGGAAATTAATAAGTCATTGTGCATACAAAATGGGCAATGTTTTAATGTTTTTGATTTTAAACATTAAAATGATGATGGGAAAGCTAATTAGGCTTTAAAAGCCCTTAGGCTTTTATAAAAGCCTTAGAATTTATAAAAAAGTCTCAATCAGGGAAGAAGTCTTCAAATTTTCAACAGTGGTTGTCTCTGGGAATTCATTATATGTGAACTTTTTTTTTGAAGAAAATGGTGAATATAGGAACACCACAGACATGACTGAGGCATAGTAAAGAGATAGTTGACAAAAGCATACATCACTTACTCTTTATTTTTATTATGAAATAAATAGAAAGATACAGAGAATAAGAACCCACCCATACACCCACAACCAGCTTTATCAGATTTTAAGAATTGACTATTTGCTTATTTTAAAAAAGAAATATGTGATTAAAGAGATTTCCCATTGTATTCTTTCCCCAATCTCATTTTCCTTCTGCCCTAGAGATCACCTGTTTCAGGTTTGATTATGTCCATGAATGTATTAACATTCTCCTAATATTTAGCCATGGAAAATACTTTCGCCCTTTATATAAATATGTGGTACTCTATCATACAAAATACTCTCTAGCTCAATTTCATTAATACTACTTTTGAGATTTATCCATGTTGATAGTAATATTATCCATCTTAATTTGCATTGTAATGTATATTCAGCACAATGACTAATTGCTTTCAACTTTTCATTTTCACAAACAGTGCTTCAGAGGGCCTTCATGTGTATCTCCCTGAGACATAAGGAGACTACAGAGGGAATGCTGGGTCAAAGATTAAATCCTCACCTATATTAGATAATGCCAAATTGGGTTAAATACAAAAACTTCCAATAGCATTGTATAAATGTTCCTAAAGCTCCATATCTTTCCAGTAATTGACATTGTGATGCTTTTGCCAATGTGATTTAAAATAGTTCACTGTGGTTTCATTTTGCATATCCCTTACTAGTAATGATGTATAGGGTCAATTTTTTTAGTACTCCCCAAATCCTTTCTCTGCTGGTGTGAACCATCATTAACATATGGAAAGTTTTCACAAATATGTTAGATACAATAATTTTCTTGCTGTTCTTAAGAATTTACACTTCAGCTAGGTGCAATGGCACACTTATGTAATCCCAGTGACTTGGGAGACTGAGACAGGAGGATCTTGAGTTCAAAGCCAGCTTCAGCAATTTAGTGAGGTCCCAAACAAATTAGTGAGACCTGTTTAAAAATAAAGAATAAAAAGGGCTGGGGGATATGGCTCAACAGTTACCTGGATTCAATCCCTAGTACCAAAAAAAAAAAAAAAGTTTTACATTTCATAAGCAAATTTCAGAACAACTTGTGAAATTAAAGGGCAAAAGAGTCCATTAAGAACAACTCACTTTATTAGGTTCAGTCTCTTCAGCCTAGGCTATATAATGCTCCTCAATTTATTTTCTTGTTATTCTTCAGTTTTCTGGGGTTAGAAAATCTATTGTTTTAGGACTGGGGCTGTAGCTCAGTGGTAAAACGCCCACCTTGCATGGGTTTGATCCTCAGCACCACATAAAAATAAAAGATATTGTGTCCACCTACAACTGAAAAAAATTTAAAAAAAAGAAAATCTAGGGCTGGGGTTGTGACTCAGCAGTAGAGAACTCGTCTCCCATGTGAGGGACCCTAGGTTTGATCCTCAGCACCACATACAAAAATAAACAAGTGAAATAAAGGTGTTGTGTCCAACTACAACTAAAAAAATAAATATTAAAAAAGAAAAAGAAAATCTATTGTTTTATATTTAAGTAGTAATTTAATTGCTTCAGCCTCTGGAATTTAACTCCATTGAGCACATGATTTTCTATTGTTCATGGTTGCCTTCTCATGCCTCAAATAGTGTCTAGTAAAGACTAACTACTTGATAGTCATTGAATGCATGAAAGCATATATTATCTATATTAGCCTACTGTTTTATGCCTTTGATTACCTTTCCATTTTGATTTTCAATTTTGAAATCCACAAACTTTACATTTTTTTGTGTAATATAAGATGACTTATGTTTTCAAAATTACCTGAATTCACCCATACAATTAGTTGGGGTTGATGCTTTTTTAAATGGCACCTATGCATTTTTTTAGGGTAATAGTGATCATTTCTATTATTTCCTTGACCTAAATTTAAGTTCTGTATTCTTCCCAGTGAATCCTTATTTTCTTTATTTTATTGGTTTATACAAGCCATTCTCTTTAGAAACTTTCTAAAACTGGTTATAATAGTTTTACTACCTGTGTCTATATTGATTATTCACTCAGAATATAAAGACTGTCTTATGTTCTAAAATTTTTGTTTTTCCAATTTTGGTCTGATGTTTCCCAGGGATGCTATCTACCTTGTCCACTAATGAATATTGTTTTAAGTCTGAGGAGTGAATGAGTTAATGTATGTTGAGTATGTATAGCAGTGCTTAGTGCATAGTAGGCACCCAATACATATTAGGTTATCTGCTATTGTTGACATTCTATGTGAAGTATTTTACATGCAAATTCCTCACTTAATAGGCAACAATTTATAACAGACAGTTTCATTTAATACATTTCTACAATATAGTATCTTTTGTCATCCCTATTTGAAAAAAAAAAATCCTGATGTTTAGATAATTCAAACAAGTTGTTCAAAGTCACACACTGCCATTGGTAGTGATTTTCCAGAATCCAAGTTCTTAGTCCTGGGAAGTACCTACTGCCTAGAAGAGACTGGAATAAAATGAGGCTATGTGGAAATGTAAGAACCAGATAATGGAGAGCCTCATTGACAATTTTAAAGGTGATGACAATTTTAAAGGAGATTGAATTTATAAGACTTGGTGATTGGTTGGATTGGGTGGTTAGTTTAAAAACAACAGCTAGCAAAAATCAGTTTTTTAAAAAATATTTCTTTAGATGTTGATGGACCTTTATTTTATTCATTTTTTTATATGCAGTGCTGAGAATTGAACCTAGGGCATCACACATGTTAGGCAAGTACTCTACCCCTGAGCCACAACTCCAGCCCTGCAAAAAACAGTTTTAACTAGAGATATGTTAATTTTTAAACTTTAAAACTTCAGTTTGGGTGCATTATGGGAAATGGATTTAAGGGTGGCAAAAAAAAAGAATACCAGAAGGCCCATTAGAAAGCTGTAACACTGATCTATGTGAGATGAATCTTAGACTTAAGGTAACAATATTAAAAATAAGGAGTAAAAGTTCCAGAAATATTTAGGAGATTGAATTTATAAGACTTGGTGATTGGTTGGATTGGGTGGTGAGAGGGATTCCCCAAGGTGAATTCTCTGATGATGAGCAAGGTGTGCATGTTGCCTGAAGGTTTTCTTGCATTCTTTACATTCATAGGGTCTCTCTCCAGTATGAATTCTTTGATGCTGGGCAAGGGATCCACAGTAACTAAAAGCCTTTCCACAAACATTACATTCATAAGGTTTTTCTCCAGTATGGACTCTCTGATGTTGAGTAAGGGATGAGTCATTGCTGAAAGCCTTCCCACATTTAATACACTCATAGGGTTTCTCTCCAGTATGAACTCTTTGATGTTGAGCAAGGTAGGCAATCTGGCTGAATGCTTTCCTACATTCCTGACATTTATAAGGTTTTTCTCCTGTATGAATTCTCTGATGTTGAGCAAGGTGTGAATTCTGGCTGAAGGCTTTCCCACATTCCTTACATTCATAAGGTCTTTCTCCAGTATGTATTCTCTGATGTACAGTAAGGTATGCACGAAGGCTAAATGCTTTCCCACAAACATTACATTCATAAGGTTTCTCTCCAGTATGAACTCTCTGGTGTTGAGCAATGGATGATCTATTGCTAAATGCTTTCCCACATTCAATACATTCATAAGGTTTCTCTCCAGTGTGAACTCTCTGATGTTGAGCAAGATAGGCAAACTGGCTGAAGGCTTTCTTACATACTTTACATTCATAAGGTTTCTCTCCAGTATGAACTCTCAGATGTTGAACTAGATGTGCATTCTGGCTGAAGGCTTTCCTACATTCCTTGCATTCATAGGGTTTTTCTCCAGTATGAATCCTGTGATGTTGAACAAGATTTGATCTCTGACTGAAGGCTTTCCCACATTCCACACATTTATAGGGTTTCTCTCCAGTATGAATTCTTTGATGAAGAGTAAGGGATGAGCTCTGGCTAAAGACTTTTTCACAATCATTACATTTCAAAAGTTTTTTCTCTGCATAGACACTCTTGGGTTTAGTACCCACTAAACTGTTTTTTAAGCTTTTCTTATATGTTTCATGTTTATATACTTTTTCCTCTTTGGGGATTATCTGTTGTGTATGAAGCAGGGTGTTCTGATGGAAACTTCCCCAAGATTTGTTATATTCTTCTTTTCTCTCATCAATAAAGGCTTCTTCATAAGGGATTGTCTCTTTCTTGAAACATGCCTTCTGATTTCCTGGTTGCCTTTCAAGAGGGCCTTCATATTTCCAGTCTTCTCTCAAACTGGAGTACTCAAACCCAAAGCTTGTAAGTTTTTCCATTATATTCTGGGATGATTGTTCTTCATAAAGTTCCTGCTTTGGCATCAATTCTTTAGTCTCATACATAGATTCCCAGCCTGAAAAAATAATAAGAATGTCTCTACTATTCTGTGCCAGAAAGATCATTTCTTAAATTACATTCATAAAGTTAACCATGTGATCTGGTTACACATCTATAATCCCAGTGACTTGAGAGAGGCTGAGCCAGGAGGATTGTCAGTTCAGCAGGAACTTAGTGAGGCCCTAAGCAACTTACTTAGACCCTATCTCAAAATAAAAAATAAAAAAAGGGCTGGGGATGTGGCTCAGTAGTTAAGCCCGTCTGGGTTCAATCCCTGGTATCAAAATAAAGTTAACCATGTGAATTTTATAGTAAAGAAACCCAAAAGAACATTGGCTTTCATAGTTTTGAAGTGGGCAAGAAGAGAAAGTCAAATAAGTTGAAATAATTGAAATAATAAATAAATTTAGAAACCTGAGGAGGAATGATTAGAATTATAAGAAAATCAGTAAGGTCAATTTCAGGGCAAGAAGGAATTATGGATATGGTTGGACTCGGATATAATTTTAGACCTATGTTAAGAATACAGACATGGATATAGTCTCCATTCTTATAGCTGTTTCATTTAAGAACATTCATTGGGGGCTGGAGCTGTGGCTCAGGGGTAGAGCACTTGCCTGGCATGTGTGAGGCCCTGGGTTCGATTCTTAGCACCACATATAAATAAATAAAAGATCAATTGACAACTAAAAATTATCTTTAAAAAAGAACATTTATTGAACAAATACTTAGATTAAATATTTAGTACTAGACATTGTCCTAGATGCTTTTAATGCCGTAAAACAAACATTTTTACCTTCATGGACTTTATTTCTTAGAAGAGACTGAAAATAAGTAAGTAAATTTTATTGTACATTAGAAGAAACTAAGTGCTTTAGGAAGAGGAAAGCAGGGTAAGGGAAATCAGGAGTGCTGGTGACGTCAAAGGTAAGAATCATTAATAAGTCAGGCAGGTGTGGTGGTGTGCGCCTATAATCCCAGCAACCTGGGAGGCTGAGGAAGGAGGATGGCAAGTTCAAGGTCAGACTGGCTCAAAATAAAAAATAAAAAGGGCTGGAGATGAGGCTCAGTAGTAAAGCACTCCTTTGTTCACTCCATGGTACCAAAAGATAATAATTCATAAGTTAACATTCAAGCAAAGATCTGAATGAAGTGAAGAAACTAGTCACCTATATTTTTAGAAAAAAAAACATTTTGTGCAGAAGAGAGAACCAGTTTAAAAAGACATAAAAGTAGAAACATATCTAGTGTATTTAGGGAATAGTGGGAAGGACTATTCCTTTTCACACTAGAAGTATGGCTAAAAGGACTGAGTAGTAGGAGATGAAGCTAGGAGGTAAAGGGTGACCAGATTATTTAAATTTTATAGGCATTTTGCTCTGAATAGTCAGATGGAGTGTTCTGAGGACAGTTGCTGTATTACAAAATTATTGCAAGGTAGGAAACAAGGGGAGAAGTAAGGAGACCTATTCGAGTCATTCTGGTGAGAGATGATAGCCATTCACACCAGACAGATATTAGCAGAGGTATGGAGAGGTGGTAAGATCCTCAGTATATTTTATAGGTAGATCCAAGAAGATATCCTGACAGACAGGATACAACATGTGATAGAAAGAGATGAATCAAGCATAATTTCAAAGCTTATGATCTGAGCAATGAAGTATAGAGTAGCTATCAATAGTGATATGGGTATTGCAGATCTGAGCAAAAAGGTCTGAAAGACCTGGAGTTCAGTCTTAAACATTTTTAAGATGTCCTTTAGAGTGGGCAAATGAACTCATGATGCTGGAAGTTAAGAAGTAAGTGTGGACTAGAGATTTAAAATTGGAAGTTGTCAGTATATAAGATGGTATTTTAAGATGTATCTGAAAAAATGAGTGTAGATAAAGAGAAAAGGAAAGAGCAAGGAATGAACCCTAGAGCACTCCCAACATTAAGATATATAGGAAAAGAGAAGAAATCAGCAAAAGAGAAGTGGCAAATGTAAACAAAAAGGAGTCAGGACTGCAATAATATCTCATGATAGTAAAGGTTATAACAACTTGTTTCATGAATATTCTGAAAAAGAATCAAATGTACTTCAACATAAAAAACAAGGTATTAAAATATATTAGGCAAGGAATGTCAAAAATAAATAATAGTAATAATAAGAATAAAAGTAGTTATTAAAAAGAGTGGGCTGGGGTTGTGTCTCAGTGATAGAGCACTTGCCTAGCATGTGTGAAGCACTGGATTCTATTCCCAGCACTGCATGTAAACAAATAAATAAAAATAAAGGTCCTCAACAACTAAAAAAAATGGAAAAAAAAGAATTTTGTTTATGTGGTGGTTTGGATAAAACCCACAAATGATTTTTAAAAAGAGGGCACATAATAGAACATAAGGGCTATGGGAGAGGTTATTATTTATACGTCTACATTTTTATCTAATACAAATGTATTTTCCAATTTTAGAATAAATTTAAAAATAAAATAATTAACATTAAGAAGATACCTTTAGCACTGACAACACCATCACCAAATGGGGAAAATTCGATAGAAATAAACTTTACAAGAAATGAGCAAAATCAAGTCAGGCGTGGTGGTGCACATCTGTAATCCCATCAACTCAGGAGGCTGAGGTGGAAGGAAATGAGACCCTGTCTCAAAATGAAAAATAAAAAGGGCTAGGGGATGTGGCTCATCCACATTTACTTTACTACTTTACTACTGGATAATTTAGTAGTAAAGCACATCTTAGTTAAATCCTCTGTACTAAAAGAAAAAAAAAATCTTGAAAAATTAAAAGGTAGAGGTGTGTAGGTCAGTGAGAGTGTTTGCCTCACATGCAAGAGGCCCTGGGTTCAATAACTAGGACCAGGAAAGAGAGAGAGAGAAAAAAAACAAAAACAAAATATTGTTGAATTTTGTCAAATGTTTTTCTTTATTAATTGAAATGATCATGTGGTTTCTTTCATTCTGTTATTAAGGTGTTTTATATTGATCAGTGTTCATATGTTGAAGCTTCCTTATGTTTCAGGAAGAAAAATACTCTGAGAAAGAATCAAATATACAAATATACCAAGAGCTATTTTGAAAAGATAACAAAACTGATAAACCTTTAGCTAGATTGACTAAAGAAAAAAAATAAAGAGAGAAGACCTAAGTAAAATCAGAAACAGTGACATTACTATCACTTTTACAGATGGGATTACAAAACAGTACTATGAATTGCTGTATGCCAGCAAACTGGGTAACTTGAATGAAATGGACAAATACCTGAAAGCTCAAAATCATAACATAACAGAAAATCTGAACAACACTACTATAAATAAGGAGACTGAGTCAATAAATTTAAATTCTCCAACAAAGAAAAGGCTAGGATCAGATGGCTTACCTGATGAATTCTGTCAAACATTCAAAAAAGAGTTTATATCAACACTCTTCAAACAGAAAATCAAAGAGCAAAGATATCCAAACACATTATATGAGGTCAGCATTATCCTGATACCAAAGCCAAACATATTATTAAGAAAACCATAGGTTGGTATTTTGTAAGAATACTGATGTAAAAATCCTCAACAAAATGCTGCCAAATGGAATTCAACTGTATACTGAAAGAATTATACAATACAAAGTGAGAGGCATTCCTGAAACATAAGGAAGCTTCAACATATGAACACTGATCAATATAAAACACCATAATAACAGAATGAAAGAAACCACATGATCATTTCAATTAATGAAGGAAAAAAATTGACAAAATTCAACAACCTTTTGTATCCTTTCAACTTTTCATGGTAAAAACTCTCAACAAACCAAAAACTACAAGAAAACTTCTGAAACATAATAAAAGTTGTATAGGTCTGAAAACCTCACAGCAAAGATCACATTCAATAAAGAAAGACTGAAAATATTCTTCCAAGATCAGGAACAAGGCAAGAATGCCTCCTTTGTCCCTTTTATTAAATCACAGTACTTGAAGTCCTAGCTAGAGCAATGAGAAAAGATCAAGAAATTAAAGGCACCCGAGTTGGTAAGCAATAAATAAAATTCTATCAAAAAACTACTAGAACCCATAAAAGAATTCAGCAGAGCTGGAGTCATGGCTTACTGTCAGGATACAAAATCAATACACAAAAACAGGTGCATTTCAGACACTAACAACAAATTATCTGAAAAGAAAATGAAGAAATAAGGAATAAACTTACCTAAGGAAGTGAAATACTTATATCCTAAAAATTAAACAATATTGCTATAAGAAATTAAAGATACCAATATATGGAAAGTCATCCTCTGTTCATTCACTGGAAGATTTAATATTAAGATGTCAAAACTTCCCAAAGTGATTTACAAATTCAATGTAATCTATATTAAAATTCCAACAATCTTTTTCTAGAAATAGAAAATCTGAAGGAATTATTAATAGCACAATGTTGAAAAATTGAAGAAAGTCAGAGGTCTCACACTTTCTGATTTCAAAATTTACTACAAAGGTACAGTAACTAAAATAGTGTTCTACAGACATACAAACCAATGGAATATAACAGGGAACCCAGAAGTAAACCCTCACATATGTGGTTGAATTATTTTCTGCGAGAGTACCAAGAACATTCAATGAGAAAGGACACTCTTTTCAACAAATGGGTTTGGGGAAAGTTGGGTATCCACATGAAAAATAATGAAGATGGACTCTTACCTTACAAGGTATACAAAGATTAACTCAAAATGAAAAAAAGAAGACCTACTCTATAAAACTCTAAAAAGGAGGGGAAAAACTTCATAACATCAGATTTGACAATAAGTTCTTAGTTATAACACTAAAAGTAAGGCAACAAAAGAATAAACAAATTGGACTAAAAACTTAAAACTTAAAAAAATATTTTTAGTTGTAGATGGACACAATACCTTTATTTAATTTTATGTGGTTCTGAGTTTCAAACTCAGTGCCTCATACATACGAGGCAAGGTCTCTGCTATTGAGCTACAACCCCAGCCCTCAAATCTAAAACTTTTGAAAGTGAAAAAGCAAGTAACAGAATTGAAAAAAATATTTACAAATCATTTATCAGATAAGGGATTAATAATCAGAGTATATAAAGAACTCCTACAACTCAACAACAAAAACCCAATTCAAAAATAGGCAAAGGACTTGAATAGACATTTCTCCAAAGTAGATATTCAAATAGACAACAAACAAGCACTTGAAAATATATTCAACATCATTAATCATTAGGTAAATGCAAACCAAAACCACAATTAGGATGGACACTATTAAAACAAAATGAAACAAAACCAGAAAGTTAGTGAGGATGTGGAGAAAAGTGGAACACCAGTGCATTGCAGGTAAGAATGTAAAATTGTGCAGCCACTATGGGATACAGTATGATCAGCCACTATGGGATACAGTATGATGGCTTCTTAAAAATTTAGAAATAGAATACCATGGGAATCTAACAGTTCTACTTCTGGGCAGGTATCCCAAAGTACCTAAAACAGAGAACCAAAGAGATATTTGTACACTCATTCATAACTGTGTTTTACACACTAGCCAAAAGGTGGAAGCAACCAAAGTATTCAACAATGAATGAATAAACAATGCGGTATACACATAAAATGAAACTTAATTCAGACTTAAAAGGGGAAGAAATTCGGACATATGCTACATGAATGAACATACTAAATCCCAAATACAGTTAAATATCAAGAGGTCTAGGGAGTTCACCTCTGTGGTAGACCTCATAGTTTATCATGTATGAAGTATGGGGTTTTATCCCCAGCATAAATAAAATAAAACAAATTTGTATCTAGATACAATACTGAAAATAGAATAACAAGGACAAGAGAAGAAAGTTCTTAAAAGTAGAAAGGAATAAGACATTATTGTGATTTGACTTCTTAATATCAATAACAAAAGTCAGAAATGTGTGGAAAGACCTTAAAAATTTTTTTTTAGTTGTAGATGGACACAATACCTTTATCTTATTTATTCATTTTTATATGGTGCTGAGAATTGAACCCAGTGCCTCATACATGCTAGGTAAGCACTCTACCCCTAAGCCACATCCCTAGCCCCTGGAAAGATATTTCTAAAGAGATTATATAAATATCTGTCAATCTGTTCTTGTATTCAAGACAGAAAAATCAACATATAAAACAAATGAACAAAGCGATAACAACAATAGCAAAATAGTTTATATGAATAATATGCCTCTAAAATATTTATACAGAATTTGCTTTGGCAAAAAGTTCTGGGATGAAAAAAGAAAATGACAAATATAAATCTATACAACACAACAAAACAACGTTCTAATGTATAACTTCATAAGAGAAAATAAATTATAACATTAAAAGAAAGCCAGGTTCAGCGGTGCATGCCTGAAATCTGAGCGGCTCAGGACTCAGGGGCAGGAGAATTGCAAGTTCAAAGCCAGCCTTAGCAACTTAGCAAGACTCTTAAGCAATTTAGGAGACCCTGTCTCAAAATAAAAGAATAAGAAGGACTAGGGATATGACTTAGCGGTAAAGTGTCTCTGGATTCCATTTCCAGTACCAAAACAAACAAAAAAAGAGTTAGGGCTGGGGTTATGGCTCAGTGGTAGAGCGCTTAAGTAACACACATGAGGCACTGGGTTTGATCCTTAGCACCACATAAAAATATAATAGAGGTATAGTGTTCACCTACAACTAAAAAGAAATATTTTTTAAAATGTGGTACTATATGTACACGATGGAATATTACTCAGCATTAAAAGAGAATAAAATCATGGCACTTGCAAGAAATGGATGGAGTTGGATAACATTATGCTAAGTGAAGTAAGCCAATCCCCAAAAACCAAATGTTGAATGTTTTCTCTGATATGTGGTGCTGATCCACAGTGGAGATTGGGGGGTGGAGGTGGAGCATGGGAGGAATGGAGGAACTTTGGATAGGGAAAAGAGGAAGGAAGGGAAAGGAGGGAACAGATGGGTAGAAAAGATAGTGGAATGAGATGGACATCATTACCCTATGTACATGAATGGAGACACGAATGATGTGATTCTACTTTGTGTACAACCAGAGACATGAAAAATTGTGCTCCATATGTGTACTATGAATTGAAATGCATTCTGCTGTCATATATAACAAATTAAAATTGATAAATAAATTTTTAAAAAATTTTAAAAATAAAATAAAGTGTAGTACTTAAAATGGAATAGGATGAAGCTCAAAATCACACACATAAATATAGTAAAATTTGATATATTAAAAGGTAACATTCAGAACCACAGGCAAAAAGAGATCATTTATTCAATAATCATCTAGGACATTGGTTTTTTATAAGGCACAGAAATTAAATTCTTACTTCAAATAATCCTCAAAAATCAATCCCAACTGGATCATGGGCCTAAATATACAATAAAAATCTTTAGATGACAAATTTCAAATATCTATATGACTTCACAACATACCTAAGAATAATTTCTTAAAATATTATAAAAAATATGAACTACAAATATACAAGAAAAATATATATGTATTGTCATACATGCACGTGCACACATACACACACACAAACACTTTCCTTAAAATGAGCAAATGATTGGAGTAGGCACTTCACAAAAGAAGAAATCCTAATGCTATTATAAATGGGAAAAGATGGTCTATATCTTTAGTAATCAAATTGTAAGTATAGGGATATTATTTACCTAACAGGTTGGCAAAAAATCTTGAACTCACAAATTATGAATGTTGAGCAATGGGTGCTCTCACACACCACTTTTTGAAATGTAAATTAATACAAGCATTGTCTAATAAATTCATGGCTACACTGTCTACATGAATTCCAGCATGTGTACATCAGCAATCATGTATAATGTTCACAGAAGTAACATTTATAATAACATAAAGTGTAAACAACTTAACTGACCATCAGTGGATAAAATCCACAATGGAGGACATTTAAAAAATTTTTTAAAATTTATTTTTTAGTTGTAGTTGGACACAATACCTTTATTTCACTTATTTATTTTTATGTGGTGCTGAGGATTGAACACAGGGTCTCGAACGTGCAAGGCGAGTGCTCTACCACTAAGCCACAACCCCAGCCCTAAAAATTTTTTAAAAAATAAATCAATGGACCACAGCTATAAAAATCAACATGGATTAAATCTCAGGGACATAATTTCATTTATGAAAGAAAAAAGGTCAATGAATCACATGCATAGAATGTCTTTATCTATAAAAAGAATGAATATATATATTCACACACACACATATACCTACAGGATATATAAATATAAATAAATACATAAAGTTGAGAAAATATACTATGCATAAATATACTGTTTATCTCTCTCTCTCTGTATATTTTCAACTTTTTTATCCCCAATTCTTTTTATTTTTTGAGACAGGGTCTCACTAAGTTGTCGAAGCTGGCCTTAAACTTGCGATCCTCCTGCCTCACCTCCCGAGTTGCTGTGTGCCACTGCACCCAGTTATATTCTCAACTTTTTTTTCTGACTCTCATTATGGAGATTTTATTTATTTATTTTTTGATCTATATGACAGTAGAGTGTACTTTGACATATTACACATACATGGAGTATAACTTATTCTAATTAGGTTCCCATTCTTGCAGTTGTATGTGATGTGAAGTTTCACTGGAATATTCTTAACTTTTTTTTAACCTTTTTTTAGTTGTTGATAGACGTTATTTTATTTTATCCATTTATTTATATGCAATACTGAGAATTGAACCCAGTGCCTCACACTCTACCACTGAGCCACAACCCCAGCCCTATTCCTAAATTTTTCTGGAAGAAAACATACTATGTGTGTGTAAATATATATATGTGTATATATGCACACACACACACACACACACACACACGTGTACATTTTGTTTTAGGATCTCACAACTATAAAGAGAAGCCAGGACATGATAAGCAAAATATAAGATAATGGATACCCAGTGAGGGTGGGATGGGCCATGGTAGAGGAGTCATGTATCATTACAAAGAGGCCCTCAAGGACTTGCAATGGCATTGACCATTTTCTCTCATGCTAAGAAGCAGCAGTTAGGTGGAGCCGAGCATAGTGGTACATGCCTGTCATCCCAGCTACTCAGAAGGCCTGAGGCAGGAGGATTGCTAATTTGAAGCCAACATGGGCAACTTATCAAGACTCTGTCTCAAAATAAAAGTATTAAAAAAGGGGTGGGATTGTAGCTCAGTGGTAGAATACTTGTATAGTATGTGCAAGGCCCTGAGTTCAATTCCCTGTACTACAAAAGAAAACATAGCAGTGGTAAATAGACTTTTGTTCTATTATTTAAACTACATACATATGATAATGTATATTTGTGTGATTCATCTAATAATATTAATCAATGAACTTTAATCATATATCCTTTGATACTAACATATTAAAGGTTTTTTCTTAGAAAATTGATCAAGGACATAAAGGATTGGGTAGAGGCAATTGAGAAGTGACCTGGGGAATGGGGTTGACAGAATGCTTACAATGAACATTAGTTTTTCATTTTACCTGTTTCCTATGTCTATCTGACACTCCTTCATACATTGTAATATTAAATTCTTAGTCTCTTCTCCCTTAAATGCTTTCTAGCTGCTGACCTCTGTTTTCATTAAAGACCAACATCTTTACAGTTACCTGTACTCCTCTGCCTCTCACCTTTTCTCTGAGCTTCTTTGATGTCAGCTGTCAGCTTTCTCTTCATATGTGTTGTTCTATAGCTATATCATATTTCCACTAATAGCCTGTTAATTGTTTGATTATTTATACATACATATAACACCTGAGCATCTTGGGGAGTGAGCTGGGGAATAGGATTCAAACCCTATTTAAAACGAAAATTCAAAAATGTTGATTAAAGGTAAATGAAGTGATCATTCAGAAAAAAATTAGTTTGGAAACTTCTATTATTAATAGCAGCTAATAGTTATTGAGTTCATACTATAAGATGGAATTGTTCAAAACACGCATGCGCGTACACACACACACACACACACACACACACACTTTATTTGTAGATGGACACAATACCTTTATTTTATTTATTTATTTATATGTGGTGCTGAGGATTGAACACGTGCACTGAGCCACAACCCCAGTCCCACTATTCAAAGCACTTTAAAAGTACTATCCAGGGGGGCTGGGGTTGTGGCTCAGTTGTAGAACAGTTGCCTCGTGTGTATGAAGAACTGGGTTTGATTCTCAGCACCACATATAAATAAATGAATAAAATAAAGGTCTGTCAACAATTTAAAAATATTTTTTAAAAAGTACTGTCCAATTTTGGAGATGATAAAACAAAAAGCACAGGTTAAAGGGCTGGGATTGTAGCTCAGTGGTAGAGCATTTGCCTACCACATGTGAGGCTCTGGGTTCGATCCTCAGCACCACATACAAATAAATAAATAAAATAAAGGTATTGTGTCCATCTACAACTAAAAATATATTTTTTAAAAAGCATATAGGTTAAGCAACATTCCTAAAATTTCACTGGCATGTAAGTTTCAGGCAGGATTTGAACCTGGTACTTCATTTAGGGGTATCTGTATGGCTCAAAATTGGGAAAAGTTGTTTGTTTCATTTTGTTTTGTACTGGGGATTGAACCTAGGGGCACTCCACCAGCCCCTGCTCCCTTTTAAGTATTTTTTAGTTGTAGATGGATACAACACCTTTTAATTTATTTTTATGTGGTGCTGAGGATCGAACCCAATGCCTCACACACGCTAGGCAAGTGCTCTACCACTAAGCCACAACCCCAGTCCCCCTTTTACTTTTTTTAAATTTTGAGACAGAGACATATTAAATTGCTCAGGCTAGCTTTGACCTGGCAGTCCTCCTGCCTCAGCCTCTTGAGTCACTGGGATTACAGGTTTGCGCCCAGCTTGAGAAAGATTTTTTTTAGAGACTGGAAGAGAAGGGCTGGGGATAGAGCTCATGGTAGAGCGCTTGCCTAGCTAGCATGTGTGAAGCCCTGGACACAATCCCTAGTGCCAGAAGAAAAAAAGAAAAAGAAAAAAAAAGACTAGGATAAGATTATGAAACAGAAACGAAACAGGACTCAGAGAATATTAAACAAGTTTTAAGAAAGTAGAGGGCAAAGTGTGAAAGAAGAGTTAACATTAACACATGTGGGAGAACATCCTAGAAGGCCCCAAGTTTCTATTAAGCCCTAGAACATGTGAGAGCAGGCCCACAAATAATAATGAAGAGGTGATTTCTTTGAATCAAACTGAGCTGTCATTTGCAAAGGTTTTGTTTGTTTTTCAGTGCTGGGGATGGAACCCAGGACCTTGTACATGCTAGACAAATGCTCTGCCAATGAGCCACATCCCCATCCCACCTGCAAAGGTTTTTTCCTGCCTATTCCTCTTCACTCACCTGAACACAAGCCATTTGTGAACTCTCTCTTCACCATCCATGGCTCTTTTCCTTGTTCCAACAATAATATCACACTTGGCTTAGAAAAGCAAAGACCTGCACATATGGAAAGAAACAGTACTTGGTCATGCTGTGGATAGCCCAAAACTCAGATTGGATCCTTGGACAGTCAGGGAAGATGGAGCTTACAGGAAGTCAAAGAAAAATGTGTAAAGGACATGTATCAGGAGGACAGGGAAGATAAAACTTCAGACATAGGTCAACAGTAGACTTGTCCACTACCAGTGTCACAAACATTAAACCATTTGTTTGGCACAGACAGCAGACACTTTTGGATAGCAGCTATCCAAAAGTTTACAAAGGTGGTAGCAAAGAAGAAGTACAGTTCTGTAAGGGGAAGATATCCTTACCCAATGACACCAAGATCTTATAGTTTTCCAACATCACATTACTGTATAAATGCCTCTGAGAGGAATCCAGACAATTCCACTCTTCTTGGGAGAAGTCTACAGCCACATCTCTGAAGGTCACCAAATCCTGAAAGAAAATAAATGAATTAACTTCCTCCCTTATCATGCTCACATCATTTACTCTGACCCAAGCATACAGGGTTCTCCCTTATACTGCATTCTTAAATATGTCTGCCGTGTTCCCCCTGTGGGCCTCAGATTATTCTGTATGAAAGAGCAATGCTGGTCAGGCATGATGGTGCACACCTGTAATCCCAGCTATTAAGAGGCTGAGGGAGGAGGATTTGCAAGTTTGAGGCCAACCTCAGCAACTCAGCAAGATCTTGTGTTGGGAGCTGCCCTGGATGCAAATGCCCTTAAGTCCTGAAGCACTGGGTTTTGACCAATTATTGCCTTCAGTCTGGAACAGCAGTGCCAGGTAGCAGTAACTTGGGTGTTACCCTGCTCAGATAGTGAGGCGTGGCTCCAGGTGTAGGTCACCCACCAGGGGTTGAGCTACACTCACCTGTTCCTTTGTAATCCTACCCCTTGCCTCATTTGAATGGCTTCTTCCCAATAAAAGGGTTCAGCTCATGCTCCTCCTCACTCTCTTTCTTGCCTGCCTTGCCCCCCTTGTAGGAGCTGCAGCTGAGGAGTGGTCACTAACTCAAAGGAAAGGTACTTTCTGTGTCTGTGTCTTTATTTATTCCCTAGATTCACTTGGAGTAATCCTGACTGGTTTAATCGTGAGACTCGACAATCTTGTGTCAAAATAAAATAAAATAAGGGCCAGGGATATAGTTCAATCCCCCATCGCGCTCTTTCTTTCTCTCTCTCTCTCTCTCTCTCTCTCTCTCTCTCTCTCTCTCTCTCTCTCTCTAGTTCAATTCCCCATCGCTCGCTCGCGCTCTCGCTCTCGCTCTCTCTCTCTCTCACACACATACACACACACACACACACACACACACACACAGCCATGCTCCTAATCCAGTTCCCTGTTCTCATAACCCTGCTTTATTTTCCTTCAAAGTACTTATTTTGTTATTATTGTCTGTTCTCTTTCCCCCACTAAAATTCAACCTCCATGAGGGCAGAGTGCTTTTGCTTTGGTCACTGGTATATCCTCAAAGGACAGCATGTGATCCACATGAGGCATTCAGATACCGAATAACCTGAATTAATGAATGAATTGTTCGAAAATTTCAAGAACTATAGGGGTTTAAAAAGTGACATCAGGAAGTACTTGGCATATTTCTAAAAACCAAGCATAGCAAATCATCAATTCCATTAAAATTCAAATACTTCAATCCAGATTTTTAAGTTTTTGTGTAAAGAAATATGTGTTTTGGGCTGGAGTTGTGGCTCAGCGGTAGAGCACTTGCCTAGCATGTACGAGGCCATGGTTTCGATCCTCAGCGCCACATAAAATAAACAAAATAAAAATATTTTAAAAATTTAAAAATAAAGAAAAGAAACTAAAATAAAAAAAAAAGAAAAAAGAAATATGTGTTTCTTTAATGTGACCACTTGCTGTTGAAACTAATATAATGTATGGACTTTTATTAATTTTTTTTTTTACAAAAGTAAAAGATGTGACTATGTCAAGGGCAATAAAAAGAAATGACTTTTTCTTACATTTGATAGTTTTGTCTCCATTAAAGGAACTGTTCCCATAGAAACAAAAGTTTCCCAGAGTTTTTCAACTCAGTAACATTTTCCCCTCAATTATATGAAGTACAATGTGAATAGTTCCCTCTCTGCAATGGCTAACGGTTTGGCTGGTATAGTATATATTCTTACCAAAATGTTTTCCTTAGCTTATAAAAACATATATAGTAAATGTATACATATTTATATATGAAATTTTTCACTGATTCTTTGATTTAAATTAATATACACAGTCAACAAAAATAAAAACCAATAAGGAGTTTAAATTCTAAACTTAAAACATTGAACCCCTAACAAATTATAATAATATAGTTATCCCTCATATTTGTGTGTTCTGTGTTAAGATAAAAATATTTTTGGAGAAAATATTGTCTGTATTGAATTGTACAGATATTTTTTCTTGTCATTATTCCCTAAACAATGCAGTATAACCACTATGTACATAGCATTTGGCATGTATTAAATATTATAAATAATCTAGAGATGATTCAAAGTATATAAGAGGGCTGGGCATGGTGGTGCTCGCCTGTAATCCCAGCAGCCTAGGAGACTGAGGCAGGAGGATCATAAGTTCAAAGCTAGCCTCAGCAAAAGCAAGGTGCTAAGCAACTCACTAAGACTCTGTCTCTAAATAAAATGCAAAATAGGGCTGGGGATGTGTCTCAGTACTCAAGTGCCCCTGAGTTCAATCCCCAGTACAACCCCCCCCCCAAAAAAAAGAATATGGGAGATTATATGGAAATACTATACTAATTTATGACAGAGACTTGAGCATTCTTGGGTTTTTGTATTGGCAGGGGTCCTGGAACGAATACTCCAGATATTCTGAAGGACAAATATACCTCAAAATTCATTCATAATTATTAATCAAACCAGTGTGAAGCAAAAAATAGTTCCCTTCACTTTTTGCCCTTAGAAAAACATGGCTTCCAGCTAAGTAGACTAATTCTCTGATGCCCTGTCATCTGATGACTCTTATTTCCCACATTTCTTGTGCCATGGTATTTGGAAGTGATGCAGGTGACCTCTCCATTTCCCCCTTCTTCCTTTTTAAAAGACAGTTAGTTTTAAACCTCATGAAATCAGACCATGTCATTCACCATCATTCCTTATTTTAGTTGTCTAACAATTCCCAGTAGGTATCTCTGTCACTCCTTGAACACTTCAGCACCTGGTTCATTGTTACTCTTATTCTTCTCATAATATTTGGCCATTTCAATATCCATATAAGTAACTCCCAACAACTTGGTCTGTTAGTCCTCCCCTGCTACAATAATCTTGTCCTCCATATTTCCATAGTCATTTACTTTCATGACCTTATCAGTAAGCACCAATGCCTCCATAATTTCCATTGTCCTACTCTGATTTATACCTCCTATATTTCAAGTGTTGCCCTTTAATACCCAGTCAGGGTAACTCTGAACCCACTAGAACTTATAATTCAATGATCTTACCACATTTTCATTATTCCTCATCCCACACAACTTCACTTTGTAACATAACAATTTGTGATAACCATCCCTTATATATAACCTCAACTTCCCTGCCCTTCTTTTGATTGTACTGATTTGGTTAACCACAGCCATCTGTCCACTTACTCTGTGCCTACACCCAGCAGAGTTGAACTTCACTGGAGAAAATTACCCCAACTATGCTAACTAGTTTCACTTTAAATCCATGATCACTAATCTCAAGTGAACCAAAATGCTCTCTTACATGATACAGTTCCTAGCATGTTTGTTTCCTCACTCCTTTAAATGACCACTTGATATTTTTCCTCAAATCTTCAATTCCTCCTTCTCCTCCATCCTGACTCTCATATGATGATTTGGTGTTCTGTTTGTTTTTTCTCCTAACTTAAATTTCTACTCCCATTCTTGTCCTCTTTTAGTCTATTTTAAAACAAACTGACACTATTAAAAACAAAAGCCATTTGAAGAGAAATTCCACAAACTCCCTTAACGCCGATACATTGACCATACCTACATACTCTAACTTGCCCCTATTAATATAAATGAAAGCTCATTTTCCTAGAAAAGGCTAACCTCTCAGCTCCTCTTACCTACTCAAGCACATTTTTCCAGCAATTCCCTCCTTTCCCTTTATCTTCAAAATGTCCCTTTCTACTGAATTGTTAACATCAGGCTACAAAACATATGCATTGTGTGAGTCAGCTTTCTGCTACTGAAACAAAATACCTGTAATAATAAACTCATAAGGAGTTTAAATTCTAAACTTAAAACATTTAACCTCTAACAAATTATGATAACAGCTCCTGGTTTCAGAGGTTTCAGTCCGTGGTCACTTGGCCCTACTGTGCTGGAAACTGTGACTGTGCATTATATCATAGTGAAGTGTATCACCTGATGGAAGAGAGGGGGGGAGGGAGGGAGGAAGGGATGAGGGTCTCAAAATCCCTTTCTAGGGCATACCACTAATGACTAAGGTCTTCTACCACCTCCATCTAGTGCTACAGGCAAGGGATCAAGACTTTAGCACGTGGGCCTTTGGGGGACATTCAAGATCCAAAGTATAGCACCCACTATTCTGAAACCTAGTTAACCACACTTTTTCCTTAAGTTATCATCCATTTTTCTCCTACCCTTATAATAATTTGAAAGAGTTGTCTATGTTCTTTATTACTTCCATTCACACCCCATCCCAGTGAAGAATATCATGAAATATATGTTCACAGGATTACTATGGCTGCTCCACTGAGAATAGACTAAAAGAGAATAAGAATGGAAGTAGAAATTTAAGTTAGGAGAAATATAGCATTAATCCAAGTGAGAAATGATTCTGAACAGAATGGAAATGCTGGTAGTAAAAAGTAGTCTGATTCTAGATATGTTTTAAAGGTAGAACAAACAGAACAACCTAATGGAAGAGTTTAGCTTGTGATAGGGGTGTAATACAAGAGTTTCTTAGTTGATTTCCCTTTTTCTATCCTTGTTCCATTCAGTTTATTTTCAACAGCAACCAGAATGATCCTACTAAAATGAGAATCAAATGTCACTCATGCTCCCAAACTTCTATAGGCTCATTTCACTCAATTTGAGAAATGTTTGCATTTGAGATATTATGAAGCCAAATAAAGATGTTGAGTAGGCAGTCAGATATAAAAGTCAAGTTCAGGAGAGAGGTCTAAACTGTATACAATTTGATGGTTGTTAGCATAATAGATGGTATGTCAATCTATGAGACAGGATGAGATCATCTAAGAATGAGTTTAGACAGAGGAGGAGGACCAGCACTAAGCCCTGTGGTATCCAAAGTTAATAAGTTCTTAATAAAAGTCCATTGAATGCTTGAATGATGTATGGGAAAGGAGAAGAATGAAGAAGCTGGCTTGCATCTGTTATCTGAGGGAACAGGATGCCAGGAAGAGGGAATAGCAAGTGCAAAGCCATGCATTAAGAATGTATCTGGAGGGCTGGGGATGTGGCTCAAGGGGTAGCGCGCTCGCCTGGCATGCGTGCGGCCCGGGTTCGATCCTCAGCACCACATACCAACAAAGATGTTGTGTCTGCCAAGAACTAAAAAATAAATATTAAAAATTCTCTCTCTCATCTCTCACTCTCTCTTTAAAAAAAAAAAAGAATGTATCTGGAGGGCTGGGAATATAGATTGGTAGAGTGCTTGCCTCACATGCATAAGGCCCTGGGTTCAATCCCCAGCACCACCAAAAAAAAAAAAAAAAAAGTATTTAACTCATTACACGGAAGTAAGAACTGACTGAATGGGTGAAATTAGATAAAGTCAAGGGGGATATTCAGTAGGGCTCTGCAGGCCATTCTTTTATTCTGAATGAGATGGCAAGAGTTTGGAGAGTTTCCTCCCTCTCCCCAGTGCTGGGGATTGAACCCAGGGCCTTATGTATGAGAGAAACACTCTACCAACTGAGCTATATCCCTAGCCCCTATTAGAGAATTTTGAGAAGTGAAATGATTGGCTAGTTTCAGCAGAAGGAAAGTTAATGTGTTTGTTTTGAAAAGCAAGACGGTACTTCAGGAAAGAGAAAATTCTAACTCACCTGGTACATGGCATTAAGAAGTTCAACAGCCATTCTTTCTTCCTCCTGGCTCTTCACTTGAGAAATGGCAGTGAACTCAGTTGACTGACATGGGAAAGGGAACATGAGAAACTTTCCTTGCAGCATCCAGAATTACCAGTCTAGACTTTTAGGCTTCTCTTCCTTCTGGTTGCAATCTTCCCTCAAATAAAGAAAGCATAAGGAAGAGCTAGGAATTTATTTGCATACAGTTTAATCCATTCCTAAATCACATCCCAATTTATCATTTAGCAGATGACTTTCAGATTTAACAAAGACTCTGAGGAGTGTAATCATTTACATAAAAGACAAGAACAAATAAGAGCATCAAGATCAGCTAAAGGTTTGACTGACTCCACAGTCCTCTTTTTCAACAGATCAGTCATTCCGAAATTTGGTGGCACACTGACAGTACTTGGCTAAAAGACACTGAGTGGCACACAATCTCGCTCAGTTCCTCCTATACCCCAAATCTTAAAACTATTACAGTGTTAGCGACGGCTTCACACACGCCAGTTAAAGGCCAGGGGCATAAACAGTCTCAAACAGGCACACACATACACACACACACACACACACACCCGCACACACACCTCAAGCCTCCAACAGTTAGGGTATCAGGGGCGGGGGGTGTCACACACTCTAGTCACAAAGAGGCCACGGGGACTGGCACCACGGAGGGTGGAGAACACCTACCCACTCCAGCCCCTTTCAATCTCACCCTCTCGGTACCAACCACCGATTCACTCGCACCCACAGTCACACAGACACGACGTGGTCACGCACATCGGGTGACACTCTCACAAGGTTCGGTACCGACCACGGTCTCACACGTAGAGTCACTCAGGGGACCTGGGAACGGGAGCCCGGGAGACCCACAGGCCATTTCTCGGCCCACACCCTCACCTGCAGAACTAAACTGCAGGAAGATCCCTTTCCCGCCCCAAGGTTCGGGGAGTCTCCGCCACTCGGGCCTCGCCCGCCTCGCTCAGCTGGACGGAACCTTGCCTAGCGGGCCAGGAAAGAAGCACCTCAACTCCCTCGGCCCCGGAGGACACAAAGAGGCCGCCGGCCCAGTTCCCGCGGGGGCCGCTGGGAAACGTAGTCCGGGGGAAGAAAAGGCCGCAGCCTTGCTGAGTCCGGCTCGGCGGGAGCCACTCCGGGCTGGGTTCTCCCACTCCTGCCGCTCCCTGGCTTTCCAGAGCGGTGTCCGAAAGTCTTGATTTCTCTGGTCTCTTACTGGGCCGGGCACGGGGACTGGGCGGAGGGTCACATTAGACGGTTTGGGTTTGAAGTGCGCAGACACAAGTGCTTGACACACCTCCCTTGGCAACCTGGGTGGGGAACCTAGAGAGCGCGCTCGCCGCAGGGGAAGAGGTTTGCGCCCGGACCGCAGAGGGTGAGTGCCGAGTTCTTAGGATGCGCGGGAATATTCAAAGAAACGGGGTGCAGGGAGGCAAAGGGCGCAGATGTACGACGCTTCTGCCCAGTCCAGGTTCCTCTTCCCAGGGCCTCTTGTGCCGGGACGGTTACTGTGAAGACTGGGAGGGGCGTCGATAGGGCAGAGAGTGTCACCCTGTTTTTGTGATTTGGTGACAGTGGGTGTGCAAGGCTTCTCTCCCTAAAAAGGCTCTTCTACCAGGTTTCTTGAAGTTTCTCTTGCTGCATATATACAGATAACAATGTCACACCTCCAAAGAAGCTGTTTCTAATGACGCCTCTCCCTCACACTCCACAGCTCCTTAATCTTTGTACTCTCTTAGAACACTTAGTATTTAAAGTTCTTATTTATTGTCTCCCCCTCAAGTCATCTGATGGTGCTTTTCCGTGTGAACACATGACCATTTGTGTCATTGTATTGTGAATGTAATTGTGTGAAACTTTGTGTTGGGGTGAGCACGCTACATTTCTGTGATCATATGTATGATTCTTACATGTATGTGACATTTTTTAAGCATATAAAACGGGGTTTATTTTAAAAGGGGTAACATAGACTTATTCAGGGAGGGAGAAAGGGACCATAGCTGGTATCCTGGTATCCCAGGAAGTGAAAGTATTCTGCCTTTTTATATGTCCTAGACTTCCTTTGTTCTCCTGGTCTCTTCCCCTTATCTGTCTTCTTCCTGCGAGCTTGGTCTAGGAACTGCTCCGTGGAATGGCCAAAAGTTGGGAAACAGGTGGGCTGGAGGGGTCAGAGAGTGATCAGAGAAGGAAGTGGGCCCAGGACAAATTAATTTGCAACTCCCTGTAGGGAGGGACAATTCCTGGGACAGGTTCTACCACACGACCTGCGCAGTGGTTTTATTAATGAGGTTCTAGGCATAAAGTTAGTTAGAAGAGATCGAAATAAAAACACAGACTCAATTACCTTATTTCTATTGCTAGGTCCAAGACGGCTCCCCTCTGGTTCCCTCCTCCAACCGCCCAGCAGGGCAGCAGGGATTACTCAGGGCTAGCAGGAGAGAGAGAGCGAGCACCCCGGGGATCAGCCTTTTATTGGGGAACAAGAGATTCAGGGGAGAATTCCATCCAATGAAGGTTGAGGGGGGGCTGCACTCCAAGGTCAGGGTCAGTGATTGGGTCCCCGGGGTCAGTGGTCAGGCACACCCCCACACGGATGGGCTCTCTCATCAGGAAAGGGCCGGGAAAAACTTCGACTTTTGCCAAAGTGCCTCAGACCCTTAACGGGAGCCACCCAATCACGTGTTAGAATGGCTTCCCACAACAGGTTATTTTAGCAACGGGTTGGAGCTGGGGCAGGTTCTTAATAGGGGTAGAAGAAGGGCTCTGAAGGAATTAACATTTCAATCCCTCCATTCTCTGGATTTGACCCTTGCCTATCTGCCTAATTCTGGCTCCATTCCCCCATGTAATTTTAGGACCTCCTTACTACTGTGGCTGCTTTCAGCTGAGAGGGGTTGACATGGGTGGAGCAAGAATGTATGTGACATTTTAAATGTAAACTATGGGAATGTGCTGTGATAGGGACTGATTTGTGGAAATGGAATAGGAATGTTTGTAACAGACCTTGGAATTCTACTCTGTGGTATAAGATTACAAACCACCTACTGTGTGCCATATGCCATTTGAGTTGTTGGGAGAGACACAGAGAAACTTTCAAACAATAGTGAATAGGCTGGGCTGTTGGCACATGTCTGTAATCCCAGCCTCTGGGGAGGCTGAGACAGGAGGATTGGGAGTTCAAAGCCTCAGCAAGAGCAAGGTACTAAGCAACTCAGTGAGACTCTGTCTCTAAATAATATACAAAATAGGGCTGGGGATGTGGCTCAGTAGTTGAGTGCCCCTGAATTTAATCCTTGATTACCCCCCAAAAAAATATTGAATAGAATATTAATGAGCTGAAGGGTAACTTCAAGAGACTTAATAGATGTGTAATTGGATAGTACATGGAAATATGGGTGTACACAAAAAAATAAAAAGCACTAGAAATGGCAACTATGTGGTAAAAAAGTAAGACATTGTTAAGTCTCTCCAAGAGATAAATTACGTTTAAACAAAAATAAAAACAATGTAATTTTGAGTTTATAAAATATATATAGAAACAATTTTTGTTAAAATAATAGCATTAAGGCCAAAAGAAGAGAAGTAAATAGAATTATTAACATTCTTCTATTCTGTGTAATATAATATAACTAAAACAGTTATTGGGTATTTGAAAGATGTACAGTATAAAATCTTTGAAAAAGATTAATAAAAGTCAATAAAAATACTAGCTATATCAGGAATGAAAAAAAATGACACCGGTCTACATCCTGTAGATATTAAAATAATTAGAGGAAATTACTAGCTTTACAACAATAACTAAAAAATTGGATAAAATGTATAAATTCTTGAGAAAATACAAGTTACTAAAATCAATAAAATCCAAAAAAGGGACTGGATACCATGGTACACAACTGTAATCTCAGCAATTCTGGAAGTGGAGGCAGCAGGATCACAGGTTCCAGACTAGCCTCAGCAACTTAGTGAGGCCCTAAGCAACTTAGTGCCAAAATATTAAAAAGGAGTCTCATGAGAGCTGGGGTTGTAAGTCAGTGGTAGAATGCTTGCCTGACATGTGTTCAGTCCTCAGCACCACATAAAAATAAATAAAATAAAAGTATTATGCCCATCTACAACTTAAAAAAGTCTCAAAGTATAAAATATCTTAGTCTCAAAATATAAAATAAAAAAGCGGAAGATGTAGCCCAGTGGCAAAGCACCCTAGGTTGAATTCCCAGTACCCAAAACATTTTTTTAATCTGATAAGTTAATCTATTATTTAAAAAAGAAAAAAAAATGGGCTGGGGTTAGAGCTCAGTGGTAGAGCACTTGCCTTGTACATGTGAGGCACTGGGTTTACTCTTCAGCACCACATAAAAACAAAATAAAGATACTGTGTCCATCTATAACTAAAAAATAAATAAATAAAGATTGAGGTTCTGGGAGGAATCTGTGATTTCCCCCTTATTAAAAAAAAAAAAAGAAGAAGAAAAGAAAAAACAGAGCTGGGAGTATAGAGTGCTTGCCTAGCATGCACGTGTACAAAGCACTAGGTTTACCCTGAGTACTGCAATAATAAAATAAAAGGAGAAAAAAGCCCCGACAAAGAAATACTAATAACCAGTGGGCTTTTACCATAAAGTATTGCAAGAAAGCAATAAAACCAGCCAGGTGTGGTGGCACACGCCTGTAGCCCAGGTACTCAGGAGGCTGTGGCAGCAGGATCACAAGTTTGGAGCCAGCCTGAACAACTTATATTCTGTCTCAAAATTCAAAACAAAAAGAATTGGGGGTGAATCCCACTGGTGGAATGCTACTCCTAACCCTTGGGTTCAATCCTCAGTAACACAACATAGACAGAAAAACAATAAAATTAATATTGTACACATTTTTTCAAAGATAGAAATACAGAAAGTACTTATTAACCCATTTTATGAAACCAGCATAATCTTGGTTAAAAACCTGAAAAGGACAATACAGGAAGATAAAATCATGGATCAATCTGTTTCATGAGCATGGATGCAAAAATATTTAATGGAGTGTTAACAAAATAAAAGCAGTGATATATAAAAAGGGTAATATATAATGACCAGTGTGATAGGTCATTATATATTGTGACCCCATTGTCTCACTCATAGAGTCACCCAGAGTCCTAGAGATGGATGTCCAGGAGACCCACAGGCCACTTACCAGTCTACTCATCACCTGCAGAACTAAGCTGCAGGAAGATCCTGTTCTTGCCCCAAAGCTCAAGGAATAGCCTCTATTCAGTTGGATGGAACTCAGCCTCAGTGGGCTCTGCCCCTGACTTGAATAGTAGTAAAGTGTTAGAGTTAACATTTGGAAAACCGATCAATCCAACACATTTCATTAATAGAAAAATAACCATTTTTATGTATGAAAAGGCATTTTACAAAACTCAACATTTTTTCTTCATTAAAACAAACTTTCAACATTCATAGAAGGGAACTTTATAACCTAACAAGGGCTGGGGCTGTAGCTCAGTGGCAGAGCGCTTGCCTAGCACATGTGAGGCACTGGGTTTGATCCTCAGCACTACATAAAAGTAAATAAATAAAATAAAGGCATGCCGTCTATTTACAACTACATTTTTTTTAATAACCTAACAAAAACATTACTAACATTACTCTTCCAAAAACTTCTTTTGAAATGTCAAATACTTATCATCTAACTAAAAATGTGCAAGACATTTATATTGAAATATCACAAAGTAATATTGATAAAAATTAATAATAAAAATGGAGGGATATACTCTGTTCATGAATTAGAAGATCCAATAATGTAAAGAGGTCAAATAGTATCAAATTATTTGTAAGAATCAATAAGATTTTCAGTGATTTAAAAATATGAATACATAACTGGATGCAGTGGTGCATGTCCATAATCTCAGAATCTCAACTCAGTAGGCTGAAGCGGGAAGATTGCAAGTTGGAGGCCAGCCTCAGCAATGTAGTGAGACCGTGTCTCAAAATAAAAAAATTAAAATGGCTCAGTGGCAGAGGGCCCTGGTTTCATTCTCCAGTATAAGAAAAAAATGAAAATATGTATATGCCTATAGAAATTGAGAAGCTGATTCTGGAATTCATATGGAAAAGCAAAGGACTAAGAATAGTGAAGGCAACTGAAGAATAATGACAAAGTTGGAGAACCTAACATAGTAAATAAGATGACCTATTTGTTATAATGTGTACAAACCAGCCAATGAAACAATAGAGAATCCAGAAACAGATGACACTTCTATGGTGTATTTGTTTTCTATTGCTGTGTAACAAATAACCAAAAGTTTGAGTTCTATAGATCAGAGTTTGGTCTCTCTCCTTCTAGTCTCACAAAGCTTAAAACCAAGCTTTCTGCCAGGCTAGGCTTTTATCTGGAGGCTCTCTGGACGCCTCCCCTGGGACGATGACTGTACTTTCACACTCACTGAGGTAGTCAGCAGGAATTTTTTTTTTTTTTTTTGTGCTGGGGATTGAATTTAGGCCCTTGCATATGCTAGGCAAGCATTGTACTACTGAGCCACATCTCCAGCCCCGCTCCCCTCAGCAGAATACATTTTCTTTTCTTTTGGTTTTAGAACTAGGTCTCTTGTCCACCTTTAGCTGCTCTCAGCTCCTACAGGCCATTTTTAGGTCCTTTTCCCTGAGACCCTTTCATCTTCAAGGCAGCAACGCTGTGTCAAGTCTCCCTATGATTCATGTCTCTGAATTCTCTTTTGCCATTAGCCAGGGATGATTTTTTTAAATAGTTGTAGATGGACAGCATGCCTTTATTTCATTTATTTATTTTACGTGATGCTGAGGATTGAACCCAGTGCCTCACACATGCTAGACAAGCACTCTGCCACTGAGCTATAGCCCCAGCCCAGCCAGGGATGATTTTTACTTCTAAAAAGTTCATGTAATTAGGTTAGCCTTACTCAGATAATCTTCTTATCATAGGTCAATTCATTGGTAGCCTTGTGTACACCTGCAAAATCCCTTTTGCTATGTAATATAACTAGATGCAGATCATAGAATTCTTCTTAGAATTCTGCTTAATTAGTATGGTTACTGGATTTATGACACAGACAACTTTGTGGTAAAGAAATGGTGAACTTTTCAATGGTGCCAAAGTCAATTGGATATCCAAATAAAAAAAATTATATATTGACCCCTACCTCACACAATTTAGAAAAATTTAATTTCAGATAGATTGCAGATATAATTTTAAGAGGTAAGTTAGGCAATCTTTGTAATATGGAAAATGCAAAAAAGATTTATTAAATAGGAAATAAAATCAGTAAATATAGGGAAGGTTAGTGAATTGGGCCATAATAAAACTAAGATATTCTCATCATCAAAAGATACCATTAAGACACTGGGGTGCACATCTGTAAACCCAGTGACATGGGAGGCTAAGGAAGAAGTGCAACTTCTAGACCAGCCTTACCAACTTAACAAAACCCTCAACAACCTAACAAGACCATCTGAACACTTTACAAAAAGATCTGGGAATGTGTCTCGGTGGTAAAGTGCCCCTGGGTTCAATCCTCAGTTTTTTGCATGCACATGCAAAAGACAGCTTGGGGATATAGCTCAGTGGTAGAGCACTGGCCTACCATGAGAGAGACCCTGGATTTGATCCTCAGTACCAAAAAAGACACCATTAAAAGACTGAAAAAGCAATTTTTAAAGAGAGAGAATATATTCCCAGAACATATATCTCAGAGGATTCTCACCCAGAATCTTTAAATAATTCATACAAATCAATAAGAAAAGTTACCCACAAGATACTCATACATTGCTGGTGGGACTCCAAATTGGTGCAACCACTCTGGAAAGCCGTATGGAGATTTCTAAGAAAACTTGGAATGGAATCACCATTTGACCTAGTCATCCCACTCCTAGGTTTATACCCAAAGGACTAAAAGCATCATACTACCATACTACAGTAACGCAACCACATCAATGTTTATAGCAGCTCAATTCACAATAGCTTAAACTATGGAAACAACTTAGGTGCCCTTCAATAGATGAATGGATCAACACTGTGGTACATATACACAATGGAATACTACTCAGCCGTAAAGAAGAATGAAATTATGGCATTTTCTAGTAAATGGATGGAACTGGAAAAATAAGCCAATCCCAAAGAATCAAAGGCCTTATGTTTTCTCTGATATGTGCAGGCTAATTCACAATGGGGGCAGGGAGAATAGAGGTATTTTGGACTAGACAGAAGTGAAGGGCAGGGGAGGAGATATGGGGGTAGGAATGATAGTAGAATGAATCAGACATTATTACCCTATGTACATATATGATTTCATGACCTGTGTAAATAAATCATGTACAACCAGACAAATGAGAAGTCATACTCCATTTATATATTATGTGTCAAAATGCATTCCATTGTCATATAGCTAATTAGAACAAATTAAAAATATATTTAGGGGCTGGGGTTGTGGCTCGGAAGTAGAGTGCTCGCCTGGCATGTGAGGCACTGGGTTCAGTCTTCAGCACCATATAAAAATAAAATAAAGGTATTGTGGCAACATACAACTAAATATATATATATATATATATATATATATATATATATATTAAAATATATTTTAAAAAGTTACCCACTAAGCAAATGAGCAAAAATTTAAAAGTACTCAATGATAAAACTATGTAAAGCTAATCAAGGGAATGCAAATTAAAACCAACTTGTAGGGCTGGGGTTGTGGCTCAGTGGTAGAGCACTCGCCTAGGGTTTGATCCTCAGTACCACGTAAATATAAAATAAAGATTGTGTCCACCTAAAACTAATAAATAAATATTTTTTTAAACCCAACTTGTAATAATACCACACAACCATCACATATGCCAAAAGGGATAATATCAGATGTTAGCAACCATAAAGGGTACCAGAATCCTTATACACTACTAATAGGAATTTTACTTGGTAGAACTATTCTTGGAAACTGTTAGACAGTATCTAGTGAAACTTGACATGTGGTCATGATATAGTAATCCACTCTTAGTAAATATCCCAGAGAAGTGAATACAATTTTGCCCAAATAATGTTGTGAAAATTAACAGTAACACTCAAATTCACAGTGTAATAATGCATTGATATGCTAATGGTTCCAATGAATTAAGCCTTTTAGCACCCTCCCTTTTTTTGTTACTAGGAATTGAACCGAGAGGTATTTTACCACTGAGCTAAATCCCCAACCCTTTTTATTTTTTGTTTTGAGACAGGGTCTTGCTATAATGCTTAGGATCTCAATAGGTTGTTGGGGCTGACCTTGAACTTGTGATCCTCCTGCCACTGTTATCACATGAAGAAGCCATGTTTAGTCTTCTAAAGGATGAGAGGCTACCTGGAAGAGAATAAAGAATCACCATAGTAACAGCTATGGAATGGTTTTAAAGAATTGGGGAAATCTTCAAAATAAACCCACGTATCCACTAATAAGGGATCATTTAAATAAACTATGACATATCTCTACAATGGAATATTATTCACTTATTTTTTATTAGAAGGAGATATTCTATCTACTTATGTGCAAAGAACTCCAGAATGTATTACTAATGTGAAAAGAAAGGAAGGTCCAAAAGAATGTATATAGTATCCCACCTTCTACATAAAATAGGAATGGCAGAGGTTGTAGCTCAGTGGTAGAGCACTTGCCTAGCACATGTAAGGCCTGGGTTCAATCCTCAGCAGCACATAAAAATAAATAAATAAAATAAAGATAATTTGTCCATCTACAACTAATTTTTTTTGGTAGCAAGGACTGAACTCAGGGGCATTATACCAGTGAGCCACATCCCCAGCCCTATTATGTATTATATTTTAGAGACAGGGTCTCACTGAGTTGCTTAGCACCTTGCTTTTTTTGAGGCTCACTTTGAACTTGTGATCCTCCAACCTTAGCCTCCCAAGCCACTGGGATTACATGCAAGTGCTCCACCATTCCGGGCTGCAACTAAAAAATGTTTTTTAAAAATAGGAATGGTAGAAAAGGGGCTGGGGATGTGGCTCAAGCGGTAGCGCATCGCCTGGCATGCGTGCGTCCCAGGTTCGATCCTCAGCACCACATACAAACAAAGATGTTGTGTCTACCGAAAAACTAAAAATAAATAATATTTTAAAAAAAGGAATGGTAGAAAAAATAAAGATATAATAGAAGAATCAGTTACATAGAGAGAAGAAAATTGTATTCCACCACTAGAATTAAGAAAGCATTAAGGGACTGGGGATGTGGCTCAAGCGGTAGCACACTCGCCTGGCATGCATGCGGCCCGGGTTCGATCCTCAGCACCACATACAAAGATGTTGTGTCCGCCAAATACTAAAAAATAAATATTAAAATTCTCTCTCTCCCTCTCTCTCACTGTCTCTCACTCTCTTTAAAAAAAAAAAAGAAAGCATTAAGCTTTTCTTCATGAAATAGAGCAGTGTAAAGAGGAAATGTAGTGATAAAATTAGAAAGATAATAGCTTTGCTTCTACCACCCATAGACAAAAAGCACCCCAGGAGTGAGGATATTCTTGTTTCCTATAGTACTTTGCTTCCCCCATCTTGATCCAGTTAAACCCACTGAATTTCTAGAGAACAATGAGCAAAAATAATCCTTGACTTTTGGACTTTTTTAAAAACTTTTTTTTTAGATGTTGATGGACATTATTTTATTCATTTAATTATAAGTGGTGCTGAGAATTGCACCCAGTGCCTCACCATGCTAGGCAAGCTCTCTGCCACCGAGCCACAACCCCAACCTATTTTGGACTTTTTTTTTATGGGGTCCTAGGGTGCAGGGCTCTCCCAACTAAGGGATTCAGGTGAATGTCTGGCTCAGAAACACTACCTTTTGGGAGTGGGGTACTGTCCTATTGGGTCTTGTGATGGCTCCTCTGACCTTAGGGGTCCATGAAAAAAAAGAGAGAGCACATGCTGAACCCTTTTATTGGAGAAGCCATTCAAATGAGGCAAGGGGTAGGAATACAAAGGAATAGGTGAGTGTAGCTCAACCCCAGTGGGCACGCGTATCGGAGCTGGGACAATGTCCAAGTCACTAGTAATTGGTCAGAATCCCCAGCGTCAGGAATTGAAGGTCATCTGCATCCAGAGCAGCTCCCGACAGGTCTTTGAATAGTAGTTGAAGCAAAATAAACTTTTACTCTCATGGATTCGGAGTAAATTTCCAGGGTATTTAACATTCCATTTTCTTACTGGGCCATAATAATTTCAGAAAGCAAATGTGTCTACTTTGCTTTTGAATGCCTCTAAAATCTCCTGACACAGGGCTTTGACCTTCCTAGATTTCTAATATTTGAGCTAGAGAATCCATTTTCAGAAATGAGACTATGGAAATAACTGTACGTATGCTGAAACATATATGTACAAGGGAAATTCCATAAATTAATTTTTTAATTTTTTGATACCAGGGATTGAATCCAGGGTGTTTAACCACTGAGCCATATCCCTAGTCTTTTTTATGTTTTATTTTGATATAGGGTTTTGCTAAGCTGCTGGGGCTGGCTTTGAACTTGTGATCCTCCTGCTTCAGTCTGTGGAGTTGCCCAGATTACAGGCATGTACCACTGTGCCCGGCCATAAAATATGATTTAGGACAATTAAAAAAAATGGAATCTGAAACACAAACTATGATATACCAGGAGGAATGTTCCTTAGCTTAAGAACAGTGCCCACAGCAAACTGGGTATAGGAAGGACAGGGAACAAACTCCTAAATGAATCACTATCTGCCACCAAGTTTAAAAATATAGGAAATGTCAGGTGGCTCTCATGGAGACAGCTAGCATGAGACTGGGGAGCGCTGAGCCACCCTTTGTACCCTGTGCTGCCCAGACTAGTCAAGATGGCTAAAGGTGACCCCAAGAAACCAAAGGGGGGCTGGGGATGTGGCTCAAGCGGTAGCGCGCTCGCCTGGCATGCGTGCGGCCCGGGTTCGATCCTCAGGACCACGTACAAAGATGTTGTGTCCGCCTATAACCAAAAAATAAATACTAAAGTTTTTTTTTTAAAAAAGAAAGAAACCAAAGGGCAAGATGTCTGCTTATGCTTTCTTTGTGCAGACTTTCAGAGAAGAACATAAGAAGAAAAACCCATGGGGGCTGGGGTTGTGGCTCAGTGGTAGAGCGCTGGCCTAGCCTGTGCGAGGTGCTGGGAAGAAGAAGAAGAGGAAGAGGAAGAGGAGGAGGAGGAAGCGGAGGAGGAAGAGGAAGAGGAAGAAGAGGAAGAGGAAGAAGAGGAAGAGGAGGAAGAGGAAGAGGAGGAAGAGGAAGAGGAAGAAGAGGAGGAGGAAGAGGAGGAAGAGGAGGAGGAGGAAGAAGAGGAAGAGGAGGAAGAAGAGGAAGAGGAGGAGGAAGAGGAAGAAGAGGAAGAGGAGGAAGAGGAAGAAGAGGAAGAGGAAGAGGAAGAAGAGGAGGAGGAAGAGGAGGAAGAGGAGGAGGAAGAGGAGGAAGAGGAGGAAGAAGAGGAAGAGGAGGAGGAAGAGGAAGAAGAGGAAGAGGAAGAAGAGGAGGAGGAAGAAGAGGAGGAGAAGGAGGAAGAAGAGGAAGAGGAAGAGGAGGAGGAAGAGGAGGAGGAAGAGGAAGAGGAGGAGGAAGAGGAAGAAGAGGAAGAGGAAGAAGAGGAAGAGGAAAAGGAAGAGGAGGAAGAGGAAGAAGAGGAAGAGGAGGAAGAAGAGGAAGAAGAGGAAGAGGAGGAAGAGGAAAAGGAAGAGGAGGAAGAAGAGGAAGAGGAAGAAGAGGAAGAGGAGGAGGAAGAGGAAGAAGAGGAAGAGGAAGAAGAGGAAGAGGAAGAGGAAGAAGAGGAAGAGGAAAAGGAAGAGGAGGAAGAAGAGGAAGAGGAAGAAGAGGAAGAGGAGGAGGAAGAGGAAGAAGAGGAAGAGGAAGAAGAGGAAGAGGAAAAGGAAGAGGAGGAAGAAGAGGAAGAAGAGGAAGAGGAAAAGGAAGAGGAGGAAGAAGAGGAAGAGGAAGAAGAGGAAGAGGAAGAAGAGGAAGAGGAGGAAGAAGAAGAAGGAAAATCCAGAAGTTCCTGTCAATGTTGTAGAATTTTCCAAGTAGTACTCTGAGAGGTGGAAAACAATGTCTGGGAAAGAGAAATCAAAATTTTATGAAATGGCAAAGGTGGATAAAGTATGCTATAATCGGGAAATGAAGGATCATGAACCAGCTAAGGGAGGCAAGAAGAAAAAGGACTCTAAAGCCTCCAAAAGACCACCGTCTGGATTCTTCCTGTTCTGTTCAGAATTCCGCCCCAAGATCAAGTCCACAAATCCTGGTATTTCCATTGGAGATGTGTCAAAAAAGCTGGGTGAGATGTGGAATAACAGCGAAAAGCAGCCATACATCACTAAGGCCGCAAAGCTGAAGGAGAAATACAAGATGGATGTTGCTGACTATAAGTCTAAAGGAAAGTTTGATGGCTCAAAGGGTCCTGCTAAAGTTGCCTGGAAAAAAGTGTAAGAGGAGGAGAAGGAGGATGAATAAAAAACTGTTTATCCATCTCCTTGTGAATACCTTAGAGTAGGGGAGCACCGTGATTGACACATCTTATGTGAGATGTGTCTGTTACTCTCATTAGGTTTAATTACAGAATTTGATCATGATAGTAGTCTCTCAAAGTGCTCTAGAAATTGTCAGTGGTTTACATGAAGTGGCTCTGGGGTCCAGAGCACCCTAAAACTGTATCAAAGTTGTACATATTTCCAAACATTTTTAAAATGAAAAGGCACTCTCAGGTTCTCCTCACTCTATGCATTTTGCTGTTGGCGTGACAAGGCATTTGAAGATGTTTCTGGCACTTTTAAAAAAATTTGTAAGGTTGTGTTAACTATATGGTTATTGGCTAGAAGTCCTCAGTTATCAACTGTACATATCTATAGTCTGTAAAAAGAACAAAACAACCAAGACAAACTCTTAATGCTCCTTGCCTAGCATTGAGGCTATGCGGGAAGATGCCTTTTGGAGGGGCCGTAGCTCAGGATGTGCACTGTGAGGCTGGACCTGTTGACACTGTGGTGGGCATCCATTTAGCTTCACGTTGTTCTATTTTTGTATGTAGTGATATAGCATTCTGCTGCCTTTGTTAGTTGTAGAAAAGGGGGGGGGGGCTCAGCTGGCATGAGAAGTATTTAAATTTTTTTAGTTAAGTACAGTAGATTTTAAACTTTGTTTTCAAACTGTAGAACTCTTCATTGTCAGCAAAGAGCCACTACATCAATGAAAGTTCAAGAACCTTCTGTACTTAAATGCAATTTGCAATGTTATGTTATTTTTTTGTATGTTTAGAATGCTGAAATGTTTTTGAAGTTAAATAAACAATATTACATTTTTAAAAATATAGGAAGTGTTATGTCCTGAAATACAAGCAGGTCTTAATGGTATTAATTTAATTAAAAAATGAAACAGAAAAATAGGAAACACTAACACTTTTCTTGGAGAAAAGCAGAACTGAGGAAGGAAGTAGGAGTCATGAGACACCAGGTCTTCACTTATAACTGTCCCACAGAACAACTCAGACGGTGTGCTCCACATCCAACCACCTGCATTAAAAGAGAGATTAAATCCATTTTGTTCCTTATTGTGAAAGAGAAAGGTCAGGCTCTCTACTCTGTGGGACTCCATTCTTCCCCAAGTTCACAGCAGCATACTGAGGAGCACTTTGGACTGGAAGTACTGTATGTTCTAAAGTTCATTAGGAGTTCCAGTGTAAAATCTCGATTGGGGGAAATGAGAATTCCTGATATTTGAGCCTCTTTTCTTCTCAAAAAGCCTACTTTGCGTTTTTGACTGAGGTCTAAACTTCTGATTTGATCTAAACTCCTGATGAGATCTGTAAATCTTTGGCCTCAGATAAAAACTGTTATACTTGAACTGTCACTCTTGGAAACAACTTTACCCGAATGAACCCTTTCAATTCTCACTGAAATCCTTTGAGGGAGTTACTATTTTCTCTTAATTGAGACTGTTAAGAACAAAGGCAGAGAATTTAACCAGTTAGTCCAAAGTCACACTGCTGGTAAATGGCTGAGTCTGTTTAGAATCCAAATAGTCTGGTGACACTACTCCATCAATCATGCACAATTTCAGGTCATCAGTCCAGTAACACTGTCACCGATACAATCCAGGATTTCGGAAAGAATAGACCAAAGTATATCATTTCAGCCGGGTTAGGTGGAGCACGCCTGTAATACCAGCTACTGAGAAAGCTGGGGCAGGAGGATCCCAAGTTCGAGGCCAGCCTGGGCAAATTAGTAAGATCCTGGGTAAAAATAAAATTATAAAGGACTAGGAATGCAGTTCAGCGGTAGAGCGCATGCCTACCATTGTGTGAGGCCCTGGGTTCAATCTCCAGCACCGGAGTCGCGGGGAAGAAAAAGAAAACAAAATACCGTTTCCGACCATGTTGCAGGTCAGCGATGAGAACATATGACGCGACCATTGCGTCACACATATGATTGTAAATACACACAATCTCAAAATTCGCCAGACCCCAAATTCCGTGGACAAAGTTTCACACAAACACAGTCATATTACATCACTTCTTTATAGTGCCGCTGGAAGCTTTACGCTCAGACCGACCGGGCCTCCAAGAACCCTTAATCTTTCCCCCCTTCACCTCAAAGAAGCATTATCAGTCTAGGGCGGAGCCCCCTCCAGACGGAACTAAACTGACTGAGCTGCGGGGCTCTCACGGACCAGATAGCCTATCGCCTCCAATCGGCCTATCCAGCCGACGTAAAGAGGAAGTGCCTTTTTTACAGAAACTAATGTTGTGCGGCGAAGGTTTCTGGGAGCTGTAGTTTCCAATAAGAAAGCGGCGGGCCTCTTCAGATTCTTCTCAGTATCAAGTAGTGCTCCCTGGCTCTTAAGAATGGGTTTCAAGGGAGGCAGCTCCCACAAAACCTTAAGATGATCCTCTGGCGCGGAGCCGCGTGCCCTTAAATGCCGCCGTTTGTATTCACACAGCTTGTAAATAGGAAGACCAGTCCTGCCTGGGTGAGCCGCGGGGTCCTCTGGGAAGTGTTACCCCGTATCTAACGGATCTGGGCTAGTGTTGCTCTCCGCCACTGCCACCGCCACCACTGACCTGGTGGCTCCCTATCGCCCTCGCGGGCCGTGCCATTTGGGCGGCGCTGGAGAGTGGACTCGTGGCCTGTGTCAGTGGGCTGGGTGGTGAGTCCTCGGAAACCCTGGAGCATGGAGCCAGGGACTCTTTGTGCTGGGTGGGAGTAAGGGCCTGCGACCCCGCGCAGGTGTCGTTGGAAGAGGAACGCGGTGAGGGGCGATGCCTCTGCGGTTGGTTCCTTGGGACCGTGGCAGTAGCGTGTGAAAGACCGTGACCGCATGGCGTGCTGTGATTGGCATTGCGCTTTCCCTTTTATGTTTAGTTGTGATCCTGGCTGCGAACATGCGTGACTGTGGGATGGAGAGTGAATGAGACACTGCGAGGATGGAAGGTAGGGTCGGGTTTTGTCGGTAGATGAGACTGAACGGGTGCTGCATTTGTTTCATTTTGGTAATCGGAAGTGTGTTTCTATATGAAACATCAATAGCCCCAACACTTGAATATTTTATTATTTTTAGCCTTGTTTTCATATATTAGGTGATTTATGTACGTGCGAAATTCATTTTCCTTACTCCCCTCCACTCCCCAAATCTCAAAATACAGAAAACCTCAGAGAATAAAAATCATTCATAACTCTACCAGCTTCACTACCACTGCCAACATTTATTAACCATCTTTTTGCCCTACCCTTTGTGAATATATAGGCATGCATTTCTCTTTTTACATATGTGCATAATGACTTAAATATTGCAAGCATACATACACATTCTATAACCTACTTTCTCATTTAACAATACATAATTAGTGTCTTTACATTAAACTATTACAAATTTATGCCCTCATTTTAGTTTTTTTTTTTTTTAATATCTTTGAATACATTTATCCCTGTTGGGTAGTTTGGATCTTTCAACTTCTTGCAAAGTGTTATCAACACTTTCCTTATTAGGAGCTATTTGGCACATTTCATAGTGTTTTTTTTTGTTGTTGTTGTTGTTGTTTTGGTACCAAGGATTAAACTACTCAGGGGCACTCAACTTTGAGCCACATCCCCAGCCCTTTTTTGTATTTTATTTAGAGACAGGGTCTTACTGAGCCCCACTGTTGCTGAGGCTGGCTTCCAACTTGGGATCCTCCTGCCTCAGCCTCCCGAGCCCCTGGAATTACAGGCATGGGCCTCTGTACCCAGCTTCATAGTTCTCTTTTTATTTTTTTAAATATTTATTTTTTAGTTGTACACAATACTTTTATTTTGTTTGTTTTTATGTATTGCTGAGGATCGAACCCAGGGCCTCACATGTGCTAGACGAGTGCTATACCGCTGAACCACAACCCCAGCCCAGTGCTCTTTTTTATTTTATTTTTTTGAGGGGTGGGTAGGTTCCTAGAAGTGGAATTAATAGATCAAAATATATGTCCCAAAGAATTTCTAAATTTCTCCAATTATTCCCAATGTAAGAGTCCAATAATATGCATTATTATTGTCATAGTATAAGACTGCCTGTATCCCCACACTCATGATAACAATAGATATTATAAATAATAGTAATCTTTGTTAACCTCATAGTTACAATTTTATTTTGCTATAGAAATTTAATTTTCACATATTTGATTACTATCGAAGTCAAGCATTTTTAAAAATCTTTGTGTGTGTGTGAATTATATGTTTTCTGAAGTAGTGTTCTCTTTTCAAATTTCTTTTTCAGAGTTGTTCTTGTATTAAGGAGTATTCATAGACTCACCATGTATTGAATGCTATGTAGCAGGCACAAGTCCTAGGTGCTTGGAATATAAGCGTGAACAAGAGACAAACCTCCTGATATCATGGTACTTACGCTGTTGTGGGCCACATAATAAACAACGTAAGTAAGTTAAATACAAAATTTATTAAATGGTGAAAAATGCTAAGAGAAAATATAATGTGGGAGCATATTTAGAATTAGAGATGGGAATTAGTGTTTTAGATGGGGGCAGTCAAAGAAAGCATCTTAAAAAGATAGTAATAAAGATGTAAAGGAACAATTTATGTGTATAACTTTAGAAAGGTTATCACATGCAAAGGGAATAAGAGTTATAAAAATCCTGAGGTGGCAACATGCTTGTGGTTTAAATAAAGCAAATGAAGTGGGGAGAGTTGGGAGAAAAGAGAGATGAAATCTAAGTGGAGAGGAGGGCAGATCAGGTTTGGCCTATGGAACGTAGTAGTGATTTTGGCTTTGATGGGAAGCTGTTGGAGAGTTGTGCATGGGAGTTACATTATCTGTTTACACTTTATGAGTAGTGATTTGTCTGCTCTGGTGAGAATGGACTACTGGAGAAAGAATGAAGAAAGGGTAGAGAGGGAGAAAGGCAAGAAGCAGAAAGACTAGTTAAGAAACTATTGCAATAATCCAGGGATATTTAATTGTCAGAAAAATTTCCTAAGAAATAAATTTCCTTCATCAGCTTTTACTCACTCTTCTGCACTGTATGTGCAAGAGAGAATAAATGGATTCTTTCTATTTGTAGGGTTTTGGGATATTGAATTTGTTCCTCTCATCTCTTAGTCTTATTATTACATTATATATTCATCAATTTTAACATCTTTTATGTGGTTTCAAATATTTACAGTTACTTTCATATATATATATATATATATATATGTTGTAGGTGGACACAATACCTTTATTTTGTTTATTTATTTTTATGCAGTGTTGAGAATCAAGCCCAGTGCCTCACACATGCAAGGCAAGTGCTGTACCGCTGAGCCACAACCCCAACCCCACAGTTACTTTGGTTTTGAAGCTCATATTCCTCATCTTTGTTCACTCTTCAAAATAGCTTCTGAGTCCTTTGAACACATCCCCTTTGACAGTGTCCTGCATTTATTTTCTTTTTGATACACACGCGCGCGCACACACACACACACATATTTTTAGTTGTCAGTATGTCTTTATTTTATTTATTTGCAGTGCTGAGAATTGAATCAACTACCTCAAACATGCTAGGCAAGTGCTATACTACTGAGCTACAACTCCAGCCTAGTGTCCTACATTTCTGTTATGACAGGAGACCCTGGATCATTTGGAACATTTCCTGCATGAGGCATGAAATCAGTTTTTTGTGTGGTACCTTGATTTCTTTTAGTGGGAAATGGTATTTTAAGACCACAGTTATAGGGCTGGGGTTATTGCTCAGTGGTAGACCACTTGCCCGGCATGTGTGAGGCACTAGGCTCAATCCTCAACACCACGTTAAAAAACAACAACAAAAAAGAATAAATAAAATGAAGGTATTGTGTTTTTTTTTTCCAGAACTAAAAAAAAAAAAAAAGAAAGAAAGAAAATTTAAAAGCCCACAGTTGTAGTGCTTATTACTATTATTATTTTTTTTTTAGAACGAGAGCGAGAGAGAATTTTTTAATATTTATTTTTTAGTTTTTAGGCAGACACAACATCTTTGTATGTGGTGCTGAGGATGGAACCCAGGCCATACGCATGCCAGGCAAGCATGCTACCGCTTGAGCCACAACCCCAGCCCCTTACTATTATTTCTAATTTTTGTGTGCTTGTGTGAACAGAGCTAAGAAATATTTTCTTTTTTTTTTTAACAGTTAAGATATAATTCATACACATTTTATCCATTTAAAGTAGACAATTCCAAGACTCTCTCTCAAAATAAAAAATAAAGGTGGGAATAGATGAATTCTAGATAGGGCAGAGAGATGGGAGGGAAAGGGAGGGGGCAGGGGATTAGCAAGGATGGTGGAATGTAATACACATCGTTATCCAAAGTACAAGTATGAAGACACAAATTGGGTGTCAACACACTTTATATACAAACAGAGATATTAAAAATTGTATTATATATGTGTAATAAGAATTGTAATGCATTCTGCTGTCATTTTTTTTAAATCAATAAAAAATAAAAGTGGGGCACGATATGGCATGCCTACGATCCCAGTGGCTTGGGAGGCTGAGGCAGGAGGATCACAAGTTCAAATTCAGCCTCAGCAAAAGTGAGGTGCTATTATGCAATTCAGTGAGATCCTGTCTCTAAATAAAATATAAAATAGGGCTGGCGGTGTGGCTCAGTGGTCAAGTGCCCCTGAGTTCAATCCCTGGTACAAATAAATAAATAAATAAATAGATAGATAGATGGATAGAGATAAATAAATAAATAAATAAACAAGCAAGCTAGCTGAGGATGTAGCTCAGTGGTAGAGCTCCCTTGGTTTCAATTTCCAGTACCTAAATAAATGAAGTATACAATTCCATTAAAAAATATACATATGTGTGTGAATGTGTGTGTATATATATACACACATACATACACACACATTCACACACACACACATATGTATATATACATACATACACACAGAGCTGTGAAACTATCACCATAATAAAATTTTAGAGCATTTTTTTGTTTCTGCTAAAAGTGACGTTGTACTCAGTAGCAGTTATTCCCATAATATTCCCTCATTCCCACCCAGCCTAACCAACCATGATCTGCCTTCTGTCCCTTTACTTTTCTTTAGCATATTCCAAACATTTCATAATGCATGAAGTCAGACAATCATGTAACCTTTTTGGACAGGCTTCTTTCACTTGTCATGGGTTCATTAATCTTATAGCAGGAAATATATTCTTAACAAAATAGACATGAGTTCATACTGTTCTTTCTATTATTTAAAATTTAGGATTGCAGGATTTTAACTTTGGAATTGTTTTTGTATCTTTTATTTGCTTACCTATCCATCCATATATATGTATAAATAGATAGTTTCAGGCCAGGTTTAGTGGGGAATGCCTATAATCCCAGCAGCTCCAGAGAATCAGGCAGGAGGTTTGCAAATTCAAAGCGAGCCTCAGCAACTTAGCAAGACACTATCTCAAAATTAAAAAAAAAAAAATTTAAAAGGGCTGGGAATGTGACACAACAGTTAAGCGCCTCTGGGTTCAATCTCTGGTACAAAAAAGTAAAGTTTCAGAACAACTTTATCAGAACTTAACATTCCTACTAAAAATAATTTTACTTTTTTTTTTAATTGGTACTAGGGATTGAATTTAACCTGAATCAGTTAGTTAAAATGGTACTCAACCACTAAGCCACATCCCTAGCCCCTCTTTTGTATTTTATTTAGAGACAGAGTCTCACTAAGTTGCTTAGGGCCTTGCTAAATTGCTGAGGCTGACTTTGAACTTGTGATTCTCCTATCTCAGCCTCCTGTGTCACCGTGCCTGGCTCACATTTCTTTATAGATCTGTTGTTATAAGGGTAGATCCCTCTAGGGAAGTTTAGTCCAATTATTGTGCTTTAAAATAACTAGAAGTAATTTCTCTTTGGTTAAGCTACAGACTGATAAATGATTCACTTTATTTGTTTTTGGTTTTTTTTTTTTTTGCTTTTTAGGTATAGCTTTTGTTTTATAATTATATAAAATATTTACATGGTTAGAAAATCAAATATATAAAAACCAATTATATTAAAGTATATATATATATAAAACAAATATAAAAAGCAAAGAGAGGGCTTGGGTTGTGGCTCAGTGGTAGAGTGCTTGTTTCACATGTTTGGTATCCTGGGTTTGATATCCTAAGCATCACATAAATAAATAAAATAAAGGTATTGTGCCCATCTACAACTAAAAAAAAAAAAAAAAAAATAGGGGAAAGAGAAGTCTTGAGTTTATTCTGTTAATGTCTCTACCACCTTGTTCCTTCCATATTCCTTTTAGTTACTTTTTAAAATTTGTTAATTTTTATTAACTTTATTTTTAAGAGGATTGAACCCAGTGTCTCTCACATGCCAGGCATGTGCTCTACCACTGAGCTACAATCCCAGCCCAGTTATTTTTAGGTTTTTAAATTTAAGCAATCATTTGTAGCTTTCTAACCTTGTTCTTTTTCATCTCATTTTCTCTAGCCTTTTCATCTTAAGTAAATTTGAGGGTTGGCTTAACAAGTTGACTTATAAATTTTTTTTGGTAATTATGATTGGAATTACATTAATCTTGTAGATAATATTGGGAAAATGGGCATCTTTGCCAACCTGACTTTTCCTATTTTTAAAAGTTGAGTACAGGAGGCAGACACCTATAATCCCACTGACTTTAGAGATTGAGGCAGAAAGATTGTAAGTTCAAGGCCAGCTTCAGGAACTTAGTGAGGTCCTAAGCAATTTAGTGAGACCCTGTCTCAAAATAACAAAATATAAAGCGTTGGGGATATGGCTCAGTGGTTAAGCTCTCCTGGGTTCAGTCCCCAGTAACCCCCTCTACTCGCTGCCTGAAAATTTACTCATTTAGTTCACTTTTATGAACTTCTATAAATGGAAGAAGTTTTCTTGGTTAGGCCCTTACACAGCTTTTGTTTGAATTATTTCTAATAACGTCTCAGACTTTTTGTCATTTTTATGAATTCTGAATAGGTTAGTTAAAATGGCACCCAGATCTCCTACAGTGTTTCAGTCAACTTTCTCCTGGTATTTTCTTTGGTATAACTTTTGTCTCCCAGAGTTCTGTAAAGTTAATTCTGACAGGATTTTGTTGTTGTTGTTGTTGGTACCAGGGTGCTTTACCATTAGCCAGGCCACACTAAGAGTTCCCTCTTATTTCATTTTTGTTGATGTTACTCCCATTCCCATCCCCATTTTGTGGTACTTGGGATTGAACTCAGGTCCCTTTACAATTGAGCTATATTCCCAGTCATTTTTTTAAAATTTTTAAATTTTTTAATATTTATTTTTTTAGTTTTATTTTACATTTATGTGGTGCTGAGGATGGAACCTAGTGCCTCATGCATGCTGGATAAGCATTCTACCACTGAGCCACAACCCCAGCCCCATTTTTATTTTTTGAGACAGGGTCTCACTAAATCGCAGAGGCTGGCCTGCAACTTGTGATCCTCTTGCCTCAGCCTCCCATATTACTGGGATTACAGGCATGTGCCAATGCAACTGATGCATGCTTTTCTTTTTAAACTGTTTATGTTTAAAGTGGGGCTTTTTTGTGGACACATATAATTAGGTCTTGATTTCTCATCTCCTCTGCGAATCTTATCTTTTAATTGGTGTATTTAGACATTTTACCCTTGTAATTTTTTGTACCACCGATTAAATCCACTGAGCCACATCCCCAGCATTTTTATGTTGTGATTTTTTTGAGACAGGATCTCACTAAGTCGCTTAGAACCTTGCTAATTTGCTGAGGCTGACCTTGAACTTCCCATGCTCATGCCCCAGCCTCCCAGGTAGCTGGGATTATAGCCGTATGCCATGGCACAGGGCTACCCCTCTAATTTTTATGCAGTTGGATAATATTTACCATCTTTCTAATTAAATTGTTTTGTTCCATTTGTTCCACTTGCTTTTGTTTTCCCCTTTTTGTTTGGTCTTAATTGAAATTTTTATATGATTTCATTTAATCCGTTTTATTGTATAATTTGTACTTCTTTTTAAAACTTTTTAAGTGTTGCCTCTGAATTTTCAATATTATTTTTAACTAATCTAAGTTCACTTAAAAAAAAATGCTAGACTGCTTCATACACAGTGGAAGCCTTATAACTGAGTGTTCCCAATTTATCTTTCCCATTCTTGTTGACATTCCTGTTATTCAGTTCACTTATCCATGTGCTATAATCAACCACTACATTGTTATCACTGTTGCTTTAAATGAACATTTATCTTTTAGATCATTTAAGAATAAAAGAACCAAAATATTTTTATTTTACTTTCATTATTCCTTCTTTGTCTTCCTTTCTTTATGTAAATTCATTTTTTACATATAGAAATTTTCTTCTTCCTGAAGAATTTCTTCTTAATAATTTATTCAGGGTAAGTCATCTTGATAAATTATCTTAGTTTTTCTTTGTTTGAGAAAGCATTTTTCCTATTCATTTTTTTAAATATTTTATTTTTTAGTTGTAGTTGGACACAAAACCTTTATTTTATTTATTTATTTTTATGTGGTGCTGAAGATCAAACCCAGGGCCTCACATGTGCTAGGCGAATGCTCTACCTCTGAGCCACAACCCCAGCCCCTCCTATTCATGTTTGAAGGATGATTTCTTTCTTTTTCTTTTTTTCTTTTCTTTTTTTTGTATTTAGAGACAGGGTCTTGATGAGTTGCCTAGCACCTTGCTATTGCTGAGGCTGGCTTTGAACTTGAGAGCTACCTCAGCCTCCTGAGCCACTGGAATTACAAGTGTGCATCACTGTGCCCAGATCAGGATAATTTTCTTCGACAGAAAATTCTAAGTTGATGGGGTTTTTTTTCATTCCACTCTTCTTGCTAGGGTGCCATTGTGCCTCACTATTTAAAGTTCATTGCACAAACTTTACTATATCTTTTCATATGTAAATTATTGTGCCAGGCCAAAAAACATGAAGCCATATGAGCAGTCCTTCCCATAAATGGTTCACAATCCTAGGAAAACAGACAAATCAACTGATACTGTGCAGAGTGAGAAATGCCACAAATTAGGCAAGTTCATGTGGTACAGGAATATAAATAGATTCTATAGATATAGATATCCTAGTCAAGTGATAAATTTTTTTTTTTCTTTAAGAACAGGAAAGCATTGATCAAAGGAAAGATGAGCTGGTCAGAAATCAGGAGATGGTTCTAGGTATGGGAACATGATGAGCAGTGGTTAGGAAGCATTGAGTGTTTTGTGTATTTTAAGAAAGGCATGTCATTGTATATGGCTGGAGTTTAATTTCTGGGGGTGAAATGCTGCCCTTGTTCAGTGTGGGTGGCTGAACCAAAGTCACTCATGTGAATTTGGGATGATGCAAAATACCACACAGACACAAAATACCTTTTATAAGCTTCAGGATGGTTTCCCCATCTCCCGGCCTCAGGCTCCCCAAGAAGGGGGCAAGAGAAGGTCACAAGAGGCTGGAGAGAGAGAAAGAGAGAGAGAGCGTGCACGTTAGGGAATGGGCTTTTATTTGGGGGGACGCTGTTTCTTAGAACATTCTATTTGAAAAGGGCAGAAGGGGTAGGATTACAAAGGAACAGGTGAATGTAACTCAACCCCAGCAGGTGACGCCTACACCTGGAGCCACGCCTTGTTATCTGAGCTGGGGTAACACCCAGATTACTGAGGAAGACAATAATTGTTCAGGACCCTTGTGTCAGGACTAAAGGTGAGTCCATCCAGATCGTCTCCCCACAGTGAAAGATGAGACTAATAAGGCATTCAGACAAAATTGTTAAAGAAGTCACATTGAAGAAATGTAAGCAGGAGAGTGTTTAAGATGTGTTTTATAGGTATAGAATTCTTGATTAAATCCTGGAATTTAAAAAAAAAAGGATTTAAAGGATATTTTTGAAATAATTAGGAAGATAGAAATAGAGATAATGTATTAAATTTTATTACTTTGGCAGAGTTCAGTAATTTTGGTGTGGTAATGGCAGTATGTTTAGGAGAATTTCATACTTAGTACAAGCTGAAGGAGCTAAAGGTAAAGTTTTTGTTTTTAGAGAAGGAAAGAGTAAATGTGGTAAATGAAAGCAATTGTTAAATACAGGTGAAGGATTTCACAAGTATTACTTGCATTTATCTTTCAATATTTTTGTAGTTTGAGTTTTTAAAATTAGATGTAAATTGGGAGGAAAGTATGCATATAAATGTGTTTATAAATGTGAGCTAGAGGAAAGGAAGGTTGGAGACAAACTATTTTCGGAAGCTTATTTCTCATTTTCAACCTCCTATCTAAAGAAAAAGTTCTGTTAATAGGGAATTCTGTTACTTAATACTTAACAAAGATGAGTGGGAAACTTCCTCCTCAAATGAGAGGGCCCCGATATTCCCTAAGAGCAAGGAAAGGCTTATAAACAAACCTTGGTCCTTTCATTGTTGACTTTGTTTGGAAAAGCCTATTTCTGTTTGTTTATTTTATTTTATTTACTTTTTGCTGGGGAGGGTACCAGAGATTGAATTCAGGAGCACTCAACCACTGAGTCACATCATTCTCAGCCCTATTTTGTATTTTATTTAGAGACAAGGTCTCACTGAGTTACTTAGTGCCTCACCATTGCTGAGGCTGGCTTTGAGTTTGCAGGCCTCCTGCCTCTGCCTTCTGATCTGCTAGGATTATAGGTGTGTGCCACCATGCCCAACTTTATTTATTTTAAACTAGTGATTTTATTATTTGAAGTAAATAAACATACATGGATATACATACATATTCAGACCTTAATACACACACATACATACATCCGTATCTATATATATTCACATATGCAAAGACCCAAATATATATTCTTTTTCTACATATGTTTTTTCCCCTGAAGATTGCCAAATGATATAAAATGGGAAGTAAGACAGGCATGGTGGTGCACACTTGTAATCCCAGAGACTCGGCAGGCTGAGGCAGGAGGATCACAAGTTCAAAGCCAGTGCCAGCAACTTAATGAAGTTCTAAGCAACTTAATGAGACCCTGCCTCAAAAATACAAAATAAAAAGGGCTTGGGTTGGTTGTGGCTCAACAGTAGAGCACTTGCCTAGCATGTGTGAGGCACTTGGTTCAATTCTCGGCATCCTATATAAATGAATAAAATAAAAGCCCATCAACAACTAAAAAGATATGTATAAATAATTTTTAAAAAAGGGCTGGGGATGGGACTCAGTGGTTAAGCACCTGGATTCATCTCTTGAACCAAATAAATAAATAAAATAGAGAGTAAGACACTGTTTTGCTCTAGATACCCATTCCCCTTCTATCAGGACAAATACTGTTTGTCTCTTATTTATCTTGGATCTATATGTATTTTGACTATTTTTAAAATTGTGAATAAGAAGGCTTGACCATTTTCCCAGAAGAACTGTTAGGTTATTCACAATTTTCTTCTGACCTATTAACTCTTTTGGGACCTTCCTTATCATTTCAATCCCATGTCTTGGGTGGGAGCTGAGAATCCCTCTCCCTTATTAGGAATGTAGTAATTCCCGTTTGTTTCCTCATTTGTAGAATGGAGCTTTAATTTTTAATAAAAAGTAAAAAATTAAGAATGTATTTCAAGTCTGGCAGTACTGATCTGTAATTCCAGTGATTTGGGAGGCTGACACAAGAGAATCACAAATTCAGCAACTTAGTGAGATTCTTGTCTCAAAATAAAAAATAAAATGGACTGGGGGTGTAGCTGAGTGGTAAAATATCCATGGGTTCAATTCCAGCACCCCGGGCCCTTCAAAAAGAAGAGGAATGCATTTAAGTGTATATCTGGACTTTGCTTCCTGGTGAAAATAGCCCTTCCTCCCATAACTCTAAAGTTGGAAGTATTAGAATACTTTACATTTTGGTACTTGTTTGTACATGAAATTTTGCTTTTCATATTGTTACAATCATACATATATGTATATCTGCAAATTGATTCTAAATATAAGCATAGAATATAAAGCCTATTTCTTTTTTTAATATTTACTTTTTTTTTTTTTTTTAGTTTTAGGTGGACACAATGTCTTTATTTTACATTTATATGTGCTGAGGATCGAACCTAGAGCTTCATGCATGCTAGGCAAGCACTCTACCACTAAGCCACAACCCCAGCCCTAAAGCCTATTTCTTAATGTGGACCTTTATTAATGAAGTTTTAAAGTCACTGCTTTAGAACATTTTGAAGGGCTGGAGTTGTAGCTCAGTGGTAGAGTGCTTGCCTCGCATGCATGAGGCTCTGGGTTCGATCCTCGGCACCACATAAAAATAAATAAATAAAATTAAGATTTTGTGTTCATCTACAACTAAAAAAATATTAAAAGATTTTCAAGACTGTGACATACAGACATGGCAAATAACTACATTTATTTCTTTTTCTTTCAAGCTCTCCACTAAAATATCAATAAAATAATTTAAAGGGTATTAGATGATAAGGGAAAAAAGTAAAAGAAAATGAAAATTCCATGGTTGAGAATTTATAACATCATTTTAAAAGAAGAAAATTGAACAAAGTACTTAGAACACTACCAGAAACTACAATTTAAATTGCCTACTGATGGGGCTGGGGATGTGGCTGAAGTGGTAGCACGCTCACCTGGCATGCGTGAGGCACAGGGTTCCATCCTCAGCACCACATCAAAATAAAAATAAAGATATTAAAAAAATGGTCAAGATGGTAAATTGAAAAATAATAATAAATTGCCTACTGAGGACAATACTAAAAAGAAGTGAACTATTAATATGACAATACCTCTGAAAAAACTATAGACCTAAATTTAGCAGGTAGAGGGCAACATGGGGGGGGGTGCTGGGCTAAAAAGTGGGATTAGAATTTTTTTGTTGTTTTTTAGAGAGAGAGAGAGAATTTATTTTAGTTTTCGACGGACACAACATCTTTGTTTGTATGTGGTGCGGAGGATCGAACTCCGGGCCACATGGATGCCAGGCAAGCGCGCTATCGCTTGAGCCACATCCCCAGCCCGGGATTAGAATTTTGTAATCAATTATTAGACTGCCAGGGACCCTTTCCACACCCTTCATAGCCAGGTGATTATACTGCTTCTGCCTCACAGAAGTGAAAGAGTGTGGAGGTATATTTTTCTTAAAACTGAATCAGAAAAGTCTAGACTTTGTTGACTCCAACCAAAGTAGAGGATATGGGTGAGGTTTGGGATTGAAGTGGGAATTTCAGTCTATATTCTGAAAAATGTGACTCTCCTGCACTCTTTCTCTGGCCTTCTCTTAGAAAGTGGTAGCAAGTTAACTGATTTTCCTTTAGAGAAATGCGTGACCCCCCCAAAGGAAAGAATTCCAAGAATTGATATTTGGCAGTCCCCAGTGAAAAGATTAGTTTATTATCCCACTGGCACATTGAAGCTCATCCAGCCAAGAAATGAATCATATACACAGACTTTATAGTCAACTTTGTAATGCCTCTATTAAATATGAACAATTAGGGAATCACAGTGGAGTTGAAGAATATATCTATCAGGAAAGAGAAAAACCTAAACAATTAGAAGGAAGAAATGTGAAGAAAATAATAGAGGAAACAAAAACTTTTTTTTTCAAACAGAGCAAAAAGTAAAGTATCTTCAAAAAGATAGAAGATAGTAAATCTATTTAAAATAGCATTTAATGCATGAGAAAGATGGCCTCAATATTATATATGATGTCTGGATTAAGGATACACACATATGTCATAAAGATAGTGAGATAAGAGCAAGAAAATCTCTTAAGGAAGAGAAAAATGAAAATTTAAGGAGACAAAATATAACATACTTAGATGGTCAGTTTAAGAAATGTCATTCACGGGGCTGGGGATGTGGCTCAAGCGGTAGCGCGCTCGACTGGCATGCGTGCGGCCTGGGTTCGATCCTCAGCACCACATACAAGACGAAGATGTTGTGTCCACCAATAACAAAAAAATAAAAATATTAAAATTCTCTCTCTCTCCCTCACTCTCTCTTTAAAAAAAAAAAAAAAAGAAATGTCATTCAATTCATAAATTGTACAGAAGGGAAAAATAAAGGAATTACAAAAGTACAATAAAGTTTCCTAGATTAATATCTACATTGAAATGCTCTACTCACTGAGCATTTCAATGAGAAAAAAAATACATAACTACCAAAAACAAACACAATAAGGGCCAAAAACTTACAGAGGAAAGAAAATTAAAACGATTAATACTTTCTGTCACCATTATTATTCTTTCCAGCAGCATTAGAAGTCACTGGAGACATTTCTTCAAATCCCTGAGGAGAAAGGGTTTCTCTTAGAAGCCTACAGTTACCAAAAATTGTCATTATGAGAGCAGAATAAAAAATATTTCCAAACATGCCAACCAGATTGAAGACGAAACAATGTAAGGCCACTTTTGAAGGGGCTAGGGTTGTGGCTTAGTGGTAGAGTACTTGCCTAGCATGCCTGAGGCACTTGGTTTGTTTCTCAGCACCGCATATAAATAAATAAAAAGGTTCACTGACAACTAAAAAAAAAAAAAATTTTAAAAAAGATACTTTTGAGAAATTAACTTTTGGTGGGTTGGGGTTGTGGTTCAGAGGCAGAGCACTTGCCTACCACACGTGAGGCACTGGGCTCAATCCTCAGCACCACACAAAAATAAAGTAAAGATATTGTATCCACCTATAACTGAAAAAAAAAAAAGAAATCAACTTTTGGACTGTTGTAGAATGCAGCATTGGATCCACAGAATTTAATCCTATTCTTTCATCACTGGCAGGAGCTAAAGTCCTTATTTTATCTGTCATCTGCCTCCCTAATCCTTATGTTTTAAACATACTTTGCAAAATGAGGTGGTAAGACCTAGAACCTAAGGATACATGATAATAGTAGTCAGAAGATTAGGAAACTGTAGGAGTGATGATAGAAATAAAATATTTTTATCCACTGTGGAGCCATGTTTCAGCGTGCTAGTTAGCTCCAGCTGTTTAGAGAATTGCTGTGGTTAACACTTCCAGGAGTAGAGTTCTCAATGATTTTTAGGTAATCAAAATTTTGGTTCAACCAAGCATGGTTTTAAAACAATATTCCTATGTAGGTGGTGTCCAAGTCATTATAACATTTGATATCAATATAATATCTAGGCTGTGAATTTGTTTCTGAAATTATTCTGCTTAACTTTGAAATCCTCCAATATACTGTATTCTCTTTTCTCTGAAGCCTTGCCTATTACCATATCTTGCCTATAATACTTTCTCACCCCATACTCACCCTAGTGACTTTACTTTATACTATTATCTTAATCCTAACTTTGTGTAAAAGGTATTTTTTCCCAGTGTCAAAATAAACTGAGGGGCTTTTGCTCAGTGCTGTCCAAGTATATACTTCTCAAAGGTTTTTAATTGAGGCATCTTTAGGTTTCTCTGAGTGATGTATAGACCTAGAAAGTCATCCTTACGATGAGGGAAAAATCTGGACAAACTACAAATACTGACTTTTCTTGAACTTGTCAAAGAACTGAGGTCACAGGACTTCAGTTCTTTGACAAGTTCAAGAAAAGTAATTTTGAATCTGGGGGAGAACAGATGGCTTGCTGGGAAAGACAGGACTCAAGTTATACTTCCCTAATATGAACAATTCCAGTCGGCATGTAAGCTAAAAAGAAAAAAATTTTTAGCAAATCATTAAAGATTGAATACAAGCTAGTAAGAATATGAAACTACTAGGTATTTGCAAAATTAGAGAGTTTTCAAATTGTAGACTTCTCCAGAAATGTCTCCAAGGCACTCACAGGTAGGATGAGGTAAGTACTAAGAAATTTTTCCTTGTTTTTCTAGCTGGAAATGAGGAATAGTGGTCCAGACCTTCCTTCCCTATCTCCCCTGTAGAACAGAAACTTTAATCTACATAAAGAAAAGCAGCAAAAACTGTTGCCTTAGGGTACTTGTGGAAACTGCAGTTTAGGAAAGGGACCAGTGACAGAAAAGCACTACCTCTAGGGGTAGGGGAGGAATGTGTGCTAGGCCTACCACTACAGCTGGAGGAGAGGCAAGAGTACTTGTGAAAGCCACATACCCAAGGTTCAGAGACCCAAGCCAATCCAAGATTGAGGCTTAGTGATAACTCCTACCTGGCCCAGACCAAGATAATAAGAATCAAGGAAAAACAATAGAAGAATGCAGCTGGGAGGTCTTCAAGAGAGATTTTCTATGGAAAGCAAACAGAATACTCAAAGCAAAGGAAGAATCATTCATTGAGAAAACAAGCATGGCAAACCAACCCTTACCTAAACAAAGATATTAAAAGAATTTGAAACCACTAGTGAATTGGGGGTAATAATAGCAATGACAAATACATTGACTAGATTATCATAAATTCATGCAAAGGAAAGCATGTCCTCTTGATGCACAAAAATACTTACCTTCATATCTTTTTTTTGTTATCCTAGGTGTCTAGATTTCAACAAAAATTAGGAGGCATGTAAAATGCCAAGAAAAAACATACCTCAATGATACAAAACAAATAATTATAACCAGACTTAAATATGACAAAGATGTTAGAAGAAACCATCAGTAATTTAAAATAACTGACTAGCCAGGTGCAGTGATGCATGCCTATAATCCCAGCAACTCAGGAGGCTGATTTAGGAGGATTGCAAGTTCAAGGCTAGCATAAACAACTTTACAAGGCCCTAAGCAACTTAGTGAGACTATACCTCAATATGAAAAATAAAAGGGCTAGGGATGTAACTCAGTGGTAAATCTGGGTTTAATCCCCAGGACATTAATAAGAAAATAAATAAAGTAATTAATTAATAAAATAGCTACTATATAATGAACCATATGGTTATTTGCAACAGAAATGGAAACTATATGGAAGAATCAAGTAGAAATATTAAAAATCAAAATCATAGTTAACAGAGATCAGTAATGCTTAGAACAGGCTCATTAGTAGGTTGGGCACAGTTGAGGGAGGAATCTGATTTTTTTAAAGGTAGGTCAATAGAAGTTCTACAAATGAAGCACAGTGCAGAAAAGGAGGGGGGAACAGAATAGAGTCTTTAAGAGCAATGGAACATACCTACAGTCTCACATAACTGTAATTGGAATCCTAGGAAAGAATGAGGAAGAAAATAATTGAAGAAAAATGGCTGAGGATTTTCCATAATTGGCGACAGTAAACCATAGATCCAAGAAGCTCAGAGAACAACGAGCAGGATGTATGCCAAAACAAATATATGTCTAGGCATATCTTATTTAAACAGTTGAAAACCAAAGATAAAGAAGAAATCTTGAAGGTAAGAGAAAAAGAAATTGCCTATGAGGAACAAACATAAGATTATGTTATAACAAACTTATCAGATACCGTGTAAGCAAGAAAATTCAAAGAAACATTTTTTTAATATTTTTTAGATGTTAATGAACCTTTATTTTATTCATTTATTTGTGTGTGGTGCTGAGAATCAAGCCCAGTGCCTCACACATGCTAAGCAAGTACTCTACCACTGAGCCACAACCCCAGCCCGTCAAACATTTTTAAAGTACAGAAAGAAAAAGAAGTTGTCAATCCAGAACACTATACCTAGCAAAAAAATCCTTCAAAAATGAAGGAGGGAAGTGATATCAGCAAGGTGGTAGAGTAGGAAGGCTTGGACCCTTCCCCATTTCCCCAATCACTTCCATTCAGTAACAGTTCATGGCAAATTTCCTTTGTGAGAAAACAGAAAGCAATTGAAAAAGCCTCTACATCCAGGAGAACATGAAACCAGACTCACTGAAGCCTGAAGGCAGATTTAGTAGAACTTCTTGCTGGAGACACTGCCCCTGGTAGAGCTATATGACCAGCACAGGATTTCTTAACTCCCAGGCTCACCCAAGAGAGGGGAGGGGATCATTTACAGGTTCACTGCCCCATCTTCTGAGTGGGCTCCTCAGAGAACTGGCTTTTGTCATACCAAACTTGAGGTCTGAGGAGTCTGGCATAGTCTTGCTGCTCAGGGAGGATGGAGGCAACAGCAGGCTGGTAGATGTCATCAGTCTTCCTCCACTGTTCAGCAGAGTGCTAGCAGATAACATGTCTCAGTTCTTGCCTACCTTCTGGGGAAGGAAAGAGTTGATCTATTCATTCCACACCCCAACTTCTCAGGGGCTGCTCAAAGAACTAGCATCTCTCTTGTCAGTTTTAGAATTCTGAGAGGTCTGGCACAGGGGAAGATGCAGATAGTATCCTGGGCTGGTAGATGGCATAGCTCCCCACACACTGGTTTGGCACAAAGTGAGGAGACAACTGCAGTTACCTGATTTCCCCTTAAGAAGATAGAAGCCCCTAAAATCTCTGACCAGGCTACTTGGTGGAGTCTTCTGTTCAAGGCCAGTTCGTGAAGACTAGGAGAGGGACCTACTGTATAATATACAGACAATATAGGACAAGAGTGTCAAAGAAAATGAAAAAAAAAAAAAAAGAAAAACAGTCAAAGATGTTCTAAACAAAGGAAAGTGATTGGTTTTTTGGAAACTAACCTTAATGAAATGGAGTTATATGATTTATCTGATAGATAATTAAAAATAACTCTTTTAAAGATCCTCACCAATGTCAAGAGAACAGTGTATGAATGAAGTGAGCATTTCCACAAGGACATAGAAAAAATGTAAGAAAATGCCAAATTATGGAACTAAAGAACACACCAATTGCATTGAGGGAAAAAATTCATTAGAGACATCAGCACCAGACTAGATCAAGCAGAAGAAAGAATCAGCAAGTTCAAAGACTCTGGAAATAATTCAATTAGAGAAGCAAACTGAAAAAGATTTTTAAAAAGAGTGAGAAAATCTTAAGGGAATTATGATGTCCCATCAAGCAGACCAGCTTGTACATTATAGGAATTGAAGAATAGAGGCAAAATGGTCAGAAAGCTGATTTTTTTTTTTTAAAGTGGCTGCAAACTCTCTAAATCTGGAGAAGACTCAAGGAACCCAAAGAACACAATTAAGACAAAACCAAAAATAAGAGCACCAAGAGAAAAGCAACTTGTTCCATACAAGGGAACTTTGATAATGTTGTCAATGGATTTTTCAGCAGAAATTGCAGGACAGAATAGAGTAGAATGATGATATTCAAAAAGCTAAAAAATTGGGGCTGGGGTTGTGGCTCAGTGGTAGAGTGCTAACCTAGCACATGTGAGGCCCTGGGTTCGATCCTCAGCACCACATAAAAGTAAATAAAATAAAGGTATTGTATGCAACTACAACTAAAAAAATAAATATTAAAAGAAGCCAAAAAATTAACCAACCTAGATGCCCTTCAGTAGATGAATGGATAAAAAAAAAATGTGGCATATATACTCAATGGAATATTACTCAGCAATAAAAGAGAATAAAATCATGGCATTTGCAGATAAATGGGTGGAGCTGAAGAAGATAATGCTAAGTGAAGTTAGCCAATCCCCAAAAAACAAATGCTGAATGTTTTCTGTAATATAAGGAGGATGATTTATAGTGGGTTAGGGAGGGGGAGCATGGGAGGAATAGACAAACTCTAGGTAGGGCAGAGAGGTGGGAGGGAAAGGGAGGGGGCAGAGAATTAGAAATGATGGTGGAATGTGGTGAACATCATCCAAAGTACATGTATGAAGACATGAACTGGTGTGAATATACTTTGTATACAACCAGATATGAAAAATTGTGCTCTATATGTGTAATATGAATTGTAATGCATTCTGCTGTCACATATTAAAAGATTAATTAAAAAATAACAAAAAAGCTAAAAAATATAATTAATTAATAAAAACCAACTAGTAATACTATACCCAGCAAAACTTCCTTTAAAAATGTAGGCAAGAGGGTTGGGGTTGTGGCTCAGTGGTAGAGCCCTAGTAGGTTTAATTCTCAGCACCATATATAAATAAATAAAATAAAGGTTCATTGACAACTAAAAAATACTTCTAAAAATGTAGGGGAGGGCTGGGATTGTGGCTCAGTGGTAGAGTACTTGCCTAGCACATGCAAGGCCCTGGGTTTGATCCTCAGCACCACATAAACAAATAAAATAAAGGTATTGTGTCCAACTACAACTAAAAAATAATAATAATTTTAAAAATGTGAGATAAACCCTCCCAAATAAAAGATGAGATAATTCACCACACCACCACTAGCAAGTTAAAATGGAAAAGCACTAAATTCAACATGATAGTATGATAGGAGGAAACTAAGGCTGGAATGTAGCTCAGTGATGTTTGCTTAACATTCTCAAAGCCCTGAGTTCAACCCCCAACTCCAAATAAAAAAAAAAAAAAAGAAAAGCTGAGTGTGGTGGCACATGCCTGTAATCCCAGTAATTTGCAAAGCTGAGGCAGGAGGTTTGCAAGTTCAGGGCTAACTTCAGCATTTTAGTAAGGCACTAAGCAACTTAGTGAGACATTGTCTCAAAATCTCTGGTACAAAAAAAAAAAAAATAGGAAACTTATTAAGTTAAATATATAGACAAATGTGTACTGTATTATTGAAAGGACAGGCAAATCACTTTCAATTGTAGTGTAACTGTTAAAAGACAAAAGTATTAAAAATAAATAAAATATGTTAAAGGATACATAATATGAATAGATGTAAATTGTGAGAGCAATAACAAAGTGTGTGGAAGAAAAGTTAAAATATATTTTTGTATGTAATTTAACTTAAGCTATTATAACCTTAATAAGACTTCCGTGTGTATATAAAATGGCCCTCAGGCAACTAACCATACTTGCAAACTATTGAAATTATGCAAAACAAAAAGAGAAAGGAGTCAAAACACATCAATACAAAAAAATCAGCAAAACACAAAGGAAGACATCAAGAGAGAAAAAAATGAAGGAACAGGACTAATAGAAAACAACTAACAAAATAGCAATAGAAAAATCCTTTTCTAACAATAATTACAGTAAATGGATTAAACTCCTCAACCAAGGGACACAGGCTGAGTAGATGGATGTAAAAACAAGACCCAAGTATATGCTGCCCAAGAAACTCACTTATTATTTAAGAACATAAATAGGCTGAAAGCGAAGACATGGGAAAAAAAAAATCCAGATTTGGGCTGGGGCTGTAGCTCAGTGGTAGAGTGCCTGCCTCACATGTGTGGGGCATTGGGTTCGATCCGCAGCATAAAAATAAATAGGAGATAATATTGTGTCCATCTACAACTAAGAAAATATTTTAAAATAAATAAATAAAATAATAATAATAATACAAATTATAATTGTAACTCAAAGAGACCAGGGTGAGTAGACCAAAAAAAAAAAAAAAAAAAGAAAACTGAGTCAAAATTTATCTCAAGTTGAAGGATATTTTCTAACAAGAAAAGGAAGATATAACAGTTATAAATATATGTGCATCCAACACCAGAACACCCAGATCTATAAAGGAAACATTGACAGAACTGAAAGGAGAGTTGCATGGCAATAACATAGTAAGAAACTTAAATATCACATTTTTTTCTTCTCTTCACCCTCCTCCTCTTTTTCTTCCTTCGTTCTTCTTTTTTTTTCCTTCTTTGTCTTAGTTGGGATTAGAGTCATGTACCACCACACCCAGCTTAATACCTCAGTTTTAATAATAAATGATACATCCATTGAGAAGATCAATAAAGAAACAGGGTTTTAATAACAGTATAGGCCAATTGGGCCTAACATACATAGAATGTTCTACCCAACAGCAACAGAATACCTATTCTTCAGCACAAATGGACCTTTCTCCAGGATGCATCTACATGTTAGATCACAAAACCTTAACAAATTTAAGAATATTGAAATCATACTAAGAATCTTTTCTGACCATGATGGAATGAAATTTGAAATCAATATCAGAAAGAAAACTGAAAATTTCACAAATACATTGACATTAACAGAGTTTTGAACAACCATTAGCTCAAAGAAGAAAATTAGAAAATACTTGAGATCAACAAAACCAAAAGTACAACATGTGAACACTTATGGGATATAGCAGAAGGACTAAGAGTGGGTCATAGCAATAAATCACTACACTAAAAAGAAATAAGGCCAGACGAGTGGCCCACACCTGTAATCCCCAGTGATTTGGGAGGAGGCTGAGGCAGGGATATTGCAAGAGGCCAGACTCAGCAACTTAATAAGGCCCTAAACAAATTAGTGAGATCCTGTCTCAAAAAGTTGGGCTAGGATATAGCTCAGTGGTATTGTCCCTGGGTTCAATTCCTAGTACCAATAAATAAATAGGAAAAAATGATCTTAAATAATAAACACCAAACTTTAAATCTCAAGGAATTTGAAGAACAAACTAAGACCAAAGATAGCAAAAAGAAGAAATGAGAGTTGAAATAGAAAAATTACATCAATGAAAAATAACAGTATTTTTTGAAAAAATAAAATTGACAAACCCTTGGTTAGACTGAGGAAAATTAAAAGAAATAAACAGAAGACTTAGATAAATCAGAAATAAAAGTGAAGTTATACATTTGATGACACAGAAATTTAAAAGGTCGTAAGAGAGTACTGTGAACAATACTCAGCAAATTGGATAACCTAGAAGATGTAAACTCATGGAAACTTAGAACCTACCAAGACTAAATCATGAAGAAATAGACTTATGACTACTATTGAGATTGAATCAGTTATCAAAGTCCTTACCCCTGCCAAAAGAAAACAGCTCAGGACCAACTGACTTCACTGGTGAATTATACAAAACATTTAAAGAAGGGTGCGAATCCTTCTCAGAAATCTCCCAAAACATTGAAGAGGACAGAACACTTCTAAACTCATGAGATCCAAATTAACAAGATACCAAAGCCAGAAAAAGATCACAAAAAATGAAAACTACAGGCTAGCATTCCTTAGGAATTCAAAGGCAATTCAAAATACTAGAAAACTGAATCTGCACATTAAAAGGTTATAGAGCATGATCAAGTGGAATTTATCCTTGAGAAGGTTCAAAATATGAAAATCAGTTTATGTAGCATACCATGTTAACAAAATAAAGAACAACAACAAAAAAAGAATAAAGTCACATGATCTCAATAATGCTGAAAAAGCATTTAACAAAATTTGACACTCATATGAGAAAACATTGAAACAAATTAGGTATACAAGGAATGTATATTGACATAATAAAGGCCATATATGACAAGTTCATGGCTTACTCCATACTTAACTATAAAAAGTTGAGAACTTTTTCTCTAAAATCAATATTAAGATTAGCCAGTCTTGCCACTTCTATTTAACGTAGTACTGGAAATTTGAATCATATTGGGTATATACCCAGAGCCATTAGAGAAGGCAAAGAAAGAAAAGACATCTAAATCAGAAAGGAAAAAATAAGCCAGGCACGGTAGCACACGCCTGTAATCTCATTGGCTCAGGAGGCTGAGGCAGGAAGTTTGCAGGTTTGAAGCCAGCCTCAGCAACTTAGGGAGGCTATAAGCAACCTAGTGAGACCCTCTCATAAAATACAAAGAGCTGGGGATGTAACTCAGTGGTTAAGTGCCCTTGGGCTCAATCCCCAGCCTCCCCACCAAAACAAAAAGAAAGGAAAAAATAAAATTGTCTCTGTTTGCAGTATAACATGATCTTTAAAAAAAGAAGAAATGAATTCACTACAATTGCAGGATATAAAATCAACATGCAAAAATCACTTGCATTTTTGTATGCTAATTATGAATTATTAGAAAAAGAAATTAAGAAAAAATAAAAGGAATAAGATACTTAGGGACAAACTTAAATAGGGAATTGAAAGACTAATATACTGAAAACCACAAAATCTTGGGGAAAATAATTAAGCAACAAAAGCAGAACGATGTCCAATGTTAGTGGGTTATACAAATATTGTTAAAATGTCCATACTACTTAAAGTGATCTACAGAGTCAATGCCAAAATAGAAAAAGTTTTATAAATAAATCACATGAAGCCACAAAAACTACAAATATGTAAATCAATCTTGAAAAGAACAAATCTGAATGGATCATACAGATTTCAAAATAGAGTATAGGGGACTGGGGTTGTGGCTCAGTGGTGGAGTGTTTGCCTCGCATGTGTGAGGCAATGGGTTTATTTCCCAGTACCACATAAAGTGAATAAATAAAAGTACTGTGTCCATCTACAACTGAAAAAATATTTTTAAAAAATAGAGTATAGAGGGGCCAGGGTTGTGGCTCAGTGGTAGAGTGCTTGCCTAGCACACGTGAAGCACTTGGTTAGATCCCTGGCACCACATGCAAGTAAAAAGTAAATAAAGGTATTGTGTCCAATTAAAAAATAAATTTAAAAAAAATCACAGGTAAGAAAAGCTGAAACAAGTGAGACTACATCAAAATGAAAGGTTTCTGCACAGTAGAGAAAAGCACAGAGGGAAAAGTCAAACTGTGAAAAGGGTTTGCATGACATATATCTGAGAAAGGGTCAGTGTTCAAAATGTATAAGGAACTTCTACAACTCAGTTGTAAAAACAGAAATAGAATACATGCAAATGGCCAGCAGGTATATGAAAAGATGCTCAACAACATTATCAGGGAAAATGCAAATAAAATAAAAAATGAGATATCATCCCCACCTAACAGGTGGTTATTATAAAAAAAAAATCAAGGAGCTGGGATTGTGGCTCAGTGGTAGTGCTCACCTAGTGCAGGCAGGACCCAGGTTCGATCCTCAGCACCACATAAAAATAAAGGCATTGTGTTGTGTTCATCTACACCTAAAAAAATAAATATTAAAAAAAAAAACAAAAGGTAACAAGTGTTGGTGAGGATATGAGGAAATTATAATCTTTATACTGTTGGTGGGAATATAAAATGGTATAGCCTTTAGAAGCTTCTTAAACAATTAAAAATACAGGGGCTGGGGTTGTGGCTCAGCAGTAGAGCACTTGCCTATCATGTGTGAGGCACTGGGTTCAATTCTCAGCACCACATAAAAATAAATAAAGGTATTGTGTCAATCTACAACTAAAAATACTTTTTTTGAATTAAAAATAGAACTCCCATATGATTAAATAATCCCACTTCTAGGTATACATCCATAATAATTGAAATCAGAGGAGTTTGAAGAGATTTTATCACTGCTATGTTCATTGCAGCACTTAAAATCCAAGATATGGAAAAAGCCTAAATATCCATAAACAGATTAATGGATAAAGAAAATGTGGTACACAAGAAGAATGAAATTTGAAGAAATTATGCTAAAATGAAACAGCCACAGATAAATACTGCATGGTTTCACTTATTTGAGGTATATTAAATAGTCAAATTCATAGAATCACAGTTGCCAGCCAAACTATAGAACTAGCCGAGGGGCTAACGACAAGGAAAATGTGGAGTTATTAGTGGGCATAAAGTTTGAGTCAAGCATGATTTATAAACTCTGTAGATCTGTTATACGTTGTACCTATAGTCAACAAAAATGTATCATACACTTAAGATCTCAAGTTTCCTGACCACAATGAAATAAAATTTTAAAAAGAAAGAAAAATAAGGACTTCTTTAGACAAATAAATTCATTTTCTGCAGACCTTCTCTATAAGAAATGCTAAAGGAAGTTTTTGCTTTTTGTTTTGTTTGTTTCTAGCAAATAGAAAATAACCAGGAGGATGGTGGACCATAATTCAGCTATCTCAATAATCAATTTAAGTATCACTATTAAATAACACATCAGTTAAAAGATAAGATAGAGCTTACCACCTTTCATAAAAGCATTTGTCTAGCTGCTATCTATAAGAAACCATTTTAAACATACAGATGGGGTTGGGGTGTAGTTTACTGGTAGAGTGTATGCTTTATAAATGCAAGGCTCTGGGTTTAATCCCCAGTACCCAAACACACACACACACACACACACACACACACACACACACACACATATACACACATATTTTCTCTCTCTCTCTCTCTCTCTCTCTCTCTCTCTCTCTCTCTCTCTCTCTCTCTCTCTCTCAAGCTTAATGGTATGGAAGAATATACCACAGAAATACAGTAATAACCAAAAGAAAAATAGAGTGCCGATTTTAATATTAGACAAAGTAGGCTTTAGAACAAGTAATATCATCAGCGAGATATTACATAATAATCAAGGGAGCAGTTCTTTAAGAAAGGATAATACTTGTTAATGTGTATGTGGCTAACAGAGCTTCAAAATAAATGTAAAAACTGATAGAATTGAAAGGAGAAATAGGCATATACACAATTATTAAGGACTTAATTCCTTTTTCATAGCAAAGAATAAGGAAACCAAACCCCTCTCTCATTAATTGGTGGAAAATGAAAGAAGAAGAAAAACAATAAGATTTCAGAAGACTCCCCCCCCCAAAAAAAACATCAGTATTCAAATGTTGACTGTCAGTTTTTCAATGGACATTTGACATTTATAGAATACCAAATAGCCAACTACATGTCATCTTCTTTTTTTTTAAATTTTTTTAGTTGTACATGGATACAATACGTTTGCTTTTTATTTATTTATTTTATATGGTGCTAAGGATCGAACCCAGGGCCTTGCATGTGCTAGGCGAGCACTCTGCCACTGAGCCACAACCCAGCCCCTACATATCTTCTTCAAGTACATGTGGGCATTCATCAAGATAGATCATATATTAGAACATAAAAGAAGCCTCAGCAATTTTCAAACAGTGTAAGTCATTCAAAGCATGTTCTCAGACCATAGCTGACTAAAAATAGAAATAAAGCACAGAAAGATACCTAGAAAATCTCCAAATAATTGGCTATTAAATATACTTCAAAACGGGGCATGGATAAATGAGGAAATCTTAGAGGAAAATGTACTTTGAGATACTTTGAAAATGAAAATACAGTGTATCAAAATGTGTGCAGTAAATTAGTGCTTATATGGAAATTTATGGCATTAAATGATATAAATAATTAGAATTCAAATTAGTACTATACTTCTACATTAAGAATCTAGACAGGAGGCATTCTTCTTGCAAAACCAAGGAAGCAAGAAGCAATGCACACTTCTCCTTCTACCCTAAGACTTAGCCTGCTTCCCATTGTCCCATCCCTCTTGGGAGGGTACTAATAAGAAATATTGTCTGAAGTTTCACAGAAATGCCTCAGCATGGCCCTATTCAAAGCCAACCAGAACATCTTTCCTGCCACACCAGGCCCAACTCCCACCACACATTCCTCCAGTATGCCCCTGGACTGGGTTGCAGCAGATGTTTTCTCCATTAACTCAACTGGATGCTTTCAGAAAAGATGGGAAATTTTGACATAAACCACCTTAAGTGACACAATTGGGGGAAGAGAACAGCTACTCTGAAGGAAGAGCAAGAAGTTATTGAACATGGCTACACATTCTCTTTTGTGTCCTTCCAATAATCTTTTTAATTAAATTGTCAAACTGATTGACATGTTGTCCATAATACACCATTATTAGTATTTTAATATATACAAGATCTGGAAGATTTATACTCTTTGTTTCCTTCTTTCTGTTACCAACTTTGGGCTTATATTGTTTTTATGCCTTAGAAGTGCTGATTTTAATTATTGAAAGGCTAATCAAAACTACACTGAAATTTCATCTCAAACCAGTCAGAATGGCAGTCATCAAAAATACAAATAATAATACTGAGGAGGATGTGGAGAAAAAGGAACACTTTTACACTGTTGGCAGAATTGGAAATTCTGCCACTATGGATATTCAACCACTATGGACATCATTATGGAGGCTTCTCAAAAGACTAAGCATGGAACCACCATATGACCCAGCTATTCCACTCCTCGGTATTGTGAAGAATTAAAAGTCATCATACGTGCACAGCCATGTTTTTACAGTAATACAGGAGCCAAACTATGGAATCAGCCTAGGTGTCCATCAACAGATAAATGGATAAATAAAATGTGGTTATACATAATGGAGTTTTATTCAACCATAGAGACAAATGAAATTATGACATTTGCAGGAAAATGGATGGAACTAGAGACCATTATGCTAAGTTAAATAAGTCAAACTTGGGAAGGTTAAGTGTCATGTGTTTTCTCTTATGTGGAAGCTGGAGAGGAAAAAGGAAAAGAAAAATGGGGGTGGATCTCATGAGAATCAAAGTGAGGGCTGGGGTTGTGCCTCAGCTGTAGAGCGCTCACCTAGCAAGGCCCTGGGCTTGATTCTCAGCATCATATAAAAATAAAAGTATTGTGTCCAACTTCTTCTAAAAAAATAAATATTAAAAAAAAAATCAAAGGGAGATCAGTAGAGGAAAGAGACCAAGGGGTTAGAGGTTCAGAGGGAGGGGGAAGTGCTTAGAAATGATATTGACCCAATTATATTGTGTATTATGTGCATGTACAAATATGTAACAACAAATCTCATCAGTATGTACGTAATACATAATAAATGTAATGCCCCAATAAATGTGGGGAAAAAAGAAGCATCTATTCCACGATGAACATTAGCATGCAAGGACCTACATTTCTGTGAAACATTTTAATTGCACAACACAACTTTTTAAAAATTATGTTCTAATTTTCACTGAATTTGTAACTTCTTTTGTATTTGAGAATAAGGTAAGAACATACCCTCTCATCTCTTCTATTAGCATTGTATTGATATTCCTAGCCTGTACATTAAGGGAAGAAAAAAAATAGTCATGTAGATTAGAAAGTAAAGGGCTGGAGGTGGAGAAGAGCAAATAAAACTCAAAGTAATAAAAGGAGAGGATTTTTTTTTTTTTCTCACAGTACTGAGGATCAAAGCCCGGGCCTCCTGAATGCTAGACTAAAAAAGCAATATTAATGATTAGAGCAGAATTCTATTAAAAAATAAAAGAAAATCAGTGAACCAAAATCAATTTGAAAATCATTAACTGTAATTCACCATAAAGAAGTCTGAAGAACCATTTGTACATCATCCCAACTGATGCAGAAAAAGCATTTGACAAAATTTCTTGATTCATGTAAACAAAAATAGAAACAAAAAAAATCCTTAGGGTAACACAGGATCTATCTTTACTAAAGTGTATCTATAAAAATTAACTTCAATCATTAACTCATCTTTTTGAGTTTGAGATACTGAATAAACAATGCCTGGCCTCATCCAAACAGTGGGATAGTTTTGTTTGGTTTTGTTGTTTTATTTTGTTTTTACTAGTAAAACAACAACAACAACCAAACAAAACCCTCACACCAGCATACTAGCCTCAGTGACAGTCAATGCATGACAACAGATACTGTGAACCATCACCACTTGATTTTCATTCTCTCTGTCCCCATTGATCATCATCTTTTCTTCCCAAGAACACCGAGGTCTATGTTAATATGTGATTGAAGTCCTTCCACAACCTTGCTCTGGGGCCTCTATGAGTAATTCTATCCCTTCAGAGTAATATCAGTATTTTCTGGAATGTTGACACTGATTGCTAATAAAAGTCTTCATTCCAGCAGTGGATGCAGCCTATAAAACGGTTTCAACTAGATATTATAAGGCCAAAGACAAAAATAAGTTACTCAAACACTGTAATCTGATTTGTTTAGGTAAGTGGATTTAAGTAGACTATGGACTCTGATGCTGTTTTATTTGTATATTAATGTTGAATAAATAAGTATGTTGTAGAGTGTAAGAGCTAGATACCTCTTGCAGGAAAAGAAGTTACAGGGCTTGGGTTGTGGATCCGTGGTACAGAGCCTGCCTAACGCCACATTAAATAAATTAATTAATTAAAGTTATTATGTCCGTCCACAACTAAAAGATGTTTAAAAAAGAAAAGAAGTTACAAATAAGCCAAAAGGAATACTATAATGAACCCATTGGCTCTGGACTAAAGTTCAAAATAACAGTTTGAAGTTGTGTTTACTATAAATGAAAGTAGGTAGATTCAGAAATACGTTTTTTACAGAGAGGTGCTTGTCGGTTTTAAAATAGAAGCACACTTGCTCAGAGATGAGGGAGGTGGAGGAAGGGAAGTGGCTGGGGAGGGAGATGAAGAGACTTGCTTTGTTCGGGAAGGGATCCTTGAGGAAAACTGAGGGCTTACCTCCCCTCAAGCACACATGCACCACCCCAATTTGTTACCACTCTGGTTTGCTCAAATTACAAGACGTGCCATTTTACCACTAAACTTGTTGTACTTAGAATAATTTTTGGCTGAACCTAATAGGGTATTAGACAATGAAGGCATTTTTTGTCTCCCTTACAACTGTGCCAGGCTCAGTGGCGCCCACTTGTAACCCCAGCAACTCTGGAGGCTGAGGCAGGAGAATCGCAGGTTCAAAGCAGTCTCAGCAATCTAGCGAGGGCCTGAGCAGCTTAATGAGCTCCTGTCCCTGAATAAAAAGTAAAAAGGGGGATGTAGCTCAGTAGTTAAGGACCCCATGGGTTTCAGTGGCCAATAGCAAAGAGAGTAGAGGAGAGAAGAGGATGGGTCGGACACTAAGAATGTGTATGTTAGTGTGTCACAGCGGGGGTGTGTCATAGCCGGCAGACAGCCGGGGTCCCTTGGTTTGTATTAGGTGAAGACAACCAGAGCCGGTGCGGGCAGTGGACTTTGTTCTGCCAAGAGCTAAAGATTACTGTAAATGTGTACTCGTCAGTCACCGGTGATGACCTAATCGACATGACATGCTGGCCTAGTTGGTCTCAACATTTGAATCTGGCAAAGATCGAACAGGGGCTTGGGGCTTCCCTATGGACTGGCTGTTCCCTGAGATTCCAAGCTAATCTGAAACACAAATAGGTCCAGAACTTCAAAATACTACAAGCAGGTTTTAAGGGGATGGGAGTTGACAAAATTCCTGTGGATAAATTAGTAAAGGAAAATGCCAGTACAATTTTGAAGGTTGAGTGGTTGAAGAAGCTTTTGATGCAAACTACGGAGGGAAAAAGTATGACCTTGTGGCTGCCAGACAAGGTCAAGGAACTGTATTGGCTTCCTTATTGCTCCAGCTCTGAACAAACCGAAGAAACTGCTGGAGCAGTGCTAAGAAACTGCTGGAGCAGTGCGGGTCCACAGAGCCCATCACCGCAGAAAACCACTGTGACTCCTAAGGCTGGCCCAGGGTGGTAGTGTGGGCAACAGCCCCACAAAGTGGTTAAATTGATGTAGCACGTCAACGTGTGGAAACTTACTGTGAGGACTTAGAGAAAGAGATTTCTACTTCAGGAAGGTAAGGAACATTGGACTGATTTACCAGGAGAATGAGGAGGCAAACCTCCCTGCATTGCAGAGGACTGTAGAATTCCCTGCCATAAATGAAGGTTTTGTGATACCTGATTGAGGCCCACCAGAGAAACAAGAGTATTAACAGCCTGGACCAGCAGAGCAGCATCTGAATTTCATACTCTAATAAATTATGTGCTTAAATGTGAAATACACCCTTTTACAATTCTTAGAGGACCACTTTTTTGGTTTGTTTTTGGTTTTGTACCAGGGATTGTACCCAGGTACATCTGCCACATCTGCAGCCCTTTTTGTATTTTATTTAGAGACAGTTGCTGTGGGATCTACATGGCTAGGGTGTTTTCAGTATCTGCCATCCACATCGCTCCACTATCATGCGAATACTTTGCCAGTGTACTAATCTCTTTGGAGATAAAATTCACTGATGTGTTACAAAATGTGAGTTTCTTTTGCAAAAAATACAGTATCATGTCTGGGCTAATTATTAATATTTAAAATATTTTTCTTTCCTTAACTCTCCCTCATTTGCTTTGCCCATGGCCTATTCACTCCCTTTGTCAAAATTCTGCGAATTTTTCTCAGTAGTTACCCACTGCTGAGATTGTTCAGTTCATGATGTGTTTGTATTGATTTGTCTATGGTGGTAGCTTATGTAGGAAACAAGTGTTTTATGATCAAATTGTTGTGTAGTACATTATCTGTGTGGAATTCAAAGAAAAACCTACACTCATTAATTAATAATTTTTAAAAAATGCAGGTAACTAACCATTGTTCCAATGGTACTGTTTCTCTTCTGTGACCTTTTAGACTTTTGTGGCCATAAAATTCTATTTTATTAGGAACCCATTTTTCACCTAGTCTTTCTTGACAGGATTTCTGTCTACTTTTAAATATTTTCTAAATAAAATTAGGTATTTCAAGAAAAAGAAGAATACTGTAAGATTCCAGACTATTTCAGTGGTTTCTTATATCATCAAATCTTGGTTTTTCTTTGACCCACCGCCTTTAACTGGTCACTGTTGGTTCCTATACCTAACACTTCAACGTTATAAAGCTAACTGCCAGATATTTATTTTTTTTAATTGTTTTGAAATTGTAGATGGACAGCCTGTCTTTATTTTATTTATTTTTATGTGCTGCTAAGGATCAAACCCAATGCCTTATGCACGCTAGGCAAGCGCTCTACCACTGAGTCCCAGTCCCAGCCCCCAAATATCCATTTAGATGAGAGCCATTGTCATATCCATGTCCAAGTCAAAAGGAAAGAGTTGAGCTTGATTATAATGCCTTTTTTTTTTAATCAGAAAACAGCTGGGGATATACCATTTAGTGATAGAATGTTTGTCTGGTATCCACAAGAACCTGGGTTTGATCCTCGGCACCAATAATAATAATACCAGAAAACAATTTTTTATAACTCCTCCCCTGAGCAGATATTATCTATTATCCAATACTGTTTCACATGATAACCCAGCTGTCAGGGAAAATAACTGGCAAAAGGGAATGAGGTTGCCCTCCTTAACCTAGATTAATCATAGTTCATCCCTGGGAGAAGGCAGATTGCCACTATGGCAAAATTGAGGGTTGATTTGTAGGGACTAATGTGTAAGCATTTAGACAGTCACAGTGTCTATTATAACTTCACAGTGCTGGTGCAGGCATGCAGTTCTCTATCCTTAGCAAGATACCAAGTTTCTCACAACATCCAAGCTTTCTAGATGCCCTGAGGTGACAGTGTATCATAAAAAGTAGAGCCAGTGAATTAGCCAACTTGTAAATTTTACATCTTTTTGTTATACCTGATGGAAAAGATGCATCCTGGACATGGAATTGTGATGCCCTGGGCAGTGAATATCAGGACTGTCGATTAGGCTGCACCAGAGGGGCAGAAGGAGCATGTAGGGAAAGGCAGGAGCAAGTGCCCCAGGATTTACATTTTGCTGTGACCACTGCTGTAGGAGCACTTGCATTCACTGGAAACATCTTTCTTGCTAATATTTTGATAGTAGAAATCTCATAATGAACATGTTTGGGGGGCTGGAGATGTGGCTCAAGTGGTAGCGTGCTGGCCTGGCATTCGCGAGGCACTGGGTTCGATCCTCAGCACACATTAAAAAAAATAGATAAAGATATTGTGTCCACCTAAAACAAAAAAAAATATTAAAAAATAGAAATATGATTGGTGTACTCTGTTGTTTTGTCTCGTTGTAAATTGAGGATTAAGGGAATACATTATTTTAGTTGTGACTCTGCTAATAATACTTCTGTCTAGAGGCCTGTTGCCATTTCTGTGTTCATTGAAATTTTTGTACCCAAGAAAGGCCCCAGTTTTTTCCTAACAAATTGAATTGGTACAGTATATTCTTGTATAGTATATTCATGTAGTTCTGGGATTTTGAATTAGTGAATATTTGTGATGTGTGGAAAAGCATGATACTCTGATCTCAGTCACACAAAATGGGATGCTGTGTGTGTGCACACAGGACCTGGAAGGACACATCCAACTAAGCTGCTCATGACTGGATGACTATTCTTTGCTTTTATTTTTTTGCTTCCTATAATGCACATATTAGCTTTTTAAAAAATAAAAGCTGTTTTAAAAACATGAAGAGAAAAAAGAAAAAGATACCAAGTTTTTCTTACAGAATTTCACAATGCTGGTTCAGCTGCTCAGAAACCATCTTATTCTGCTATCTCTTTAAAATTTCATTATAATGATTGTAAGAAACCAATCCCAGGGTTATATTGCTTATTATTGGCACAGGAAAGACTAGAAGGAAAATCTTTTTGCTCCCAGGCAAATTTCCTTTTCTTACTATAATTTATCTGGCCAAATTTTCTTTTAAAAGATCTTTTTAGGGAAAATCTTCAAATGAACAACAAAAGTTATTTAAAGTAAGTCAACAACAACAAAAATTGTTAGACAGTAAAGTAATAGTGGTAGACTTAATGGTGCATGCCTGTAATTTCAGAGACTGGAGAGCTGAGGCAGGAGGATCACAAGGTCCAGGCCAGCCTCAACAACTTAATGAGAACCTGTCTCAAAAAAATAAAAAGGACTGAGGATGTAGGTCAATGGAAAAGTGTCCCTGGGTTCAATCCCAGTACCCCTGCTCCCATGAAGCTGTTTTTTCTGACACAGAGTTATTGATATATTCATGGGGTATCTCTCATATATGCATTCCTGTTCCTATCCATCCCACAACTAAGTTCCCTAGAACCATACTAGTTATACTCTATGGGTGTGGATATTTTTGACCTTTCTGATAGATCCAAGTATCATTCTGCTAGAGGTGGTGTTTAATGTACCTATGGAAACAGGTTTCTGAAACACAAGTCAGGCCTCTCCTAATTAATGACTTTTACTCTCTTCCCCAGCTCTGCCTCTTTGGACCCTGTCCCTTTCTAGAAAGAAGAGGAAATGACTGAGTCCCAGGTAAATATTAAATTTTCTCTTTGTTCTCTGCCTTATTCTGCAATGCAGTTTTAAGGAGATGGCAGTAATCCATATAGTAAATTAGAAAGACCTATATAAAAAAACATTTTCAGAGAAAATAGAAGATTAAAACTAGGGAAGAGTTCAGATGTGGCTATTTTATGAAGTGGGTTCATTCAGAGAGAATAGGCTTCAAAAATGAATCTCATTAAAAAATTTTTTAGTTTGTTGATGGACTTTTTTATGAATTTCATTTTTATAAGTATAGCAAACTAGAGCAGAAATTCATTACTTAATTTTCATTGTATGTACACAAAAAACCAAACATTTCCTACCAGAAATAAGCTTTTCTTTTAAAAAATATTTATTTTTTAGTTATAGTGGACACAATATCTTTATTTTATATTTATATGGTGCTGAGGATCGAACCTAGTGCCTCATGCATGTTAGGTGAGCGCTCTACCTCTGAGCCACAATCCCAGCCCCAGAAATAAGCTGTTTTTTTATTGCCACTTTGATTAATGAAAATTGTGTGACTTATTATAATCGATAAGTTAGCTTTCAGTTGGTCTGTTTTGATCAAAGATAAAATAAAGAATATCTGAATTGCCTTAGCATTAGAATGCAAGTGAACATCAGAAGAAAAATTGGAATAAAATCTAGTATTTCATATGATAGAATACTACACAATAAAAAAGACTACATTACTGGTACATGCAACAAGATGGGTAAATCTCATCAACAGAGCAAAAGAAGCCAGAAACAAAAAGTATATACAAAAGGTTTCATTTATATAAAGTTCAAAAGCTAGTAAAACTAATCTACTTTGATAGAAGTCAGAATAGTGGTTCCTTATGAGAGGGTATTTACTGGGAAAAGGCATGAATTAAGCTGAAGTGTTAAAAATGTTTAGTATTTTGACTTTGAGTAAACATGTCTGTGTCTCAAAAGTGTATCAGGTTGTACACTTAACATCAGCACACTGTACCACATTAATCTATGCATGCCATACCTCAATTTAAAAAATTAGACTATCTGAAGAAAGATGTGGGCTATGTGGCTTTCAAATGACCCTATGTAATTGTCTTTTTCAGTGGGCATTTGCTTCTGATAGAGCCACATGTAAAGTAATAATTTCTGGTAAATTCTTGTAAGTGTAGTTAACTAGACTGTGAGCAGGGAGCGTGTTTTACTTTGTTTTCTGCCCTATCTTCATCACCTAGTACACATTTTGTTTGAATATTCATAGTTTTAATGAATTGAACCCACAATCCCTTATTTCTTTTTTATTGACCCTTGGACTAAGTGATATTCTATCTCCTTTTCACAGATAATTCCTTTTTCTCAGAACTTAACCCTTTTGCTTCACACTTTTGTGATCTTTCTATCTCACATTTACCCTACACTCTCAGATATTGAACATCTCTCTCACTGCCTTTTCACCCTCAGCTCAAAGCTTTTTTGTACTGAGATATACAGTGTGTCTTTGATCTCAGTTAATTTCATCATATATTATTATTCAGTTATGTAAATAAACCATATTTTATTCATATGAATTCCTGTTAATGGGCATTTAGATGATTTTTATTTTAGAGAAATTATAAATAGTTGCTGTGAACTTTATTGTAGATGTCCATTTTGGACACATGCACATGTTCCTTAGGCTATACACCAAAAGATGAACCTGGTATATATCCTAAGTTATATATGAGGTCAACTTTTATTGAAAACAGTTTTCCAAAGTAACTGTCCACAAATATACCCTAACAATATCTGAGGGCTCCTAGTCACTCCAAGATAACCTTCTTGAGTGTATTTTCTATCCTCACAAGTTTGCCTTTTTGACATAATATGAACTCATAGGTGATAAAAGAGAAACTCAACTAAATCTGGCTCTACAAAAACTGTATTCTTTTTGATACAATAACCATAAATAAAATAAACCAATAACAATTTTAGTAATATATAGCAGACTAATCTAGTATTTAAATATATTTATAAGCCAGTAATTAAAATGAAATCTGGTAGAAAACTGGGGATATGAAAGAAATAATTTGCAATTGAAAAAATAAAAAGGAAGGGCTCATAAAAGTTACAAATAATGATATAAAGAATGTCAAAGTTTTACATAGATTATAAAATCTTCATAAGGAGTCCGAGAGGTGAATACTCTCATTATTTCCATGTTTCAAATACAATGGATAAAAAGGATAGAAAGATTAAGAAACTTGCTCAAGGTTGTAGATTGTATTAGAACCAGGAGTCTGAACAGTATTAATGTGGAGCCTTTGTTCCCAGCCACTTTCCTCTATGACTTCAGCTACCCTCATGATTAATAAAATGCAAATAAGATTTTTTAAACTATCAGATTAATCTAACTTACAAAAGACCAATCATACCTCAGATCTGGTCACTCTGGGTTGTGTAGCCAACATCACGTTATCTCTTACCTGGAACTACTTTGATACCTTCCTACTGATCTCCCTTCATTTATCACTGATCATCTGTAGTTCATTTTCTGTAGAACATACAAAGGGAACACTGAAAACCTAAGGCATTAACCTTCCCTGCTTAAAATCATCTCATGGCTTCCCATTACGCTTGGGATAATGTCCTTCACCAAACCAAACCCTTCAGGATATGCCTTCTGCCTCCATCTTTACCACCGTCTTGTGCTATACTGGTCTCTTATCTATGATGTTTCAGCTACACTGAATTTTCCCACCTCTGAAGAGATAAAGTTTATACCTAAAGAAACAACTTTAAACATATCATTATTTTCTATTATCCTGCATATTTTTTATAACTTTATTTTTTATGTGGTACTGAGGATCAAACCTAGTGCCTCACACATACTAGGCAAGTGCTCCACCATCAACCACAGCCCCAGCCCACCATCCTGCATGTTTATATGACTAGTTCCTTCTCTTTATTCTGGTTGCAGCTGAAATATTACCCTCTTCAACAGCTTCTGTTACCAAATTCAAAGTATATTATTTAAACCCATTATCTTATTACATTTTAATGATTTATTACTATTATACTTTGTCTTGCTTATTCACTCATTTATTTATTCATTTCCATGTGCCCTAAGTAGAATGTAAGTTCCAAGAGGACCCAGAATGTTGTCTTTCTTACTGCTATCCTTAGTATCTAAATCTGTGCTGGACACATTCTAATAACTAGGTAATTTATTATTATTATTTTTAGTTGTGGATGGACATAATATCTTTATTTATTTATTTAATGTGGTGCTGAGGATCAAACCCAGGGCCTCACACCTTTGAGGCAAGTGCTCTACCACTGAGCTACAGCCTCAGCCCTCAGTCATTTATTTTGTAATTTAAAAATAACCCCAGAGCTCAAGTAAGAATTTCATAATATTCATAATGAAAAACCTCAAGTACCCCTAGACCCTAAATTAGTCTGTAAGCTATTAAACAATATTTTCATTTTTAACCTTTATGAGCTTCTCTCATATGTGGATATTAGAAAAATGCAAGAAAACAAAAAGAAGGGAAGGGCTGTGGCTGTGGCTCAGTGGTAGTGTACTTGCCTGGCATGTGTAAGGCACTGGGATCGAGTCTCAGCACCACACATTAATGAATAAAATAAATGTCAATCAACAACTAAAGAAATATTATTTTTTAAATATCTTTATTTTATTGTTTATTTTTATGTGATGCTAAGGATTTAACCTAGTGCCTCACACATGTGAGGCAAGTGCTCTAGCACTGAGCTACAGCTATAACCCTACAGAATTATTTTTTTAAATTAAAAAAAAATAGATGGGTGCATTGGCACATGCTTGGAATCCCAGCAGCTCGGGAGGCTAAGTCAGGAGGATCTCAAGTTCAAAGCCAGCCTCAGCAAAAGTGAACAACTTGGTGAGACCCTGTCTCTAAATGAAGATGTGGCTCAGTGGTTTAAGTGCCCCTCAGTTCAATCCCCAGTACCCAATAAGTAAATAAACAACCAAATAAATAAATTAATTAAATAAAACAAAAGGAAAACCAATAGGATAAAGGGGACAGGGGAGGGAAGATGGGAGGGAAAGCAAAGATATTAGGAAATGAAATTGAACAAATTATGTTAGGTCCATGTTTGAGTATATCACAATGAATCCCAGTATTGTGTATAATTATAATCCAATAAAACATTAAAATAAACAAATAAATGGACTTTAATTTGGAAAAGTAAAATCTGTCAAAGACTATTTTAAAGAATGGACTCTGTCCCTTTTCCATTGGCTTTTCCTGCCTAGCATTTTTATTTTTATTTTTTTAATGTTTATTTTTTAGGTGTAGATGGACACAACACAATGCCTTTATTTTTATGTGGTGCTGAGGATTGAACCTGGGTCCCACCCGTGCTAGGCGAGCCACAATCCCAGCCCCAAGCCACAATCCCAGCCCCTCCTGCCTAGCTTTTTTTAAAAATAACTTTCCTAAATATAGGATTCTTTATTTAAAGCTGCTTTTTTTTCTTTCAACACTTTGAATATATTGTCCCTTTGTTATTTGGTCTCCATTGATTCAGTTGTTAATTTTATTGTGATTCCCTTGAAGATAATGAAGTTTTTCACTTGCTGCTGTAAGGTTTTATCTTTACTTCAACCTTGAACTATGATGTGTCTAGATGTGTACCTTGTTGTTTATCCTACTTGGAGTTTGTCTAGCTCCTTAGATATCAGTGTTAGTGTTTTTCACCAAATTTAGTAAGTTTTAGTCATTATTTCTTACAATATTTTCATGTACTTTCCTCTCTTTAAAACTTCATCCTTGGGCTGGGGTTGTGGCTCAGTGGTAGAGTGCTTGTCTGGCATGTGTGAGGCACTGGGTTCTACTCTCAGCACCACATAAAAATAAATAAATAAAGGTATTGTGCCCATGTACAACTAAAAATATATATTTAAAAAACTTAATACTTGGGCTGGGGATGTGGCTCAAGCGGTAGCGCACTTGCCTGGCATGTGTGCGGCCCGGGTTTGATCCTCAGCACCACACACAAACAGAGATGTTGTGTCCACCGAAAACTAAACAATAAATATTTAAAAATTCTCTCTCTCTCTCTCTTTAAAAAAAACTTAATACTTTAGTACTGAAATCATATATATTTTGATGCTTTTACTGATGTCTCATATTCCTCTGAGTTTGTATTTACTTCATGCTTTTTTCATTCTTCAAAATGCATAATTTCTGTATTATATGATAGATACTTTGTATTTTTTGATGCATTATAACTATACATAATAGTGGGACTTGTTGTTATGTATTTGTACATGCACACAATATAACAATGTCACCAATTTCTTTCCATAGGACCTCCCCCTTTCCTTCCCCTCTTCCCTCACCCTGCTCCTCTTCCTCTACTCTTCTTGTCTCCCTTCTGTTTTCATGAGGTTCCTCACCTTCCTTTTCTCTCTAAGAGCTTCTGTTTATGAGAGAAGACATGACCTTTGACTGAGTTTGGCTTATTTCAGTTAACATAATGCTCTCAATTCCATCCATGTTGTGCAAATGCCACAATTGCAGATTCTTTCTTCTGCCAACTCAGACTGTCCTGTGTCTGTGAGAAAATCTCAGCTAGACCAGTGAGAAGTTGATGACCAAAACTTTTCTATTGGGGGATACTATAGGTAGCAATAGTCTACAATCCAGTGCCTCCCGCCATGTTCAGTCGTTGGCTGGGTGCAATGTTTGGCTCTCAAACTGCAGGCTGTTTGCCAACTCTATTTGGGACTCTCAGCAGTGTATACCTCCATGACTGCCACAAACATGGTACTTGAAGTGTTCTCTGCATGACCTGAGTATTTTTATGTGTCAGGATTATAATTAACTGCCTGTAGTAGAAATCTCAGAAAACATTTCCATAACAGGACAGAAATTTATTTCTTGTATTGAATTTTAGGTGATAGCAGACTAGGGCTGGTCCTCTACCTTCAAAGGCCAGGGAACAAGATTCCTTCTGTTTTATTGCTCTGCCATTCTCAATAGTTGATTCCCACCTCATCATTCCACATGGTTACACTTGCCCTAGCATCATAATTATTTCAAGTGTCCTGACCTTCAGCAGGAAGGGTTTCCTAGAGATGATATCCCATCAGTGCTGCAGCTTTCTCTGAACCCTTAGTATTAATGTATATTCATATTCATGGAATCATAAAAGATCCTAAAATAAATTCTTAGAAGGGCTGGGATTGTGGCTCAGTGGCAGAGTGCTTGCCTAGCATGTGTGGGGCACTGGGTTCAATCCTCAGCACCGCATATAAATAAATAAAATATAAATAAAAGGTCCATTGACAACTAAAAAATATATTTAAAAATAAATAAATAAATTCTTAGAAACATTGGGAATTAGCTGTTAGGGACTTCTATCTCATCCCATTTCTGGTAGAAATTCCTCAAAAGATAAGGAAATACGTTTTCTCTCTTTTTTCCAGTGTTGTTAAAGATTTTTTTCTTGTGTTCATATTCTTTGGGGCATTTTAATTTTGAACTAGGAGGGACTGCTAGATTTCTGTATTCAAATCACATTGCTTTTAAGAGTTTTTCTTGAAAAATCTCTCATTTCTGAAACTCACACTATAATTGTCTTCATACTATTTTCTCATAGTTGCAGTTATACTTCTAGTGCTGGCCATTTATCAGGGCATCTTTTTGTTGTTGTTGTTGTTATCTGTAGAATTCTGTGACCCTCTTTCTCAATTTGAGCCATCAGATCTTATTTTCATGGCTACAGACACATACTAAAGGATGATAAACTAATTTCCAACAAAGATTTCTCTTCCTCTTGCAATGGCATGGTGGACATGCCTGTAATCCCAGCTACTTGGGAGGCTGAGGCAGGAGGATTGCAGGTTCCAGACCAGGCTTAGCAACTTAGCAAGGCCCTAAGCAACTTACCAAGACCATGTCTTAAAATAAAACACAAAAAGGAATGGGCAAGCCGGGTGCAGTGGCACACACCTGAAATCCCATTGGCTCACAGGCTGAGTCAGGAGGATTGTGAGTTCTAAGCCAGTCTCAGTAAAAACAAGGTGCTAACAACTCAGTGAGACTCTGTAGCTACATAAAATACAAAATAGGGCTGGGGATGTGACTTATTGGTTAAGTGCCCCTGAGTTCAATCCCTGGTACCCCCACCCAAAAAAAATGGGTTGGGGATGTTGTCCATGGGTTAAGACCCCTGAATTCAATCCCTGGTACCCCCCCAAAAAAAAATTCTCCTCCTTTTGAACAATATGTACAACTGGTAAATTAATGTCCTATTAATTTAACCTCAAATTTTACCGCTCATTCTCTCCCTACTTTTGCCACCATCCAAATCCAGCTTTTATTTTTCCTGCCCTTGATATTTAGGAGGTCCCAAGCGAGTTAACTTGAAAGTTTTATTTTTCCATTTCTTTTACACTCAGAATAAATTGGTACCCGATATCTTCTCTTTAACCCTTGATATGTACTTGCTAAATCAGTGAATGAACATGAACTGACAGAATGTTTCTAATATTATTATTGTTTTTTTGTTTGTTTTAGTTCTTTGGAAAATAATAACAGTCCAGGTTCTTTTAACCTCTTATTTCTGATAGTATCTGAACAAGTTTCAATATATTGTCAACATCCCCTGAGATGAAGACTTCAGATTGAACAGGAGTGTGTTGTTACAGGGAACAGTGACATTCAAAGATGTGGCCATTGCCTTCACCCAGGAGGAATGGAAGCAATTGGACCCTGCTCAGAGGAACCTGTACCGGAATGTGATGTTAGAAAACTATAACAACTTAATCACAGTAGGTAAGACTAGTTTACTATATAATTCAAATTCTAGAAACATGAATTTTTCCATATAGTTAAAACCTATTTGGGAAAATATGTTTTTATATGGAAATAAACATTTTGGGAAAATATGTCTTAAATATATGGAACTTTTCAATTTTTTCTTTGTCATAGTTCTGAGGATTGAACCCAGGGGCACTTTACCACTGAACTCTCTCAATCCCACCCGTTTTCATTTTTTTATTTTTAGACATGGTCTTGTTAAGTTGTCCTTGAACTTGTGATCTCCCTTCCTCAGCCTCCCAAGTCACTGGGATTACAGGTGTGCTGAACACTATGCCCGGTAGGAACTTTTAAATGCTTTTTGGCTGTGAGATGCTTTTGTTCATGTGGCTGCTGACACTGCAGCTTTCAAAACAGAAGATCATCCTTGGTTATGAAAAGACACCAGGGCAGCATTCCCAGAAGCCTCATTTTCTTGTCTGTTACAAAGCCAAGTTTTCCTGGGCCAGCCTGGATTCTTGGTTTGTTCTTTGTTCCCGGTATATGTGCCCAAATCTCTGTTATTTGTTTGACAGGCTATCCATTCACCAAACCTGAAGTAATTTTCAAGTTGGAGCAAGAAGAAGAACCATGGGTGGTAGAAGAAGAAGTATTTAGTAGACACTGTTCAGGTTAGTGGGAGGGAACCAGACAGGTAAGGATGGGGATAAAACACTATGAATGGTTAATCAGTGAGCAGCTGATCAACCCGAAATGTTCTCCAAAGTTATTTTCTAAAACCCTGTAGAATTTTGTAGTAATAGCTGGTGTGGACTCTATAAAACAAAGACGTCATTTTTAAAAAATAATTTTTTAGTTGTCAGTGGACCTTTATTTTATTTATTTATATGCAGTGCTCAGGATCGAGCCCAGTGCCTCACTAGGCAAGCGCAACTGCCACTGAGCCACAACCACAGCCCTAAGATGTCATTTTTTGGTAGTATTCTTTCCTCGGAACTTAGAGGTCTGGGTTGGCCTTCTAATCTGGGTGCTGGGCAGTAATCTTTTCTAATCAGTTTCCAACCCGACTTCAATAATATTCTGTTATTGTATCTAAAATCTCCCTGTCCACCTTTTTAAAAAGCATTCTTTACTTTTGTATACTGATAATCATGAACTTTGAGTTGTTCAGATAAATCTGTTGACATTTATAGTCCTTTACTTCCTACTCTGTTTGTTGTTTGGATCATAGTCATACTTTCTACTATAGTTTTAGCTTTTGCTTTCATACTTCAATTATGATTACCCCCTTATCGTCAGTAAAAATTTTAGTCAGTGCTGATTTTCCATTAGCTTCTTCTATATTTCCATTTTCTTCTGTATTTGTCATGTACATAAGAGCACACGTATGATGTGTATATACATATACATCTATACATGCATTTACATATAGGCATAACATGCATAAACACATACACATGTATTTTTTTACCCTCCAAAGAGGCTAATAATTTATATTTCTACCAATAATTTCTGCCAACATAGTCTGTTAACATTTTAAAAATTCTTTGCCAACATGATAGGTAAAAATAACTGTGATTTTAATTTATATTTCCTTTATTATGAATGAAGGCAAGTATTTTTTTCATATGTTTAAAATCTATATTTCTGGACTGAGGTTGTGGCTCAGCAGTAGAGCGTTGACCTAGCACGTGCAAGGCTCTGAGTTCAATCCTCAGCACCACATAAGAATGAATAAATAAATAAAGATATTGTGTCTAACTACAACTAAAAAAATATTTAAAATCTATTTCTTTTTATAAACAGTTTATGTCTTTTGACCTTTTCTCTTTTAAATTCTTAATCTGTATGAACTTTTAACACAGTAGGGTGACTGGCCTTCTTTGTGTTATATATGTTTTTTCATATTTTTCCTCAGTTATTTTTTTATGTTCTTTTTACCACCATCACTTTTAAAAAAATGTGATATTTTCCCACAGAAGATTACCCTGTTTTACTCCTCCTTTATATATGGTGTAATTATATTTACATAATTGTTAATAATGATTTATCTTCACATTTACTCCAAAATTAAATAATTGTTCCAACTTTGACATCAAGGCTTTGATGTCAGTGGCACACTGATATCATAAATGGAATTTGGAAGTGTTCTTTCATGCTGTAAAATAATTACACAGCACTGGTATAATTTCTTTAAAACTTAGGTAGATCTTACCTGTTGAACTATGTGGAACACGTGGATTTTTTAGGGAAAATTTCCTTGACAACTCTTTTTATTTTTCTTTTTATATTATCCTATTCAAATGTTTTTTGTCTTTTTTGGTATTAACATCTTCCAATTTACCTATTCCTCCCTTAGATTGTGTTTATGATCTATTTAACACAACTATTTTATTTTGTAAAGTCAGCAGTTGTATTTTGTATTTTTATAAATTTTTTCTTTCCTTTTTTTAAAACTTGCTGGATATTTCCAATAATTCCTGTGTTTTATTCCTCTTTGTTTTTATCCTGTACTTCTTTAGAAATTCTATACTATATATATATAGCTCTTTTATATTCTGTATTTCTGACAGTTCCAGTATTTAATTTTTTAAAGATATATATTTTTAAATTTTTTACTTGTAGTTGGACACAATACCTTTATTTTATTTAGTTTTATATGGTGCTGAAGATCGAACCCAGTGCCTCACACATGCTAGGCAATTGCTCCAGTCCTATTTTGTATTGTATTTAGAGAAAAGGTCTCACTGAGTTGCTTAGTGCTTCGCCATTGCTAAAGCTGGCTTTGAACTCATAATCCTCCTGTCTCGGCCTCCAGAGCCACTGTGAGATTTAATTTTGATGTCTCACTTGTAGTTGCTTCTTCATGTATTTGATTGCTGATTGTGAGTTCAAATGTCTTTATCCTGATTCATGATAATCTTGTTCTAATTTGAAGTTGCTTTCTCCTGAGGATGATTTGCACATGCCTCTGGGAGATAGCAAGAAGCATAACCAATTCATTCTTTGTAGGAGCCTCAGTTAAGCTTCTGTTATTGACCCAAGGCTTATACTTCAGTTAGCAGATTTTTGATGTTTTTTTGTTTTTTTGGGTTTTTTTGCCTCGACACTCAGACCAAACCCATCCTCCAGCTTACTTACTAAATTTCCTTTCCCAAATCTGTTTTTAGCTAACAGTGATCTTTGTTTTTTTCTTAAAAAAAAAAAAAAAAAGGCGGGGTGTGTGTGTGTGTATGTGCTGGGGTTGCTCAGCAGTAGAGTGCTTGCCTCACACATAAGGAGACCCTGGGTTCGTTCCTCAGGATCACATAAAAATAAATAAGTGAAATAAAGGTATTGTGTCCAACTACAATTAAAAAAGAAAAAAAAAACACCTGGGGATTGAACCCAGGGGACCTTTACCACTGGAGCTACATTCCCATCCCTTTTTATTTTTGAGATGGGGTCTCTCTAAGCTGCAAAGGCTGACTTCAAACTTGGGATCTTCATGCCTCAGCCTCCAGAGTAGCTAGGATTACAGGAGCATGCCACCACCCCAGATTTTTCATTGTGTGTATGTGAGAGACAGGTGGGTGATTTATAGGTATGGAGGTTAATGCTACTTCCCACAAGCCTAATAATGCATCACAATGTCCATTTCATCCATCATCCTGTTGTTTTTGCAAGATGAGGTTATTGTACCATAATTCTGATAGTAAAGTCTTACTTTTTCCTGCTTGCATAGTATTGTTCACTTCAGAGGTGGCTTTGTTTTCTTCTCTTCTAATTATTTTCTTGGTTCTACTGGTGAGCATTTTATCCCTTTAATTTTTTTTTTAAGTTGTAGATGGACACTATACTTTTCTTTAAATTTATTTTTATGTGGTGCTGAGGTTCGAACCCAGTGCCTCACACATACAAGGCAAGCGCTCTACCACTGAGCTACAACCCCGCCCTTATCCCTGTTTCTTTTCCCATTGTTTCTTCCTCATGCATTCAAATTTCTATTTGGGGCCTAGATTTATATATGTTGTTTTCGATTAGCTTTTAAAAATTCATGGCAATATTTATTTAGTCAAGATTATCACCTGTGGATTGCAGACTTTTTTAGCTTGTATTTTTGTCTGCTTTCTTTATGCCAAGAGAATTTTTTTGTAATATTTATTTTTTAGTTTTTGGCGAACACAACATCTTTGTTTGTATGTGGTGCTGAGGATGGAACCCAGGCTGCACGCATGCCAGGCGAGCATGCTACCACTTGAACCACATCCCCAGCTCTTAGGCCAAATTCTTTTCTATTAAAATTTTTGTGATCTGATTCCAATTCTTTCTTATTTCTCAGTTTTTCTTTAACGTACTATTTTAAGAAGGATAATATTGGAGGAAAAAAAGGAGTGTTCTACTTTAGAACAAAGGTCAGCAAACTAACCAAGTCAAGGCCAGGTACTTTTTATTGTAACTAAAGTTTTATTTGGGACATAGTCACATATAGTTAATTATATCTTGTCTGTAACTGCTTGCACACTACAATAGCAAAGTTGAATACTTGCAATAGACTATGTAGCCCACAAAGTCTAAAATATTTACTATCTAAGGCTTTAAGAAATAGTTTGCCAACCATTATCTATAGAAATGTATCTCTACTTCATTTTGAAGCCCTTTTATTCTTTTGAAAAGTTTTTTTTTTGGTTCTTTTTAGTTATACAGGACAGTAGAATGTATTTTGACATATCATACATATATGGAATATACCTTCCCATTTTTGTGGTTGTATGTGACATGGAGTTATACTGGTTGTGTGTTCATATATGAACATAGGAAAGTTGTCAATCCGTTCCCATCTCCCTTCCCCTTCCCCTTCCCCCAACTCTTCACTGTTCAATCCACTGAACCTCCACTCCTCCTTCCCTCCTGAAGCCCTTTATTCTTGATGTTTGTGGGTGAATAAGTATGTTTAGGCCTTAATTCTTCTCATTCAGAAAGGAACTGGAGCTGCAAGTCTAAATATCACACCCTCTGTAAGATTACAATAAACCAAACTTACATCAACAGGTGAGGTATTTTCTTGTTCAGTCCTGCCTTTTCTTATACCTCAATAGTCTCCTTGATCTGTATTCCCAAATTCCTACACTGTAAGCAATGGTTAATTTATTCTGACATTGAAGGTGCGATTTCTTTTTCTTTTGATACTTCAACTGCTTTTTTGCCCAAGATCAGCATGAATAGCTGGCTTCTCTTGGAATCTTTCCCATTCCAGTCTTCATCATATTTATCTTTATCAACTCACTTATTATAACTGGGTCTCCAGCTACTCCTTAGGTCATACTTCTTTTTTGTGAAAGGAAAAGATAACAAAGACTTTTTGTACTCCATCTAAAACATGGAATCTTTTCTGTCACATTTTGATATTTTGGTCTTGTCTTTGAAGTTCTCTTTCACTTCTGCTTGGATAATACCCTGATGACCTGATCTTGCCTTCTCCTTCCACATCTTTTGCTTGATTGTGCTTCTCTTCTTCCAAGTACATGAGGTGACCTAAGAGCTTAGTATTCTGTCCTTATAACCTGCAGCCAAGCCTCTTAATATTCCTGCTTCCAGGACAATTTCACAGGAATTTTTCCCTCGCTTCATGCTCAGTCTGGCAGAAAGGGAGAAAAATCTCCATTTTGCCACTGGAAATATTGTGCCACTCTTTAGTATATAGACTTTCACTTATTCTCCCTGTGTTCAAGCCAGTTTATTTTTCTTTCTCTTTTTTTCTTTAGTATTCCTCTGCCTAGTCCCTGACTCTGGAGCCTCTTTTGATTCCATTTCTCTAAAACCAGAGAGTAGTCTCCCATCTTCTCTAGGATAAAGACATAATAGGCATCTCATGCACAATGTAGGCATCTGTTTGCCATCTGGACTTGCAGTCAGTCTTCTAGTTTTTTAACCCCTTCATTCATTCTTATCTTTCATGGTACAAGATTTCTTTCTTTCTTTCTTTTTTTTTTTTTGTATCAGGGATTGAATGCAGGGCTGCTTAACCAGTGAGCCACATCTTTAGCCTTATTTATATTTTATTTAGAGACAGGGTCTCTTTAAGTTGCTGAGGCTGACTTTGAACTTACAATCTTCATATCTCAGCCTCCCAAAATGCTGGGATTACAGGTGTGCAACACTGTGCCCATGTGATTTCTCTTAATTCTTGAGCCTTTCTCTAGTTATGTCATGGGAATTGGATTTTGCTTTTTGATATCTTCCTCTGCAGACACTTGAGTTTCAGCTCTAAATTCTTCTTTATATAAATATTTCTATTTGTCAATGGAGTTTTACTTTTTTTTTTTAGATTTATTTATATGTGGGGCTGAGGATCGAACCCAGTGCCTTACACATGCTAGGCAAGTGCTCTATCACTGAGCCACAACCCCAGCCCTCTAAATTCTTCTTACATGTAACAGTTCTTCATCATCTTCCCATCAGCTAAAAATTATCTTTACTTTGGTCATCAATTGTTGTCTCATTGGTTTTGTCTTTGTTAGTTTATACCTTTTTATTTATCTTATTACAGTCTAGGGTGGAATAAGAGAAAAACCCATGTGTCTACTGTTCTGTATTTAATTTTAGTTTAGTTTTCCACCGTGTTTTACCCCCCTGCTCACTATATTTGTACTCTATTCTGTCAACCCAGGTGGGCTCCTCCATTTTTATGCTCCAATTCTTAATACTACTTTTTACCTTATGTTCTTATTTTATTGATTTCTACAATGTTCAGAACAATTTACTTATCCACCTTTTTGAATATATAGCACATTCTCATAGTACAACAATTTATATACATACATAAATATATAAACACATACATACACACACACATATATATGTGTATATATATATATATATATATATATATGTATATTTAGTTTTAGATGGACAGAGTACCTTTATTTTATTTACTTTATGCCACGCTGAGGACTGAACACAGTGTCTCATACATGCTAAACAAGTGTTCTACCACTAAGCTACAAACCCAGCCCCTCATAGTACAAAGTTTTTAAAGTAGAAAAGGTAATTCTTCTCTTACCTATTTATCCTCTATAGTGGCTACTGCTAGGATCATTTCCTTTGAGCTATTACTTATATTTTCAAAATTTTATATTGAAATCTCTAACTTGTGATTAATGTCATCTTTATATACTAGTGAATATTCTTATCCAAGAATGTAATACCTTTTCCCAGGGCTGCTGAAACAAAGTACCACAAACTGGGTGAGTTAGAATAATAGAAATTTATTCTTACAGTTCTGGAGGCCAGAAGTCTAAAATCAAGGTATTAGTAGGGCCATAATCTGAAGAAGTATCCTTTCTTGTCTCTTTTAGCTTCTGATAGTCCCACCTGTTCCTTGGTTTGTGACAGCATGACTCCAATCTGCATCTCAGTATCATGCAGCAGTCTTTTAAGAATATCTCACATTGGATTAGTAGTTTACCCTATTCTAGTACTACTTTATTAATATTCAGTGACCCTATGACCAATTGAGTACATATTTTGAAATACTGGGAGTTAGGACTTCACCATATTTTTAATGGGGCCCGCATAATACTGTTCCATTTGTTCAGATATATATGTTCATTTTAGTTTTCTTTTTATACTTTTTGGAAATTTCTTATTTTTTCCTTTTTTTTTTGTATATTTATAGTCTGTGTAAATGTGGTTCTTCTTCTATTGTATGTCCTTAATAGTTGTTGTGTATATACAAAGGTTATTGAAACTGAGTATTAATTAGTATTTAGTGAATTTCTTACCTCTTATAATACCTTTTCAGGTGACTGGACTTTTCAGGTAAATAGTCTTATTGACGAATTATGTTAATTTTACCTTTATAAATTTTTATATCTCTGGTTTATTTCTTTTATTTAATTGCACTTATAGTGTAATACTAGTGGTGATAATACTCATCTTTTCTTATTCCTGACTTTGATTTGCTTCTGGATTTTACCCAGGAAGTACAGTGCTAATGTTTGTGTAATACATTACTTCCATTTCATAATTTTTTAAATGAAAATAGGCATTGTTTTAGCATCTTTTAAATTATCTGTGGATTATTTGCTTTTTCATTATTGACCTGTGATCATACTTCCATGTAATAATAGAGCTTCTGATAGTAAAACAAAAAACATAAAACATACTTATCATAATTATCTACACAATTATGATATGTATTACACTTACTGTGCATCTGGGTCACTTTTTTCCCTCTGGATCACTCTGATATTTTACATAGAATTTTTAAATTAGTTTTCATAAATGAAACTGGCATATAGTTTGCTTTTTTGGTTCATCATCTTGGTAAAGTTGTAGTGTTAATATTATGTTTCAGACATAAAAATAGGGAATTCTTCCATTTTCTTCTTATTATTTATTTTATTATTTATTTGTTTTGTAACATTTTACACAGAATGGAGTTTGATCTTAAATGTTTTTTGTAATTCCCATGTCAATCTCTCTGGATAAATTGTCTTTATGTTCTGTTTTTAGGAAGTTTTCACACTTTCCTCTTCATTTATGAAAATTATGAAAATTATGGAAATTGGTGTATATAAGTTTTCTACACCTTCTAGAATCAGTTATCATAATTTACATTTTCCAGAAAACTATTCACATCAGTTATAAAACTGCCATTTCAACTGAGTTCTACAACACCTGAGTCGTGTGATTTTTTTTTAAGTTTCCTGTTTTTTTTTCCCCCCCTCTATCATTATTTCTTCATACACTATTTGTACATTATCTAACAGGTTATTTTCTTGCAGATCTCACTTAAAAATACTCAAAACTGTTTGTATTTATAAATATCTACCTTCACTCACATTTACTTTCCTGAAATTCCATTCTCAAAACTGAGAAGGTAGGAAATATATGCTCTTGATATTTGTTTAATAATGGAAGACAAAACACTAAATCAAGAATCAATCCCATTGTAACATTTTTTGACCTTATAATATTGGAAAAATTCATAAGTTGCATTTATTTGTAATCTGTTTTAGGAGAAATATTGGGAACTGATGAGCATCAGAAAACCCAGGACAGACTTTTGAGACAAGTTTTCAAGAATACACTCACTGAAGAAAAAGTCAATGAATATCCTAAGAAATTTGCAAATGCATTTACTCCAGACTCAGATTTTATTCCTACCAGACACAATCTCTATGAATATGACTTGTTTGGAAAGTGTTTAGAACATAATTTTGACTGTCATAATAATATGAAATGCCTTATAAGAAAGGAACATTTTGAATATAATGAAGCTGTGAAATCTTATGACAATAAGTCATCTCTCCTTGTAGTAACCCCCTTTAAGTGTAATCATTGTGGAACAGGCTTTAGTCAAACTTTGGACCTCATCAGACACCTAAGAATTCATACTGGAGAGAAATCCTATGAATGTAACAAATGTAGAAAAGTCTTCAGTCACAAGGAAAAACTAACTAAACATCATAAAATTCATAGTAGGGAACAGTGTTTTGAATGTAATGAATGTGGGAAAGTTTTCATTAAAATGTCAAATCTCATTAGACACCAAAGAATTCATACTGGAGAGAAGCCCTATGCATGTAAGGAATGTGGGAAATCCTTCAGCCAGAAATCAAATCTCATTGATCATGAAAAAATTCATACTGGGGAGAAACCTTATGAATGTAATGAGTGTGGAAAAGCCTTCAGCCAGAAGCAAAGCCTCATTGCACATCAGAAGGTTCACACTGGGGAGAAACCTTATGCATGTAATGAATGTGGTAAAGCCTTCCCTCGAATTGCATCCCTTGCTCTTCATATGAGAAGTCATACAGGGGAAAAACCTTATAAGTGTGATAAATGTGGAAAAGCCTTCTCTCAGTTTTCAATGCTTATTATACATGTGAGAATCCATACAGGTGAGAAACCCTATGAATGCAATGAATGTGGAAAAGCCTTTTCTCAGAGTTCAGCCCTTACTGTACATATGAGAAGTCACACAGGTGAGAAACCCTATGAATGTAAGGAATGTAGAAAAGCCTTCAGCCACAAGAAAAACTTCATTACACACCAGAAAATTCACACTAGAGAGAAACCTTATGAATGTAATGAATGTGGGAAAGCTTTTATTCAGATGTCAAATCTTGTCAGACACCAGAGAATTCATACTGGAGAAAAACCCTATATATGTAAGGAATGTGGCAAAGCTTTTAGCCAGAAGTCAAATCTCATTGCTCATGAAAAAATTCATTCTGGAGAGAAACCCTATGAATGTAACGAATGTGGTAAAGCCTTCAGCCAAAAGCAAAACTTTATTACACATCAGAAAGTTCATACTGGAGAGAAACCCTATGACTGTAATAAATGTGGTAAAGCCTTCTCTCAAATTGCATCCCTTACTCTTCATTTGAGAAGTCACACAGGGGAAAAGCCTTATGAATGTGATAAGTGTGGGAAAGCCTTCTCTCAGTGCTCACTGCTTAATTTACATATGAGAAGTCATACTGGTGAGAAGCCCTATGTATGTAATGAATGTGGCAAAGCATTCTCTCAGAGAACGTCCCTTATCGTGCATATGAGAGGTCACACAGGTGAGAAACCTTATGAATGTAATAAATGTGGAAAAGCCTTCTCCCAGAGCTCATCCCTTACTATACATATACGAGGTCATACGGGTGAGAAACCCTTTGACTGTAGTAAATGTGGAAAAGCCTTCTCTCAGATCTCATCCCTTACTCTCCATATGAGAAAACATACAGGTGAAAAGCCCTATCACTGCATTGAATGTGGTAAAGCTTTCAGCCAAAAGTCACACCTTGTTAGACACCAGAGAATCCATACTCATTAGGACCCCTGTGGTATGGGAAAGCCTTCAAAGGAAGGAACACCTCATGGCACATTACATGACATTCTAGAGCAGAGAACTAGGAATGTTAGAAACCCTCATGAAGATGTCATGAATTTATGAAACATTAGATAATTCTTTCCAAGGTGACCTATTGGAGGAAAAAGCTGACTGTCAAAACCTTCAGCAGACACCTTACTTATTGATAATAATTTTCTCATTTAAATTTGAAAGAAAATATCTGCTTTCAGAATATCAGCATTACAGTTGAGCTCAGCAGTACACTAAGCAAGAAAAAGAAGATAGATGGAGGGTAATAAAAACTATAAAATAACATTTTATGTAAGAAATAGTTCAATGTGTTGATAACAAATATCTAAGAATAACACAATCATGAGTAATGAGACATTTATATCTACAAAGTTATAAACCATGTTGAAGAGGCACAAAATAACACTTGAAAGTGGAGGGAAATGAAATTATGTCTGAAAAGACTTGACATTTGTAAGAATGCAAGTTCTCTCTCAACTCTCTAATGTACTTTCACTCAAAACTTACACCAGTTATATTTTAAAGAATTTCACAAACTGATTTTAAAATTCTATATGTATGGTAAAGGTCCACACTCAGCTGCAACAAACCCAAACATCTAGAAAATGATACACTCTACTACTATATATCATCATGTGCTTTACTTAAAGCTGTTGTCACTTAAACAGTATCATTGAAACAAATTAAGGATTTATCCAGAATTCGAAGAAGATATGGGAATTTTATGTATGACAATTCTATTGAAATCATTGGGGTAAGGATGACCTGTTCATAAATGGAAGATTTGCATGAGCAAGATAGCTCTCTCCCTTATACCATATACAAAAATAGAACCCAGATGTAAAATGTAAAACTCTAAAACTATGTTGAATATATTAAAGTAATAGGATTTTTTCAAATCACAAACATGGAACAATCAATTCTCTTTTGTTATACCAGCCCCCAGAGCACCCACAGATGTGTACAAAGGGATCAATCATTGTGTTCACTGCATCATGGCTTGGATTACCCTAAATTGGACTTTAACATATAAATCTCCCTTAAGAGATGGATAGATCAATACAATGTGTTCATTTCTATGATATAATGCTACACAATATTTAGGGAGGAGATACAAAATTCACATATAGTTACATGGACTGATCATAATTTTAATAGAGAAAAATGCAAACTGCAGCGAAACCTGGTATAACATTTGTATAATTAAACAGTGCAAGGGACAGTACTGTATGTTGATCATGGGTCCATATATGCTATCGGTTGCCTTTTGAGATGTGGAAAGGTTTTCTGGGAGTTGTTACACTGATCTGTAATATTTCTTAATAAAAGAATGAAAGCAAATATAACAGTGGTGACAAATCTGGTCGTCAAAATTAGAAATATGGAGTTTTAAAAATTTCCTTCTTGCCTTTATTTTCCTTTTTAAATAAGGATCAGCTAGGTGGGGGAAACATGGGCCTATAGAAACAATTTTAAAATGGATTTTCATGATTGATCATATACTAACATTTGTAGAAAATTCTCTTTACGTAAAACAAGCCTCACTTAAGGTAGTGCTTTGTTTACCCTCTTGATGACATTAAATTTGGATAAAAATTATCAGTATAGATAGCATTGGTTTGAGGCTGAGTTTTAAGATTTTAAATAATTTTTTAACACAGGTTTTTCCCCAAGTTGAAAGCAATAAAGCAACAAAAATTATTTAATTTGGGAATAATTGAACTTTCCATCTGGGAGAAGAAGAAAAAAGTTCACCTACATTTGGGATAGTTTTGGAGTGGGGGAAGAGACCATCAGTTAATATTTTAATGTCAGGACATGGTAGTTACCAGCATCAGAGCAGGTGCAGTTTCAGTATATCTCAACAAAGCTTTCTTCAGTTTCTAGATTCTTAAATGGGGGTTCAGATCAGACAATTAGAGACCAGTTACACAGGGACAAAATACAAATGCACTCCTAGGCCTTAAGTTATGACCTGACAGCCACTGAAAGATTGTACAGCCGGTGGTGCTTGTCTGTGATCCCAGCAATTCAAGAGGCTAAAGCAGGAGGATCACAAGTTCCAGGCCAGCCTCAGAAATTAACAAGACCCTATCTTAAAGCTTTTTTGCTATTAAAAGTTTCATGTGCATGGTGTGGTGGACACAGCAACTCAGGGGGCTAAGGTAGGAGGATCACAAGTTCAAAGCCAGCCTCAGCAACTTAGTGAGGCCCTGTCTCAAAATAAAAAAATAAAAGGACTGGGGATGTGGCTCAGTGACTAAGTGCCCCTGGGTTCAATCTCCAGTCCAAAAAAAGAAAAGAAAAACCAACTTCATGTGTGCCTTACAAACCATCTCTATCAATCAACCTCATCAGTTTCAGAGAACAAGTGCACCATTAGAGCCAGGATGCTCTGGCCATGACTCTGAGGACAAACAACAAAAGGAATAAAAACTGTTGAGGGGCCATCAAAATGTAAAATTCCCAGGGCCCTTCACTTGTTACTTGCCATGATTTGTTACTTCCATTTCCCACCTATGTGTTCTCTGAACAGCTACAGCAGCTCATTCTTGTCACAAGGCAGAGAGGTTTATACAGGATGCAGCATTGACACAGACACTAACATTTGGCTCCAGGAAAAACAACTGACTTTGCCTTGCTCTTAAGTTAAGGTGCCCTCACAGGAAAAGAAAAACACCTTTGCAGTGTACCTAAAGCCAAGGAACATTCCTAAACCTCAGCCCTCCCTTTCACATGAATAAAACTAACTCTCCCTTTGTACTCAATGCCAGCCTGACCCTCTGCTGTCAGTACTGGGTCTCCCTCTCAAGTAGAGCCCTAATAAGGGTGTTGCCTGTATGCTCACTTGCCTGACTTACCTTCACTTCTGCTGTCACCAAGTCAAATTCCCATGTCCAGCATCACAGGTACAGATTTTGTTTGTTCCAGGTAAGGGCTCAGTGAATGTGCAAAGCTCACTTCCTGTTGGAAGAAGGTTGGGCATTCAACTTGCTTTATCATTCAGTCTTCTGGAAGCTAAGATTCTGGGTTTGGTTTTCACATGGCTTGGCTCTCCAACTATAGGAGATGAGGTTTCTTTCAGGATAGACAAAAATTTTCACATCATTTTATGCTGCACTTTGAGCTAGTCATTTAAAGCCCTGAGGTCAAGGGTTTCTTTCTTCACTTTGTCCAGCCCAGTTAGGAACAATCCCTCAGTTTCATCATACTCATTAGTTGGGCCAAAATATTCAAAGGTATCAAATACATGGTCATTCAGAACCTTGCCTTTTTTTATTACAAATACCCAATGGTGATATGCTTCTTATTTCTTGCTACATCTTGCCATGGACTATCAATGCTCTCGTCATCACTGAAAAGTAGAGTTGCTAGTGCCTTGAAATCATATTAGAAGATAATCAATTCCAGAGACCCCAGAACCTATTAAAACTTTCATGGGGCTGGGGCTCAGCGGTAGAGCACTCACCTAGCACATGCAAGATGCTGGGTTCGATCCTCAGCACTACATAAAAAATAGATAAATAAAGATATTTTTAAAAATAATAAAAACCCGTCTTTCATATTGCCTTGAAAGCCATTCTTGGTTTCAAAAATCTTCATCAGGTTTTCCCAAAAGAGATTTATATAAATTTATAATAATATGATATATTAAAATTATATCATGTGTTGTCACACATATATTTAATATATGATTTTAATGTACAATTTTGCATTTTTAAATGAATTTTTTTGGTACCAGGGATTGAACCCAGGGTTTCTTAACCACGAAGCCACAACCCAGCCCTTTTTATATTTTGTTTTGAGACAAGGTCTCACTAAGTTGCTGAGACTGGCCTTGAATTTGTGATCCTTTTGCCTCAGTATTCACTGGGATTACAGGCATGTGTCACCATACCAACCTATATTGATACTTTTTAGAAAATACATATACATACTTCTGAAGTTCATTCTAGTAGTTACTTGTGCAAGAAGAGAGAATAGATGAGGAAAGGAGTGACAAGAGGAAGAGGTTTAAAAACAAGTGTGATTGTAAAAAAATACCATATATGTCTTACTTATATAGAGGCGATCAATGAAAAGGTTTATAATTTACATATCAAAAGCAATACAATGTCTCTGTTGAAAGATAACCATTATCCTTTCAAGACCTGTGTAAGCAGAAGTGCTTCAGACCACTTAACACCCCAGCACAGCCAGTCAAAAGCCTCCCAGGCATGCAGGCTAACCAGACTATTGCAGGCTGGATGCCAAGGCCCTGTGGCATCAAACATTATCACCATACCAAGAAGAGGTGGCCAGTACTGGAGATTGGTATGCTACCATAGACTTGGTCAACGCCTTTCTCTCAATTTCCCTGAAGGAGGAAGATCAATATCAGTGTGCCTTTACATAGAATGACTTGCAATTTACTTTTTACTGTCCTCCCATAGGGGCACCTTAACTCCCAGCCTTTTGTCAAAGGGTGGGGCTTGATTAAAGCAAGCCCAAGTCTTGTCACAAGTTTTGGTCATACTTTATGAAGATGACTTTTCTTTCTTTCTTTTTTCTTTCTTTCTTTTTCTTTTGGTACTTTATCCCCAAGCTGCATTCCCAGCCCTTCTTTTTACATTTTGCATTTTTAAATGAATTTTGTTGGTACCAGGGATTGAACCTAAGGGAGCTTAACCATGGAGCCACATCCCCAGCCCCTTTTATATTTTGTTTTGAGACAGGGTCTCACTAAGTTGTAGAGATTGGCCTTGAACTTGCAATCCTCTTGCCTCAGCCTCCCAAGTTGCTGAAATTTCTTTGGACCACAAGGAAAGGAAAAACAGAATATTCTAGAGAAAGTTAAACAGAATTTCCTCTTCCTGAATGTACCCAGTAATAAGAAGGAAGCACAACAGCACGTAGGCCTCTTCTGATACTGAGGATAGTGCATGCTCCATCTAGATAGCTTCTGGTGATATTTCAAGGTGACATGAAAGGCAGCCATCTTTGAAGCTCAACATCAAGACTGGAAGCCATTCAACAGGCCATGGTGGAGTCACTCACTGCCTTTGAGACTTTGTTGCAGCCTTCTAGCCCAATGGAAATATAGGTGTCCACAACCCTTATGCATTCTGATTAGAATCTGTGGCAGCAGGAAACTGTCAACTGGGGTGTGCAGATTTGGAAAATGCCCGTGGCCTGAACCTTCCTAGAAATATGCCCTTTGGGGCTGGGTTTGTGGCTCAGTGGTAGAGAACTTGCCCATCACATCTGAGGCACTGAGTTCAATCCTCAGCACTGCATAAAAAAATAAACAAATAAAACATTTTATAACTACAAAGTCTTTTTAAAAAGAAATATGGAAGCATCTCACTTGCACCTAGAATCTGATGGAGATGGAATATCTCACCAGAAAAGCATCTCATTTAACTCTGAGACCTGAGCTTCCCATCCTTTCCTGTGTACTTACCAATCCCACTAATAAAACTAGCCATTAGCTAGTTACTGAGGTATATACCTATAATCCCAGCAACGTGGAAGACAGGGGCAGGAGGAATGTGAGTTCAAAGCCAGCCTCAGCAACTTAGCAAGGCCCTAAGTAACACAGTGAGATCCTGATTATAAATAAAATGCCAAAAAACACCAGTCTGGGGAGGTGTCTCAGTAGTTAAGCACCCCTGGATTCACTCTCCAGTACCAAAAACGAAAAATCCAAGATAGGTCAGGACCCCTAAGCAGGTGGCTAGAAAGCATCTCATAGGAGATGCCCTGGCCTCTCTCATAGCTACCTGGGGGAGATAGAAACAATTTGACCAAGTATGGATGAATACATGGTCTAGTTTATCAGTGGTTCTGGGCAACTGAAAGGTGATGGATTCTACCAGGCCACTGGTATCATCTGCCCCTTGGGTAGAGGCCACCTCATTCAAAAGTGGATAAGGATACCCCACCCAGGGCACTGAGTTGCTGCAGTGGTGATAACTGAGTTACCCCATCTGATATGTCTTGCTGCATCTCTATTTATTCCTGAACCAATGTAAATGTTCGAGCCATTTGGTCAGGAGACTAGCAAGAAAAATATCAGATTATTCAGAAATTTGAATTACTACAATGAAATATGCAATACAAGCTACTTATGAGGTCAAGAAAGGTCTATGTTCCAGGGGTAGCAAGAGCACCTTAGAGAAAGCAGAGAGAGGATGGCCTGGATCCAGCAGTCACCTTTGGGGCATTCCCTACCATGACCTAAGCACCTCTCACTAGGTTCCACCTGATAAGGGTACACTGAACCTCTCAATACCACCATCCTTGGGACCAAGCCTTTACCTATGGACATTGTGGGAATATTCCTTCAAACCACAGCATCCTGTGTGGGAACAAGGACTGTAGCAACAACTACAACAACAAGGACTACACAACTACAAGGACTGTACAACAACTACATTTGTGTGGATGCTCACTGAGGAGGGACTTTCAAACATGAACATAAAGGGAGTTTAAGCTAACTGAGGCTGTGTACCAACTGCAGTGTCACCAGCCAGGTGCATCAGTGAACCAGTCATGGAAGTCCACCTCAAATTGAGGAATGGGCCAAACCCAGGGGAGTAATCCTTAAAGATACAGAAGCCAAGGATGTGATTCAATCTTGATTTCTGCCAATAAGTGAGAGAGATACAGGGTCCGAAGCCATATATAAATTATGGGTTTGTTTGAGCCAAAAATAAGGCAGGGAAGCTGCTTTTCTGCTTTTACTGGGTGAGATTCCCCATTTCAAGAAAGCTCAGAGCATGCTGGCACCCTGCCTTAGCTCACAGCCCTAGGATCAAACAGGCGTCCAGAGATGGGCATAACCTGCCAAGCACCAAACAAACTGTTTACTTCAAGACCCCTGCCATGCTGAAACCTTTGATGTACTTCCCCTTAAATAAAGGATTGGGGGCTTTTTAGTAATTCAGTTCCAGTTCCTATCAGGGCTGGAAGACCCATCAGATGCCCCCTTTTTTAAATCTAATTTCTGGCTTTGTCTTTGTTTCTTACTGATTATTTCAGACTTTTTATTTTCCCAGGTGGCTCATACCTCTGAGCAGGAATCTGTTTTACTGGGTGCTGGTTACCCTGGCATAATACAACATGGAGAATTAGGTTACAGCAAGGGCATCAGCCCAACTTGGATCTGGCATTTGATCACACTGGACCTTTAACACCAGTTATGAATTCCTGGTGCCTCACAAGAATTGACATCTACTATGACCTGGAAATTCATGTTTTAGTCTGTTTGCATTGCTATACTAAAATACCAACAGGAACAACTTAGAGGAGGAAAAGTTTATTTTGGCTCGCAGTTTCAGAAGTCTTAGACCATAGACAGCTGACTGCATTGGTCTGGGCCCAAGGTGAGGCAGAACATCATAGGGAAAGGGTGTGGCAGAGGAAAGCAGCTCAGGACATGGCAAACAGGAAGCAGAGAGAGCTATACTCATCAAGGACAAAATATAAACCCTGAAGGGATTCTTCCAGTAACCTGCTTCCTCCAGACACTTCTACCTGCCTACAATTACCACCCAGTTAACCCATATCAATGTTTTAATCCACTGATTAGGTTACACCTTGAGTAATCTATAGTAATTTCATCTCTGAAAATACTTGCATTGTCTCTCACACATGAGATATGAGGGAACACCTCATGTCTAAATCATAAAACCATCTGCATATGGTATATGATGTTGGTACCACTGAGTTACCTTAGACAAAATCTCTACCATTTGGGTATTTTAAAGGATTTCGGGCAGAAAAGTATACTTATTTTAACAAACAAGAGATACAACAGTGGGCATAATCCCACACCATGTGTTGGACCTTACATGCTCCATACCCACAAACTAATGAAACCATTGAACAACAAAATGGAAAACTAAAATAACAGTTAAAGAAGGGGCATCAAGATAGATTGTTAGTAGGATGACATTCTGGCCTCACTAGAATCATTTGGACACTCAACACTGTTCACTAATGAAAGAGAAACAGCACTGCAATGCATCTTGATAAATACTAAATGTGGAGAAAATGGAGGACCAGTTGGTCACCTGACTAGGCTATGGCTGAGGCATCCCAATCTTGGTTTACCCAAACATTCTTTTTCTCTTTTCCACTCTGAAACACTCTGCCCAGGGGTGGTTTGTGATCCATTTAGCTGTTACGCCTTACATAGCTCCTCATGCTTCCCCACAGAGTATTTACCTCCCTTAGAACCCTGTGGGAAAGGGGAAGAAAGCTATAGAATGTCAGGATACCAGAATTACCTCGATTACATCAGGAGTTCTCAACAGCCCTGTACAGGAGTAGAGGTTGACGGTGCTGTATAACATGCATACTTTGCACAGGACCTAACCTTATTGCCTGGATTGAGTGATCACAGCAGAAAGTTCAAGGAACACAGCAAGGGCAATGGATTCATCTCCATTAGGATACTTTGGACAATTCAAACTTCAACTGATGGAACAGGAGTTTCTCACCGTTGAAGTTACCAGGAGTGAGGGCAGAAGCTGGGGAGGAACACTGTCATCTTTTTTCTCCTCTCAAAGACTCCTGATAATACTTGGGTTGACAACAACCTCATCAAAATCAGCACATCCCTACAGATAGTTTAAAACTCATTATGGCTTCCTTCCATAGCCTCTGATACATATATATGAAGATTCCTGAGTCTATAAACCCTCCAGAGCTGGGGTTGAGTCTCTCAAACTAAGAAACAGCTTGCATTTTTTTTCTATTTTGGAGATGGGATTTTACTGTTTCCCAAATTGAACTCAAAACTGTTGGGCTCAAGCAGTCCTCTTGCCTCCTGGCTCTGGGACCACTGGTGCATGCTGCTGTGCCTGGCTTTGAGGCCATAGAACTTGCCTTAGGATACAAGAGAGGGAGAACACAACTTTGCCTCTTCTGAAAAAGGCAAATATACCTCAGAGATGCTCAAGGATTGTGTTTAAGTAAACTTCATAATGCTAATAGCAATGATTTAATGATACTAACAAGTAGGTAAAGATTTTGTATAATTACCTCATCTGATCTTCAAACAATTAAAAAATAAAGACACAGAAGTGCAATGTTAACTATTCCCTCCTATTTACAGATGATGGATACTGAGAAAGGTTAAGCTAACTTATCTAAAGTCATATTGTTTGTAGGCAAAGAAACCCAGAATAGAATTCAGGTTTCTCCAGTTCCCAAACTAATCTTCTTTCCATAAGAAAACGTGCCTATAGGAGAATATTTGCCTTTTCTTCTAAGTTATATGGAGTCACATTTAAGGATTCTCATTACAAGACCAAGTCTGCAACTCATGAAGTCATCTCTGTGCTCGGAAACTTCAACATGAGACTCAAAATCCTGTCTTCTCTCCCAGAAGTGAGTTTTCCAGAAATTCTTTAAGGAGAAGAAAGAAGCAGGGATTCACCGCTGTAGACATCTGAGTCCTTAAAAAATGGCTCTGCAAGGCTACTATCATACTCCAACAATAGACAATGATGTTGCTTGTACCAACCTAAAGGCATGGCACTGGAAGGGGCAGGAACACAGAGATGAATGCTCGGAGCTTCCGAGGAGGCCGATTTTTTAAGGCACTCTACCCTTCTTTGGCAGAGTCTGCCACTATTTGAGGCAGAGAAAGAAAATGCTCCTATTCACTAACAGCACAGAAGCTCGAGGTTACTAAGGGTTACTCCAGCAGCAGCCACGCAAATCTCCCTGTCACAGGGGCACAGCCGCCCTTGGTCACAGCAGCTCACCAGCTTGACGGCAGCGTCACACAGTACGCGATCATCCCGCTTTAGTCACAGTCACGTCACGCACACACTAGGTCCCACGTAGCCTCCCGCGAACAAACGATTAGGACCCACTTGCAGGCCTCACGGCCCCACAGGACCGCGCAGAGCCAAGGAAGACGCGCGGCCAAACCAGACCCACGCGGACGCGGACACTCACGCGCCCCGACACTCTCGGGCTCAGACTCTCCCAGGTCCTCACGGCTGGCCCGCCGGGAGCACCCGGACGCCCCACCTGGTGCCCTGCCCGCCCCACCGCACGGGCCAACGTCGCCGGTAACCACTCCCTCGCCCCGAGAGAGCCGCCACGTCGCGGGGACTATCAGCCGCAGTGGCGTCTGGGAAGCGTAGCCCGGGCCGGGGAGGGCGGGAAACGCTCGGAGCGCCGCGTCCTGGGGGACGGCCCCGCCCGGTCCCACTGTCCAGCGGGACGCACCAAAGCGGCTGCTTTCGCCGAGAGGGGATTTGGGGCGAGGGGAGGAGCGGAGGGCACCTGGGCAGAGGCGGAAAGGAAAAGGCTCCACAGGGTTTCTAAGGACCTCATGTCCACCAGCAAGCGCCAGGGCGCCGTCCCAGGAAGCCCCAGGCTCCTGGAAGAGGAGCCCTGGCGAAGCTCGTCCAAGCGGATCAGCAAGCCGAGTCGCCAGTTAACGTTAATTCCGGCCGTTTGTTGCGTTAGGTCCAGGCCCAGACGCTGGAAGGTAACGTCGGGAGGCTTGGTTTTCCCGGGGTCATTATTTGCCTCAAATCAACGGGAGCAAGAGAACGGGACTCGTGAGAGATGTGGAAACAATGAAGATGCCTGGCGCCTTGGAGGACGCGGAACTCCTGTCTCCGAGGAAGAGAACCCTTGAAGGGGACGTTAGGTCGGGGCACCCATGTTGCAGGTTCAGACTTTCACAGGTGTTAGGTCCCTAGGGGAGTTGGCAGAGGGAAGCTTTTGGGGGAACTTACAGCCATGGGGTTCACCAAAATATACCCAAGGTGCTGCCCAAGGAAAGACAATGGCTTCCTATGGCCAATACCCACTGTAAACTCAACTTTTCTGCAAAAGTCTATTTGGGAGGAGAATGAGCTAAATACTTAGGTGGGTATTTACTTCCAGTGGTATATACTTTCACTGCTCTTTCTGGAAGAATATGTGAAGAGTTTCTGTGCAAATTTCTTTTAAAAAGCTGACCAAGATTCTCCTGGTGGCACTGGAGAGGCTAGCAAAAGAAGTCAAAGTTTGGGGAAGTCACAATGCTTCCCAACCATCCTCATGACACAAGTGGAAAATAGTAATATTTGTATGGCACACTGGATTGTATATATTAGGGAGTAAATTGAGCTGACATAATAAAGATCCCAAAATACAGTGACCTGAATAACGTATCTTTATTCCTCCCTCACGTAACGGGTGGGCAATCCCCAGCTGGTAAGATAGCCTTGCCCTCCTGAATAAATGTTTTTCATCTTTCGGGCAAGAAGGTTCTTAAAATTCTCATATCCAAGCCAACACGGCAGGGAGGGCAGCAGAAGCAGAAACAATACTTCCTAGAGTTGCAACCCAGGATATTATCAAGAAAGTAAAAAGATAACCTACAGAAATGGGAGAAAAAAATCTTAAATCTAAATACAGGATGAGGTTTTAGTATCTAATTCATATTAAGGATTCTTTATGACTGAACAAGGCAAACAGCCAAATTAAAATTTGAGCAAAGAACTGGACTAGACATTTCTCCAAAGAAGATATACAGTGTCCAACAAGCATATGAAAAGATGTTTAACTCGTTAATCTTTAGGAAATGCAAATCAAAACCACAGGTATCATTTCACATGTAATAGGATGGCTATGATTTTTTAAAAGGAAAGTGAAGTGTTATTGATGTGGAGAATTGGAAATCATCACATCACACAGAGAGCTCTGAGAAACTTCAGGTTTGTACAGAAGGGCCTAGGACCATTGTTTGGGATTCAACCCATATACAAGGGATGAATTCACAGTTTTATCTCCCATTAGCAACTATCTCTCAGACCATTCAATTTCCTGTGCTTGATTTTATCATTAGTAATTTCTGTGTTAACTCTTTGTATATGTTACATTCTTTGAAGAAATTTTCACAAAATCTTAAAAGGCTGGAATTATTCTGGTTGTTCAGATGACTAAACTGTGCCTGAAAGAAAGCAAATCACTTCAAGTTCTCCTAACCTAAAGGGTTAACACTATACATAGGTCTTATTCCAAAGCCCATACTTAGGCCAATAATCAAAAAAATAGATACTTCCACTACTATTTCTGGAAGAATATGTAAAGAGTTTCTGTGAAAATACCTTTTAAAATGCTGACCAAGAAGGTAACTCATCCTCCTTATCACTGAAGTACAGGAAATCATCTCATGGCTTCAAAGAATTTTATCCACCATCTAATTTTATCCACCTGAGCTCTATGAATAAAGAAGAAAATCTTATTAGATATAGCAAATTGATGTGTAAGTAGACACTAAAAATCAATGTGAAAGCATGTACTTAAAGGGAAGCATTTAGTCCAGCTGTCTCTAAAAAGGGTTAGGTCAAAATGGCAGCAAATTTGTTAAAAATCCCTGCACAGTCCTACCATTCAAGTATAGGAGCTGCTAAAAAGGCCCAGGAGTGCTGGAGATGTAGCTCAGGGGTACAGTGCTTATCTAACATACACAAAGCCAAGGGTTCAATCCCCAGTACCACATGTACACAGTACAGCATAAAGGACCAAGACTTTATGGAAAATAATAAACTACACAAAGTTTTGCATTGTTTTCTTAGAAAAAGTGATCTGAAATACTTTGAAAAGAAAAAATCTTCTGTATGAGGGAGATAGCATTTGACATACATGTGAAGAAATGTGGTCACACTTCCTTGGGGCTCATTTACAGTTACTTGAACCAATTTTAAGTTATCAGTTTTCAAACAGTCATTTAAAAAAATTTTTAGATGTTGATGGACTTTCATTTTATTTATTTATTTGCAGTGCTCAGAATTAAACCCAGCAGGCACTCTGCCACTGAGCTACAGCCCCAGCCTTAAGCCAGATATTTTACTGAGAGAAAAAAAAATTTCCTATTTTATGGGGAAACTCCTATTTCTAATTTTATATCTTCTTGTTCTTTCCAAACCTAAATTCTTCATGAATTTGGATGGGAAACACTGAGAATGGGTCCAGAAAAACAAATTATTGCCAGAGTAAGAATCCATGCCAAGATGTGAAGCACTGCTGAGGAAGGAATCATTTCCCTCAATGTGACCAAGAGTGTCTATGTCTTGACAATTTAGCATCAAAAGTATATCCAATTAAATAAAAGTTGTTATGATTGTGAAAGGTCACACATTCATCTGACTCAAAATAAAAATGTTGGGCTGGGGTTATGGCTCAGTGGTAAATCACTTGCCCAGCATGTGTGAAGCACTGGGTTCAATTCTCAGCACTGCATATAAATAAATGAATAAAATAAAGGTCCATAAACAACTAAAAATGTATTAAAAATTAAATAAAAAATAAAAATGTTAAAGTGCAATATTCAAATACCTAGACATAATAAAAGCATGAAGTTAGCAGAATATTAAAAATATAAAAATACACCTATGTATATAAACACCAATATGAATTTCCTTTACATTAATTTTATAAGGTATATAAATATGTCTACATATGTGTCTGGATACATAGTGTGGACATATGGGTCTATTATCTGTCTCAGGTCTTAACTCCAAAGTCAACTTCATATAATACTCACATAAACACAAATTTCAGAGGATCCTAATAACAATCACATACTAATAAAGCATAAATTTCCACTGATGCCAAAAGATGAAGTTAATGTATCAACATGAGATAATAAGAAGAATAGTTGCAGATAAACAAAATTTGTACCTCATGATGAAGAGAAACTTCTGATTACAACATACAAACACCTATGCTAAAAAGGCAGGTAAAAAAAAAAATTTAGCCGCATTATAAGTGAAGTTCACCTGTAGAAACAAAAGGTTAACCAGAGGCTTGGGTTTATGTCACCTCTGAGTCAGAAATCAGCTGCCACATTTAGACCAAAAATCGGTGAATAATTCAGACTCTTCACTGGTCGGAGTCATTATTCTTTTTTCTTAAAGCCTGATAATATAATTGTACACCCTGGGAAATTTTCCAAAATAAGTTACTACTCAATACTTAAAAATTATTAAGTATTCAAAAAATAAGTATTCCTGTACCTCTAGGAAATAGAAAATAGACAAATGACATGAATTAAACATAAGATATTAATCCATTTTAGGTTAGATATAAGTTGGGCAATGCTTAATAATCATACTTGTTTCTGTTTAAGGTCTGAATTACTGAATCATACCAAATCTGTAGTTTATTTTGTATAAAGTGAAATTATCAGTATTTAAGAAAATTAATTTTCTGAATTTGGAATATGTATAAATTGACTGTTAAATTGTGAAAATAGTAATCAGTTTTACTCCATGCCATGCACATATATAAATCTTCCATTCTTGCTTGATGTCTGTTCTAATCTTTTTTTAAAATATAAATATTCTTTTACAGATTCTAAATGGTTCCAACTGTTCAAAATAACTAAGTTCCCATTTCACCAAAGTTTGTTTCCCTATGTACATTAAGATACAACATGAGGACTGGGGTTGTACTCAGTGGAAGTGAGCTTGCCTAGCATGTGTGAGGCACTGGCTTTGATTTTCAGTACAACATATAAATAAATAAAAGCCCATCAAAAACTAAAAAATATTTTTGAAAAAGATATAACATGAATATATTATCTCATATACTCATCCTCCCCAACACTCTGAAGAATAGTAATGATTTGTTGTCTAAAAGTTTTAGGCATCAAATGCTTAAGTCTTATCATTTGTTGAAAATGGCTCATTCTTTCTGTCATTTGAAAGAAGTTATCTATAAATCAAGGTTACAGCCCACCCACAAACAATCCCCTTTTATAATGCTACCTTATCATATTCTGTCCATAGTATGTTTAAACCCATATTGAAAGAAGAAAATCAAATAATTCCCTTAAGATGGGAGTCATTCATTCAATCGATGGATTCATAATTCTCTTAGATTCTGGTCTTTCTTTACAGGCCTATGTTGCATAATTTCTACAAACTATTTTAACTCCTTTATGGAAAGCCTATTAAGGAATTTTAAAGTTTTCACTCTTTTTGTGAAAAAGACTATTATCCACTAAATTTTTAATTTTTTTAATTGTCAATCTTTTTTTTTTAACGTGGTGCTGAGGATCGATCGAACCCAGGGACTCAAACATTCCAAAAAAGAGCCATACCATTGAGCTACAACTCCAGCTTCACATTAAATTTTTATCAACAAATTGTAACAATTATCTCAGCTTACAGAAGGTTGTGTACTCAATTTTCACATAATTGTTATATGATGTTTCTCCTTTGGATAAGCCCTATATATTTTCTTGAACTGTGAATTAAACCCAGAGGTGCATTACCACTGAGCTTCATCCCTAGCACTTTCTCTTTTATTTTTTGAAACAGGCTCTCCCTAAGTTGCTGAGGCCAGCCTTGAACTTTCAATCCTTTGCCTCCTAAATCCTTGGGATTATAGGCATGTGCCATTGTGCCTGGATTATGCCATATAAAAGATTAAGTATTACAAATATAAGGTATATGAGTTGGTATTCTAATTCCAAGAGGCAAAAATCTAATTCAAATTACCATAAGCAAAAAAAAAGGAAATTTATTGAATCATGAAAACAAAAGTAAAGGATGTGCAGTCAACATGTATGACGGTTCCAGATCAAACAATGTCATCAGATTTCTGTTTCTCATGTCCACTTTCCTCTATTAGAAATCTCTTTGGGAAGGCTTTCCACATGGGATGGCAAAGGCTACTGGTGAGTTTTTAACCCCATTAAATCCTCAAAGCTTGAAATTCCAAAAATAGAAATTATAATTTTTACTACTCTTAACAATACTTCAAGGACTGTATTGGTCCAGAAGGGGCTATTTTATTAATAACTAGGTTGAGGGGAAATAATTGGCCAGCCTGTGACCAATCTACTGTTGTCCTTGAATAACAGTTTCATCAGAATCAAAAAAATTGAGGGTGGGGTACTGAGCAGGGGAGAAAGTCTACTACTCCAGTCATTTCAAATAATGGATGATGGTGTACTAAAGGCTTTTTCATATGGACTACATAGTAGACTTTACTAATCAAACAGAATTCACTGATATTCGATAAGGACTGGATGGTGACTAAATGATTTCTTTCCTATATTTGTTATTATCATAGTGTTTCTCTATTATGAATTCGCTGATGTCGTCTGAGAGCTGAGGCACAGCTAAAATTATCCTCACATTCATTACATTTATAGGGTTTCTCTCCAGCATGAATTCTCTGGTGTAGTCTAAGGGACAAGATCTGATGGAAAGCCTTCCCACATTCATCACATTCATAGGGTTTCTCTCCTGTATGAACTCTCTGGTGTTGGTTAAGGTAGGAGCCACAACTGAAGGCCTTCCCACATTTGCTACATTCATAGGGTTTCTCTCCTGCATGGCTTCTCTTATGGTGAATTAGAACTAAAGCATCACTGAAGGCTTTCCCACATTTACTGCATTCAAATGGTCTCTCTCCAGTATGAATTCTATGATGTCGATTAAGCTGTGAGTCAGTCCTGAAAAACTTGCCACACTTGATGCACTCATAGGGCTTTTCTCCGGTATGAATTCTCTGATGTTGATTAAGGTGTGAGCGATAGCCAAAAGTCTTCCCACACTCATTACATTTGAAGGGTTTCTCTCCTGTGTGAATTCTTTGATGAAGAGTGAGGGCTATGCGTCTGCTGAAGGCCTTTCCACACTGATTACATTCATAGGGTTTCTCTCCAGTGTGAATCCTCTGGTGCTGATTAAGGTGTGCGCTCTGTCTGAAGGCTTTATTACACTCCTTACATTCATATGGTTTCTCTCCTGTGTGAATTCGCTGATGTTCAACAAGGAAGGCATAACGGCTAAAGGCCTTCCCACATTCAATGCATGCAAAGGGTTTCTCTCCTGTGTGGATTCTCTGGTGCTGAGCCAGGTGTGCGCTCTGCCTGAAGGCTTTGTTACATTCTTTACATTCATATGGCTTCTCTCCAATATGAGTTCTTTGGTGTTCACTGAGAAAGAAGTCATGGCTAAAGGCTTTCCCACAGTCATTGCATGCACATGCTTTCTCTCCACTGTGAATTCTCTGAGGTTGATTAAAGAATGAGTAACAGCTTAAGACTTCACCACATTCATCATATTCATGGGGTAATTTTCCAAAATGATTATGTTGAGTTGGATGTTCAGTAAATAATGAGTGGATACTTAAGAAATTTGAAAAATTATTAGTTTTATAAGGTTTCTCACCAGAAGGAATTCGTGTATCTTTATTAAAGTGAGTAATTTGATTCAATTCTTCATATTCATTATCTGTCAAAGATTCCTTCTCAGCATGGAGTCTTTCATATTCAATTATAACTGAATTTTGGGTGAAGAATTTATCATATATATCAAATTTATGGGCTTGTTTTACTGTGGGAACTCTCTGTTGTGCTAACAGTACTGACTTCAGGGGGAGGCTTCTCCCAGAATTATTATATTCATTGTGTCTTTTCCCAGTAGAGATGTCCTTAAGAGTTGTCATTTGCCTGAAATGGCTCTCCTGATTTCCCCGATACCACTCAAACCCCTCATATTTCCAGCCTTCTCTGAAACTGCAGCATTCAAGGCCATGACTTGTGAGTCTTTCTGTTACCATGCACTGGGATATTTCTTCCTCATCAATGAACAATTTTGGAGACAATTCCTTCATTTCACACCATGACTCCCAGTCTGAAAAATATCAAGAAAATAAATGTCTTCTTTTTTTCACTTTTCTAGGAGAAAGGAACCTTTAGGGAAAATTTAATTGAGGGAAAAGAAGGAATAAAGTACATGGTTCTAGCATCTCCCAAATATGGCCATGCAATATGAACAAAATACAAAGAATAAAGAGGTTGATCAAAGACAGCATATGTGTTGGGGACGCAGTGATAGCAAATCAGGACAAAGTAGGGCATAAGAGGCAGACAAAGCTAAATGCCAGAAAGAGAAGGAATTGAGGATGACTGATTAAGTCTTTTTTAATATTTATTTTGTAGTTGTAGTTGGACACAATACCTTTATTTTCCTTATTAATATTTTTTTTCACTTATTTATTTTTTGCTGAGGATCAAACCCAGGGTCTCCCATGTGCGAAGAGAGTGCTCTACTGCTGAACCACAGCCCCAGCCCTGATTAAGCCTTGATTGTTTTCTCTGCCTCTAGTCTTTAAAGACTCCAGTCCACCCTGACTGATACTCATATGACTGAAAGTTCCACGAGGGTATGGACTTATATTTATTCCTTTTTCTTCTTATAGTGGCATGTCATGCCTGGAGCAATGACATCTTGATGAATGGATGCTGCTAGATTAATATCTTGTAATATTTTCCACTTATGCTGCTCAAAAACTTCTAAGATTTTATCAGGGTCCAGAGGAAAATTATTGTTGTTTTCTAAAGTATCTAGAAGAAATCAGTTTTTCTCATCAAGAGAAAAATGATGCCTGCCAAGTAGACAATACTTTCAGGAAAGGATGTTGGTTGAACCAAGGTGAAAGAAAAGCTTTTCTTAAAAATGACCTCAAAAAAGAGGAAAATAAGAAAATCCTTTTAATTTAATTTAATTTAATTTTAGACAATATATTAAATATACAGAATCTATGACTATATGCCTAGGACCTAGTAGAGGGGAAAAAAGTCTGAGATAGTGTCCTCCCTTTTATAAACTCTACAAAGAGAGATAAAACTTGTGCATACAATGATTCAACATGATACATAATGCAAGACTAGCTAATATGAGATAGATCATCATTAGAATAGATGTTAAGAAAAAAGACATCAGAATTCACTAAAGAATAATTTCTGGAGGCTATAGCTTGGTTTTCAAGGTTATGATCAGGCTTCTAAAATATGACAACTATTTTACTAACTGAGCCATTTTCAAATTAGGATATAATGTGGGATTATTTTAGAACTGCATATATTACCACATTGGGGTTAATGAGATGAACTCTTCCCCAAAACAGTTTCCTATCTGTTGAAAAGGAAATCTTCCTCCAGACTATGGAAGCACAAAACTGAAAGTCAAAAAACAGAAGATGTCTGTGTCTGCATCTTCCTTCTTTCCAACACATCCACCACCCAGGAAAAGCCCCCAACCTCGTCAGTTCTCCTGTGCACAGCCTTGGATCCTCTCCTACATGGGCCCCTATATCAGCCCAGGCCTGAGAGGGCTTTGCTCACTTATTTTCCGGTAGGTACTTAACATTGTTCATTCTTTCTTCATTCTTTCTTTTTGTTCGCTTGCCCACTCTCCCAGACTTCCTGTCCTGTTATAGGACAGCAATGTCCAAGCCCATTATATTCCTTCTTACCAATAACAAATTTTTCTCTACTCCAGACAAATTTATAAAATAAAAATGTTTATACAATGTCTAAGCGTAATGCCAAGTAAAAGAAGCCTAAAGGGAGAAGACTACAGGTATTTTTCAACCTGGGGGATTCTGAGGCGCCTAGAACTCCAACCACTTTAAAAAAGGCATATGAATACTGAAAGGGAATGAATTCCTCATGGGAGAATGTCCTGGGGAAAGTAGAGAGCAGGAAATAATAATTGTATGTGTGGAAGACATATTCACTTTGATGGAGTAGAGAAATACTTAGGAGCCAATGATGTCATGATAGCATTTAACAAAAAAGAAAAGGAAATTCACCTACATCAGTAACTGAGGAGAAAAAGGAAATATGGTTTCAGGTAAACTGGAAAAGAATCAAATGGACACCCATGTGGCACAGTAAAACAACACACTCTTTGGGGCCAGACAAGGATGGGATTGAATCCTATCTCTGTATCTAGGTAGCTACCCTCAACAAACTGATTAACCTACTTCTTGAGTCTCAGTTTTCTATTTGACAAAATGAAGTTACCTTGCAAGAATGATAAGAGAACAAGAATATTTATAACACATCCACCAGTGTTGGGCTTATTACAGATACTTAGTGATATTTATCATAAAATAATTCAGGACTTAGTAACTCTTGTACCCACATCACTAGTAGACTCAGATATTATTACATCAATGTTTGAATAGGGATTATGCAAAAGGCTGTCAAGTGACAAGACAAAAAATAGGAAAAGTAAACTCTTTAGGGTTAAAATGAATCCAGGCAATGTTATTGATATTAGAGATATGTAATTCCCAGCTAGTTATATTGTATAACTGGATAGAAGTTAGAATCACAGTATGATCAACTTTGGAATCCAATTAGAACCATACAGTAAGTAGGCTGATCTAAGACATTAGAAGAGGAAAAGTTCTTACTATATCATGGACCTAGTCTCCCATATGCTGATCTGGTGGGCAACAGACAAACTGATATACAGCCAGCCCTCTGTATCTGCAAGGTTGCACATCCATGGATTCAATTAACTGTGGATTGAAATATTAGAAAAAATGTATTTGTACTAAACATTCATAGACATTTTTGTCATTGTTTGCCAAACAATATACTCCAACAACTATTTACATAGCATTATTTTGTATTAGGCATTATAAGTAATACAGAGATGATTCAAATTATATGAGGATGTGCATAAGTGATATGCAAATATTATATAATTTTATATAAAGGATTTGAGTTTCCATGTGTTTTGGAATCCGTAGAGGACCTGGATCCAAAAACCTGCAGGCACTAAAGGACAACTATATTGACAAAGTAAATCATCATTACATTACTGGCATGAAACTCAGGAGATTTTGGTGGGAAGTCTGGGGAGAAAAGTCTGGGACTTGCGGGAAAATCTTAAGAAGGAAAAGAAAATTCATTGCTAACATCAAATTTTGTTGCAAAGAGTAGCCAAACCAATGACACAGACTTACAGATTCAGTCCCCTTCTTTAAAAGACTATGTAGGGCTATACTGTCCAATATAGCAGCCACTAGTTATATGTGGCATTTAAATATTTAATTAAAATTAAAAACTTAAAAATTCATCTCCTCAATCACACTAGACACAATGTGGCTGGCCAATGTGGCTAGTGGCTTCTGTACTGGAAAGCACAGTCATATATTATTTCCATCATTACAGAAAATCTTATTAGCACTGGAGAGAGATCCAAGTTAATGTGATGATGATCTTATGGTTAATAAGGAAAGACAGAAAAGTAGGGACAGGAGTCAGTTAAAGGCACAAAAAACTCAGAAAGGAGTTTTGAAAAGAGAAAAAAGAGAATGGTCAGAACTACCTTATGCATCTCAGTAAGCTGAGGAGTATAAAAACGAAGCAAAGTACCTGGATTTAGTCAAACTCTATAGAGGGGCAGAAGCTACTCTGCAAGTGGCAAGACAGTGGGAACGAACTTGAAGTAAAGGCAGTAAGGAAAGATTAGAAATGACATATAAGTAATTACAAGAGAGAAGGGTGTATGGTTTGCAGGAACACTAAAAGGTTCTATAAAATGTTATATGTATGTGAAAGAAGATTTAAACAAACAAATGTATGATATAACTGCACCAAAAGAAAAAAAGTAATGTGTGCATACTTTTACCTCATGTTAATTAAGCCAGGTAAATATCAATCAGAATTCTGCAAGGATTTTATTTCTGAACTTAGAAAATTAAAGAACACATGGTCAAAATGATCAATAATATAAAAGAAAATTCTGAAGAAAAAAGAGGTTTCTAGAACGAATAATATGGCCCAAGACATTGCATTTTATACTTTCCTCCCATCATCTTGTGAAAGGGTGAAACCAAGCTGACTTGTAAAAGTCACCAACATTGTGGAAAATGTCAAGAGAAACTCACTTGAAGCATAAATACTCATGTGACACAGAGAATAGAGTAACTAACACAGAGCCTGAACCTGTGAACGGCATTTGGTTGAAGGGAATCTCACAGGGAGAATGATACATGGAAGGATTTCCCTGTCATTCTGGATCTGTCTGGGCACTACAACTAAGAATCAGTATTAGAGCTGCTCCTTAATATTTTTCTTTTTAAACAAATAAAAATACAAAATTTTAAAAATCTACAAAGAAGATTCTTTCAAAATATCCTCCAAAACCACGACCATTGTTAGCTGATGTCAACATTTAATATCCTCCTAGAATTCTCTTTCCCTGTACAGACAAATATATACAATTTTTACATACATACTATTTACAACCTGCTTTTTCCTCCCATAAAACACTATAGATATCTCTCAGTGTCAGCATCAATAAAAACTATCTCGTTCAAAGGCTGATTGAGCCATACTTCAGGTAATAAAACAACTAATAATAGATTTTTGCACTTGTATCCCCCAAACTCAGTTACTTACAAGCCAAGAATCAGTTCTGCCCTCAATTTATTTAGTTCAGTTGTATTTATAATTATGTGCTTAAATATTTAATTAATTGAGTGCTAAAAGAAAATTGTTTTAATGAAAACCGTTAAAAGCTTTAGAAAAATAGAGCAGAAGCAAATTGCTTAAAACTTGTTTTTGAATTAGGTAAAAAATCAAATTGTAAATGCCTGATAAAAACAAACTCTACAAAAATTCTGTACCCACATCGGTTTGTGTTTTGCAATGGAAATCATACATGATGAGTGTAGTTTATATAAGAAAAATGAAAGCTGAATTCCAATCAACAGACCATATTCAAATAAAAAGCACTGGCACTATACCAAAAGGCTAATGAAGGAGCTTGAGTTGTAGCTCAGTGGTAGAGCAGATGCTTAGAATGTATAAGGCCATAGGTTCAATCCCCAGCACCAAAAAACCAAAACAAAAACAAAATTAAAAGCTAGTGAGGGGATGGTACTGTGGCTCAGTGGCAGAGTTCTTGCCTAGCATGTGTGAGGCACTGGTTTTGATCTTCAGCACTATATAAAAATAAACAAATAAACGCATTCTGTCCAGACACAACTACAAAAAAACTTTTTTAAAAAAGCTAGTGAATATTCATTTATGTTTTAAAGTTAAACATATAATATTTAGTTCAGTTGTACTTGGTGTTTATAATTACATGCTTAACATGAAGATACATATACCATATATATATCTTTAAATATGTATCTTAATGTGAAACATGTATTTTTAAATATGTGTTTTTATTACTCCTTGCAGTCAACACTTGAAAAAAATTAACTATTTAGAAATCAAATACTGGGGGCATGGGCTGTAGCTCAGTGGTAGAGTGCTTGCCTAGCATGTGTGAGGCATTGGGTTTGATTCTCAGCACCACATATAAATAAATAAAAGTCTATAAGCAACTAAAAATAAATTATTCCTAAAATGAAAAAGAAATCAAATACTCGGGAATGATCTTCGATAAATTATATTGTAATATTTGTGTGCATGTACAAATACATAACAACAAATCCCAAACATTACATATAACTATAATGCCCCAATAAAAATAATAGGGAAAAAAGGAAATCAAATAAGCAACTTCTAATAATGTGATTTTGTATAATTTTGCATTTCTCCAAGATCCATTTCTAAAAGTAGAAGCATTAAATTAAACTGTACATATTGAAAATATTAATATTCTCTCAGTCAAACTGCCTTCTAAAAAATTTATCAACAGTATAGAAAGAGCACATCTCAAAACCCACCTACACTGGCTAACATCATCTTAAAATCATTGCCTACATAAGTAAAGAATACCTCTCTGTTCTTATAATTTTGATTATAAAATTGAGTATCTTTTTATGCAAATTTATATATCTTTTATATATATTATGATGTATTTTTGCATACATTTTAATTGAACTATATATCTTCTAGGTGATTTATAGAAGTTACTTATATATTTAGGGCATTAAGCCTATGAAAATATTTTCCCTTTTCACCACTTTTTATTGTTTTATGTCCCCTTCATTTACAGAGCTTTGATAAAAAAATTTAATTATGTAAACTTAAAGCTCTCATTTTTCCATTATAGATGCTGGCTTTGATGTCATTCTAGGAACAACTTTCTAAAATCTAGTATTATACAAATATTATTTATAACTTTTAAGAAACTCTTTGCCTCATTGATTTGAAAAGCTACCCTTTCTTACTATAAATTCTCATATAAACCTGAGTGTTTCACTGATCTACTCATTGTTCTTATGCTCTCTATATTTTCTATACTGTTCCACTAGTTTATTTCACTGTTCTGATACCAGATCAATCACCAAAATTCTTACATATTAAAAATTGAATCTTTTTATTAAATTTAATAATCCACATGATCAAATATGCAATTCAGAAAGGCAAGAACAGTTTGGCAAGAAAAAAACATCGTGATAAATTATTATAGAATTTCTCTTCTATAAGTCTTTTTCTATTTATTTGGTACTAAGGATTAAAAAATTGGGGTGCTTTTTCATTGAGTTATATCCCCATCCCTATTTATTATTTAGTTCTGAAATAGGGTCTCACTATGTTTCTTAGGTTTCCCTAAGTTGCCAAAGCTCGTCTTGAATTTTGGTCCTCCTGCCTGAGCCTCCAAAATAGCTAAAATTACAGGTGTGCATCACTGCACCTGGCTCTTTAAGTTTTTATAGAAGAAAAAAACATTAGAGAAAAATTAATCACTTCAAAGATGCTGGAAATATATAAAAATAGAAAATACCTTGCTATTTAAATGTTTACATATATGTATGTGTATGTGTTTGTGTGTACACATTTAAGATGGAAACAATTCCTTAATGTCAGAAAGAATAAAAACTGCACCTGTAAGACACAGATAAGGAAACTGATATAGTCAAAAAGGAGAAAAAGTAAAGGAAGATAAAAATACTAGAAAGGAAAACATATGTAGTAAATATTTTTCCTTTTCCTCCTAGATACACAAAAATTGCATCAGCCAACTTTCTCTTGTAACCATATGACTAAGTTTTGGCAAATCAGAAGAGATAGACATCACAAATGTCAATTCCAAATTGGCCCATTGAAAATGTCCTGAGAGATCCCTCAACATCCATTCATTTTTATCTTGTTTCTCTTTTTGTGTGTATGTATGCCTTAATCTCCCTTCTGCCCCTGGCCCTGCCCCATGCCCTTTTCCTTTCTCTTCCTCCTTCTCTGCCTTGCTGGCTTTAGTATAAGATTCCAAGGACATGATGATCCCAACAGGGATCTGAATGTCAATCTGAATGACGGCCTGCAGCAGAGGCCCCAGATAAAGGCATACTGGATTATAACATGTCCCCCCAAAAAAGTCTTTACATTTTTATTCACTAAGACTTTGTTAAAGCAAGAAGCATACTCTAAGAAATTCAGAGAAGTGAATAAAACAGTACAACAAGCTGGCTAGATAGAGATAAATACATGCAAATTAATATTTGCTCTACTTGCCAGTGATAACCACTTAGAACACTAAAGGAATATTAAGCTACATAGTAAGGAAAACAGTGTAGCACTGGTTTAGAAATAAACAGTGGAATGAAAAGAAGAGGGCAGATGTAAGAATCACACAAATATAAGAACTTGGCATGCAGATGAAGGCAGCATTATCATCTATCAGTGAAGAAATGCATTAGTCAATAAATTCACACACCATATTTAAAAATTAAAGTCCACAGAGATTATAGGCCTAAAAGTGAAAAACAAAAACCTTAAAACTATTAAAAATAATACAAGAGGGTGGGGTACAGTGGTGTCTGCCAGTAATCCCTACTACTTGGGAAGCTGAGATAGATGCATTACAAGCTTGAGGCCAGCCCAGACAAATTAGTAAGACAGTCTCAAAATAAAAAATAAGAATAAACGTGGGGCTGGGGATGTGGCTCAAGTGGTAGCGCGCTTGCCTGGCATGCGTGAGGCCCGGGTTCGATCCTCAGCACCACATACAAACAAGATGCTGAGTCTGCCGGGAACTAAAAATAAATAAATAAATATTAAAATTCATTCTCTCTCTCTCTCTCTCTCTCTCTCTCAAAAAAAAAAAAAAAAAGAATAAAGGGCTGAGCTGGGTATGATGGCACAGGCCTATAATCCCAGTAACTTGGGAGGCTGAAATAGGAGAATCACAAATTCAAGGCCAGCCACAGCAACTTAGCAAAGGCCCTATCTTAAAATAAAAAATAAAAAAGGCTAGGAGTGTAGCTCAGTGGTAGGGCACCCCTGGGTTCAATCTCTGGTACTGCAAAAAACCAAACAGAATATTTTTATGACCCTAGTTACTAGGGGAAGATTTAGTAAATGAGGCTACAAAGGATGAACTATAAAGAAAAAGACAGATCTGACATTAACATTAAAAACTTCTATTTTTGAAAAGAAATCACAAGTTAAAAGGCACGACACATTCTGGGAAAAGGCAAGAGACATTCTGGGAAAAGAAAACAAACACGTTTTCTCTAGAAAAATTAATAATACTCAATATATTTTAAAAAGTTCTACAAATAAATAAAGACAATCTAACTCCCCAAGAATGTGTTGCAAATAAGATACAAGAAACTACACATACATCCGTAGTTTGAATGTAGTTAGGAAATTTGTATTTTACAGATGAATAAGTTAGAAAATTTAGGGTATATATTTTATGTATATACTAAAATTTTTGAATCAAATGAGTAAATTTATATCTCAGATGAATAAACTAGAAAAATTAGTATATATAGTTCACATCTATACTAAAATTGAGCAAGTAAGTAAATATATTGTTTATCATTGTCAGAAAAAGAAATTACAAATAAGTAAAAGAGGAAGGCTACAATTACCCCAGCTTGGAGTTACACTAGAATCTAATTACTAATATAAATGAAGAGTTTTAATATATAAAGAGACAGAGGCAGAAATAAAAATAGAAGTTTGTGTTTATACATGCACTTATTTCCTATCTCTATCTGCTGTGATGGCCTGACAGCAATGAGCACATCTAGAATCCAGATTTTGGTTTCTAAACACCATTTCCCAATAAAAAAGAACCAGGTTTCTTAGAGAAGTGACAGATTCAAGGCTGGGCAAGGAAAACAAAATGAACCTGGGATATACTCTGTGGTGCCAAAAGGAAGGAAGTGATCAAAAAATGGAGGGGAACATGTGAAAAGCTCAAAGGAACCAACATGGAGATTCTGATGGCCAAAACTGGAACAAACTGAGCAACAAAATAATGATTCATTGGATTTAACTCCATAGGAAAAAATCCATAAATCTAGCAATATAAAGATGAATCTCTTTAAATTCTATGAAGTCTTTATTTCATAGAAAAAATACATAAATCTACAAATATAATTGAATTCATAAGAATATGGGGGAGAAGAAACAGTTCTTCCACACAGAATGATCCTATTTTTTTATATGTGTATAGACAGATATATACGAATATACATATTCCTGTGGTGCTAAAATTAATAAGCAAAAGTTTTATGAGAAGTTGAATAGTTTCAAAGTATTTCCTACAAGATAGTTATTAATTATTAATAGAAAAATAAGAACTTTATAATGGAAAAAACAAGTAGACACCACCCTCACTAGGCAAGCAAAGTTAGTATCATAGATAATAAGGCACATCAACATTGTAAATTCTTTGATATGATGTACTGAGGGACACAATATTATTTCTGTGGTATTCTTTCAAAATATGCATACTCGACCTAATCATAAGAAAATATCAGATAAATCCAAATTGAGTACAAGTAGATGTAATGGACCATTTGTCTAGAGTGAAGCATCTCTTAAGACTCCAGGAGAGATTTTTCCAAGATGAAACTGACAGGTTACCTAATGTGTCTGAGTAGCTTGAGAGTTTTAGATAATTGAGGGGAATTGGGAATTGGATTTTATTTATATATAAATATATATAAAATTAAACAGAAGATAAAACAAAATCTCCAGATCATTATTAACTTTGGGGAAAACAAAAAGTTTTAAGAAAAAGCAATATTGATATGTGCACAATTTGACTATGACTAGCATTAAATAAATAAATACCCATAACAATGTAAATATTGAATAATGAGTCAATCAAAATTATGATATCAATAAGATAGGAGTTGATATTAATATCTGTACATATGTTGAGTTCAGAATAAGAAAGTGCTAAATCTTTATTTTCTCAGTCAAAAGGTATTGGATAAGGACTAAATCTGAAAAAAAATCAGGAAATAGCAATATTAAACATATTTTTAGAGGCATTAGGGAAACACCAAAAAGGTATAAAAGAAAGTAGATCCCTCTACAGAGACGGCAACTGGAGAGCAGAGTAAATGAATTCCTTTTTTTTTTTTTTTTTTTAAAGAAAACTAGCTTTGTCAAACTACTGGGTTTTTTTCTAAAGAGCATGCATGTATATCTTTAATAACATTTTTGACAAAAGTAAAAGGTCAAAAAAAAGGAAATCTAGAAAAGTATGCAATTCTGACCACAATAGAGAAAAAGAAATGGAAAGGATTAAGATTTAGGGTACAGGTAAAAGACTAGAAAATAAAATGTGATAAAATTGGAAGGAAAAACCCCAAGGTCAAGTTGAGGTGTCTAGGGGAGCACATGCTAAAGAGGTTTCCTTGCCACCTGAAGTTCAGGGAAGCCTCCTCAGGACCACTTGTGTGGGTACCTTACAATGGCCTTCCCTGCCCAGTTATCTGTCACTCACCTGCACACTGATCATGTGACATCTTTCTTTCCACCATCCAAGGTTCCTTTCCTTGCTCCAATAAGGAGATCATGTTGGGCTTAGAAATGGAGAGGCCTATTTATAGGGTAAGAAAAATGAAAGCCAGAGACAGATAAATCAACATGCTGCAGTTGTTCCAGGTCCCAGACCCAATTTCTTGATCATCAGGCAAGAAATGACCTTTAAGGGTCAAAGAATGGAATGGTGCTTGTATGTAGGATTAGGAAGGTGAAACTATTCCATAGCAGTGGCTCTCAAAGCTCTACAACAGAAGTAGCCATCACCTCGGCACTAATTTGAAATGCAAATTCTCAGGCCCCAACTCAGACCTACTGAATCAGAAACAACATTGGCTCTGGAACTTTGACAGGCATCAGGATCACTGGAGGACTTATTAAAAGCCAGATTACTAGACACAGTCCCTGAATTTCTGTTTTTGTAGATCTAGAGTGGGGTCCTACAGTTTGTATTTAACAAATTCACAAGGCATGCTGATGTTGCTGTTTCAAACCACCATTCTATAGCAAAGGGAACTACTCATTTCCAACTCTAAAAAACTACTTCCAATCACTTCCTGGAAACAGAAGGTAGAAATTCAAGTACCTTCAAAATGTCCTAGATATTACTGATTGAGGAAATAAAAACATCTCAGAAGGAAATTTTGGATTTATCGGGGAGAAACATCCTTACCAAGCCATGCCAAGTTCCTGTAGTTTTCAAACATGACTTCTCTGTATAAATCCTTCTGAGATGGGTCCAACCATTCCCATTCCTCTTGGGAAAAGTCTAGAGCCACATCTTTGAAAGTCACCAACCCCTGAAATAAAAATAAATTCTTATTCACCAAGTGCTTAGATTCCCATATGGTCCCAGTAAAAAAAGATAAATTCATCCAGAGTTTAAAGCTCTAAATAATCTAGGGAAAATACCACTGCACCTGGCACATGTAATTGTTTTCTAATAAAATTATTTTCCTGGAATCAAGTAATCCTCCCACCTCAGCCTCCTAAGTAGCTGGAGCTACAGGCATATTCCACAACACTCGGTTGTTTTCATCTCTTTCTGATTCCTCCTCTTCTTGACTTGTTAAAATGTCCCAAACTTGGTCCTGGATCTCTTTCCTATTAACATTTGCCAGAACCTTGACTTCGAGATAATTTTATCTTGTCCCATGGCTTTAAATTCACATTTCTAGTCCTGAACTGCAGATATATAGTCAGCATTCCTTTTGGTCTCTCAATATATCCAAGAGTCTCTATCATGTATTTCTGAGTAAATGGGATGACTATTTGTGTAGCTACCCAGCCAAAAATCTTTGTAGTCATCCTTGACTTCGTTTTTCTTCTTACACTCCACAACCAATCCTGGATCAAATTCCATTTTCTATCTTCAATACATACACAGAATTTCTCCAGCTCTAATGCTCCCCACAGGGTTCAGATTGTTATCACCTGCTTTTACCCTATTTCCCATGCTTTCTATTTATTTTAAAACATCAAATCAAATCATATCACAAGCACTCCAAAGGCTCTCCTTCACATTTAGAACAAAACTCAAAGTTCTAATGACATTCAATTGCCTACAGAATCTGGCCCCTAGCTACACTTGTGACCTCATAGTGCTGACTCCCTCCTACCCCCAGGACACTGGCTCAGTGCTATTGTTGGATCAAACCAAACATGCTCCCACCAAAATAACTTGGTTCTTGCTATTCTTTTTTTTTAATCTTTATTTTTTTTTATGTGATGCTGAGGATCAAACCCAGTGCCTCACATGTGAGGCACATGCTCTATCACTGAGCTACACAGCCCCAGCCCAGTCCTTGCTACTCTTGCTTCCCTAATTTATACAAACTTACTCTCTACTTTCACTGAAGTTTTGCTTTGCTGTAGTGTCACCTTCTCAGAGAGTCTATCCTTGATCTCCCTGTTTAATAGAGCACTCATCCCCAACTCAATAAATCACAGTCTGTCTATTCATCACACGTAAAAAAGATATTAAAAGTTTTGTAGATGGTTTAGGTGAATAAATGGCAGAAAACACTGACGAAGGTGCCCTGGGCAATTTTTTCCCTGTGGCCCCAAAGTTCTGAAAAAGGAGATGAAATTTCTGAAACTATTAACTTACCTGGGACATGACTTTACAAAGTCCAACAGCCATTTCTTCTTCAGTTTGTTTTTTTGATTAAGAACAAAGTCCTAAAAAGGGAGAGTTAAGAAAAATGATATCCCAGTTCTACCTTACTAGTATAAGACCCACAAAGATAAAATTATTGCCCCTTGATGGTTCCCATATCCTTTTTAATGATTTTATTCTTGTAATTTTATTAATAATGCATAAATGGTTAATGAACAAGCATCACCAACATGACTGACCTAAATTAACTATCCTGTAGAAAAAGCATTTTCTATACTATCCAACTTACCAATGATTATTAATAAGCTGGCTAAAAATGTCATATTGGACCCAAGTTTACACAATAAATAAATCTAGGGCTGGAGCTGTGGCTCGGTGGTAGACTGCTTGCCTAGCATGTGTGAAGCACTGGGATTGATTCTCAGCACTGCATATAAATAAGTAAATAAAGGTCCATCCACAACTAAAAAAAATTTAAAATAAATAAACCTAATTTTTACAATCAGCCATTTTATCTTTAAAAAAAAAACAACATCACATTTCTTCAACTTTTTGTGTGTATATGTGGGTACCAGGGATTGAACCCAGGGGCACTCAATCACTGAGCCACATCCCCAGCCCTATTTTATATTTCATTTAGAGACAGGGTCTCACTGAATTGCTTAGTGCCCCACTTCTGCTGAAGCTGGCTTTGAACTTTCAATCCTCCTGTCTCAACCTCCCAAGTCAGTGGGATTACAGGCATGTGCCACCATGCCTGGCCTTCTTCAACTTTTAAAACAATTGCCCAAGTTCCTTGCTGGGATTAGAATCACAGGGCTGACAAAGAAATATGAGATAAAAATTTCTGTGAAACTGTCCCTCATTAATGCTTTTCTGATGGGCAGGACTTATACTGATATGTCAAAAATACATTTTGAAGAGTAATGGAAAGAAGACCCTTGTTTACTTCTTCAATTTCTTTTTTTTACATTTATTTTTTAGGTGTAGATAGACACAACACAATCCTTTATTTTTATGTGGTGCTGAGGATAGAACCCGGGTCCCGCCTGTGCTAGGCAAGCGCTCTATCGCTGAGCCACAATCCCAGCCCCTATTTCTTCAATTTCTTACGCCTTAAGTGTCCACATTAATCCAACTTTTATAGTCCATGTGAAAAATCATAACACGTGAGTTATGCAATGTTTACCATAGCAAAGAGCAGATCAATAGCCAAGGGCCTGGCAAGTTGGGGAATGCTACACAATCCCCATATCCTTTTTATATGAACAAGAATCATGCTTTCCAAGATCAGAGGAAAAGGCCAATGCTGAATTTAACCCCAAATGACATAAAACCCAACTCAACAAAATCTGTAGTCTATCCCAGGGCCAACAAGGTGGGTTTTGACTTGGCCCCTGGCTGCTCGTCTGACCTCATTTCTTATCCTTCTCCTTTTGCTCAGCCCTCTTCAGGTACACAGGTCTCTTAATTGTTACTCCAATGCTATGGACACTCCTCCTTCACAGCTGTTACCTTTGCTTTTCCTTTTTCCTAAACACTCTTCTCCCAAAAATCAGCAAGGCGTTCTCTTTCTCTTTATTCCTGTGTTCAACTGTTACTTCATCAGAGGAAGTTCCCTGAAAATTCTATCTGAAGAGAACACTATTCCAGTCACTCTTTTTCCTTATCGTGATTTATTTTTCTTCTTAGCATTTATCACCATTGAAAATGTCACATACATTCTGTTTATTGTTTGCCTTTTCACACAAGATTGTAATATCCAAGAGAGAGAGGATTTGTTTGGTTCACTGAACCATTGTAGGTACTCAGAAATACTGGATAAGTGAATAAATAAATCTTGCTGTGCTTCCTGTAATATACATAGTGATATTATGCATGCTATCCACGCCATTATCTCGTGCAACACTTAAAAGACTGCAAAGGTAGATACTATTATTTCTATTTTACTGATAAGTGAACTTAAGTTAAAGCAACCAACTAAAAGTCATGAATCCAACTGAAGTGAGATTCAAAAACTGACCTTTCAAGAATCCACAATGTCCGAATAGAATATGGTCAACAAAAACCTGAGGAACCAATGCCATTTGTTCCTTAGAGAAGCATCTTCAGAGCTAACAGATGTTATCTATTACTCCACAGAAAAGCAGCCTGAGGAAAAAATTGCCAAACTATAATTCCAAACCAACAACAAACTGTAACTCAAAATAACCTGCTTGTCCTCTCAGAGCCAACATTTTTTTTCCCTTTTGAAAATGGGAAACTTCTCATTTGACCTAAAATTTAGGATTCACTACCCCCAGATTCTAGGCTATGCTGTACTAGCCAACTCTGGGGAGCTTGGAATATTCCACAAAAGCCTCTGCAAGCTGAGAGGAGAAGCAATGTATTCTGCTTGGCATCTGAAAGCAGAAGCCTTAAGTAGCATCTACATAAAAGAAATTTCTTTTAAGTTTCTAGATTTCTTTTTTATCCAGAAAACTGAGTATCCCTTGGGCAATATATTTCTAAGTTTGAAGTGGGCCATCAGTCTTTGCAAGAAGGGCAATGGAAAGACTGGGGTTTTACATAGTTCCCAGGCCCAGGTAGACTTTTCACGGTTTTTCTCACTGGGAGTTTGAACTTGGGCAAGTTAATCCATCTTTCCAAATCTTTCTTTCCTCAATGTCAAGATTGCATGAGCCAGGGGCTGGAGATGTGGCTCAAGCGGTAGCGCGCTCGCCTGGCAAGCGTGCAGCCCGGGTTCGATCCTCAGCACCACATACAAACAAAGATGTTGTGTCTGCCAAAAACTAAAAAATAAATATTAAAAAATCTCTCTCTCTCTCTCCTCTCCCTCTCACTCTCTCTTTAAAAAAAAAAAAAAGATTGCATGAGCCAGAATGAATCCAACATAACTTTCCTATGTTCATAGATGTATACATGACCAGTGATACTCCACATCATGTACAACCACAAGAATGAGAATTAGAATAAATTGGAATAATTTAGAAATAATAACTTATTCCTAATTAGAATAAATTATACTCCATGTATTTATGTCAAAATACACCCTACTGTCATGTATATCTAAAAATAACAAATGAAAATAAAAAAGATTGCATGAGCCAACATGTGACACAGAGAAGCACCCTTGCTCCTGCTTGATTCTATACTCCCATTTGGAAATGAAAAGAACTTTTTTTTTATTAACTGAGAAAATGAAAACCAAATACAGCTCACTTGGTACATCAGAAAAAGAGCCAAGATCAGCCTCTCTTAGCACCAAACATGGAAGTTTTGACAAGGACCCAGTGACCTAAGTGGAAGATGACTGGGCTTTCAGATTGGCTTTCCTCCCCTAAAAGTAGCCAATTTGTGGAAGGTCTCAACATAATGTGTTTAGGTTGTGTCCTGTGTAAGGAAGCAAACCAGATTATGTATCCACACTTCAATGGTTCACAGTAGAAAACCAAACATAATCATCTCCACGACTCTCAGAATCCAGAGCTCCCATTATTCATCCTTACAATGTGTGAAAAATCAGTTTATTCATTAAAATCAAGAACTCTTCATCCAAACTGCTCAGTTTTGAGTCCTAGTTCTATCATTTATTAACTGTGGTTTGGGTCAGTTAATAAGTTTTGTCACTTATTAACTGTGTGAACTTAAGCAAGTAATTTTAATCTTTCTGTTCCTTACAATCACAAACTAGGTCCTGAACAATCAAGCCCACCATCTCACATACACGTACAAATTCTCACCCAATCATACACATACACAGAGTCTCACAGTCACACCCATAATCACACACAGCCATATTAGCACAAAGATAGGTGGTCACACACAACAGAGAGACAGTTACACAGTCACAGTGGCACACCACTCAAGGTCATAATCTTGTCACAATTACTCATATAAAATTAAAACTTCAGAAACTGATGGGCATGTCACAAAATCACATCTGCTGTCACAAACATTACAACACAGGTGTATCTAAAGACAGGTGGTCAAACATATTCACAGACACACAATGTCATACCTCGGTCTCCCACAAACCCATTCACAGTAACACACAACTACACCTGTAGGGACAGTCGCACACAAATACACATAGTTTTTCCCCCAGGAGACAGATGGTCACAGTCATACACAAGCACACACAGGCACGCACACATACCGTGACACACGAGATAACAGCGTCACACCCGCAGCCTGTCACATAGTTGTACACAGTGACACTGACACACAACCTCGCCAGCTGCGCCTGCGGAGTTCCCACCCCCGTCCCCTGCCGCACACACTGAGCCCAGCCCCCTCTCTTGACCTGGGGCAGAGACCAACTCACCTCCCGGCGCCGCGGGCTATGGAAACCAGCCCCACCACCCGGACCGACAACGTCACTTCCCAGAATCCTCCGCGAGGTGGAGCCGAAAGAGGACCCAGGCTAGACTGAGCTCTGCGCCATCTGAACTAGCTTTCTGCGAAGGCCTCATGGACCACGAGCTCCAGAATGCTTTGCGCCGCGGCTTTCTTTGACTAAACTACATTTCCCAGACTGCGCTGCGCCCACCACCTCTTCGCGCTTGCGCCTACAGGTGGCCACTGTCAGCCCTGCACGTGCCGGATACTGTGCAAAATACTAAACACTTGCTTTTTGAGAAAACGGTGTGGCTCGGCGAACCGGTGACTGTGATTCAACGCTTGGGTGTGCTTTCTGCAACCCTGTGTTTGAGCACCAAGGGGCGAAGGATTCTGTCAGCACACTGAGCTTCTGAATTTTAAATCACACGCCTCGATTGTGGGTTGTTTCGACAAATTTTGGATGTGTGGCGCGGAGGTCAAGACTATGTGAGCGAAACTGGCGGTTTATTTATTTACACACACACACACACACACACACACACACACGAGGGGGCTGATCGTTTCTGTCACTGTATTCTTTTTCCAGAAGTCGTCTGCAAAAGTCTGCGAAGGTTCTTCATTTCTGGGCTTGCCATTAGGGCCAATGTGTGTATCTCTGTGTGGGGCTAGTTGTCTCCCAATCTAACTTTTCTTCCACCCCATCCTTCGCTGGGGCAGGCTCAGAGTTCCTTTTATATGCCTTCTCTCCTGTACCCCAGTGGGGTAATTATGTTCTACTTGTGTGAAGTTTCTCTTTTGCACCAGACCAGACCAGTTGGTAATTTGGTAGCCTGAGCTCTGGTGTACCTCTGATGTTTGCACTTTTTGGGGGGAAGGAGGGCTGGTAACCTGGGTTTGAACTCAGGAGCATTTAACCACTGAACCACATCCCCAGCCCTCTTTTGTATTTTATTTAGAAACCGGGTCTGAGTTGCTTAGAACCTAGCCTTTGTAGAGGCTGGCTTTGAACTTGCAATTCTTCTGGGTCAGCTTCCCCAGGATCACAGGTGTGCGCGACCTTGTCCACCTTGCTTGCACCTTTTTTTTTTTTTTTTTTTTTTTTTTTTTTTTTTGGTGCTGGGATTGAACCCAGGGCCTATGTGCATGCAAGGCAAGCACTGTACCAACTGAGCTATATCCCCAGCCCTCTTACTTGCACTTTTGATTCTACCATTTCAATTAGGGCCCAGCTTTAAGAAAATTGCTCAGGCAGAAGAACAAGAATTTGAGTCCCTGAGAGAAAGTTCCAAACAAACTTTATTCCCCCTCCCTAGGTCATGGAAGATGTGGAAGGAGCACCCAAGACAAGACTCTAGTAAGTAGGGGTGTGTAGAAGCAAGAGAAAGTTCTTGAGATTCCATCCTTGAGTAATACACAGGGTCATAGGCAAATGAGTCTGGCTACTACAGTGAAATGATTGCTGTTTACTTTGAAATTAGGCATTTCAACTTTCAGAGAAAAGCAATCTTTTTTTAAAAAAAAATTAAGTTGGTGATGAACACAATACATTTATTTATGTATGTATGTATTTATTTATTTATTTTTATGTGGTTTGAGGATTGAACCAAGTGCCTTCACACATGCTAGGCCAGCACTCTACCACTGTTAATGAAGCAAAATACTTGACATAGGCTGCTTGTGAAAAAATAATAGTTTTATTTAGCCCAGTTTATGGGGCTGAAAGTCCAAATGGCACAGCACAGGCCCTTGGGATGCATTACCCCATAGCATGGATAGCAGTGGTGCCATCTGTGGCAGGAGAAAGCAAGTGATTCATTTTAGCAGGAGCACAGAGGCTGTCTGGGGCTAAATTTTCTTTCTTTTTTTTTTTTCCTGTACTGCTGGTGATTGAACCCAGGGCCTTGAGCATGCTAGGCAGCACTCTACCAATTAAGCTATATCCCCAGCCTAGTTTGCTCTTTTTTATAAGAATGCTCTTCTTAGCTGGTACAATTGCACATACCTGTAATCCAAGCAACTTGGGAGACTGGGCAAGAAAATCACAAGTTCAAGACTAGCCTCAGCAACTTAGTGAGACCCTGTCTCTAAATAATAAGTTACAAAAGGGCTGTGGATGAAGCTCAGTGGTAGGGGCACCCAAGAAAGACTTCAATCTCCAGTGCCCCCCCCCAAAAAAAATTCCTGAAAATTCAAGAGGTTGCAGGAAATCTGCCTCTAGAGAGTACAAGACCCACCTCTTAAAGTTTTGACCACCACCCTATACTGCCACCCTGGGGACTACACCTCTAATACATAACCTTTGGGGAGATACAAACCATTATCCAAACTACAGCACTTATATATATTTTATTTTGAAGACCACTGAACTTATTCTGATGGTTGGTTGAATTAGAGTAGTAAAAGGTAGAGGTAATGATAAATGGTGAAATTGGGATACAATTTGAGTATAGAATTTACAGGAGTTGCTTACGCTTGGTTGTGATATGAGGGGAAAAGAATATATGAGTAATGCCTAAACATTTGTCTTGAGCACCTGGATGAATAGTAGTATCATTTAACAAGATAGGGAACAATGGGTATATAGCAAGTATCTAGGATGGGGGGGGTTGATTCTGTTAAATTGGTGACACTTGCTGGATATCAAAGAGGTGATGCTGAATGTGAATTTAGATATGTGTGTGAAGCTCATTGGAAAGGTTGGCACTGGAAATACAAATTTGGGAATTTCAATTAAGAAGATTTTAGCTGGAAATATACAACGCTCAACTGAAAGTGGCTTATACAATAAAGACATTTATTTCTCCACTTAGCTGACTTAACAGGTGCATAATCATTTCAAGAACCCAGCCTCTTATCTTTTTTCCTGCTCCGTAATCCTCAATGTGATCACAGTGTCTCTCCACACAATTTCAAGTTGGCTGCAGCAGTTCAGGTCCTCACCCAACAAAATCACAAATGCTGAGAAAGTGAATAGTTTCCACTTTCAGCATCTCTTATAAGATATGGATTCTGCCAGCCAGGAAGAAAGCTGATTATGTATTATCCAGGAAAGGAATGATTACTGTGTGATCACACACAGAGTGTGCCACAGTGGGCCACCCTCTTTTAGATGCTTTGAGAGATATGGGAGATCATTCAGGAGAATATGTGGACAGAGAAAAGTGTTGAAAAGAGAATATGGTAAGGAGACAGATGGAATAGCCACTAAGATATGGGGGATAGGGCTGGGGTTGTTGCTCAGTGGTACGGCGCTTGCCTAGCATGTGTGCAGCACTGGGTTCCGTCCTCAGCACCACATTAAAAAAATAAATTAAATTTTAAAAAGATTTCTGTTTAAAAAAAGATATTGGGGTGAACTTCTGAGTATACCGTTTTGTATAGTTTTGACTATAGAAATGTGTTTTGCTTACTAAAAAATAGATACAAGAAATTTATTTATTTATTTATTTGTTTTTGGAACCAGGGATTCAACCCTGGGATACTTAACCACTGAGCTGCATCCCCATCCCTTTTTTTTGAAATGGTCTCCCTACATTGCTTAGAGCCTTACTAACTTGCCAAGGCTGGCTTTGAACTTTAGATCCTCCTGCCTCAGGCTCCTGAGTCTCTGGGTTTATAGGCATGTACCATCACACCTGGCTTAACAAGTGTATTAGTTTTCTGTTGTTATGTAACAATTTACCACAAATCATTTATTATTTCACAGTTTCTCTGGGTAGTTTTTTTTTTTTAATCCCATCCTAACATTAGACCTCTGAGGCTCTATAAATGCCTCCAGAGCATGTTTTCACTGGGCTACTGTAAGCAAAATGTAACAAGAAGTCACTGTTCAGTTAAAAATGAGCCAGAATTATTTTCACAAATCTCTCTAATTCCTCATCACCTATCATTACACCATTCCCACTCTGAAATTTCTTCTGTCCCATCCTAGGAAATATTTTTTTTTTCTGGTCCAAATTCAGGTGCAAGGACTAACTCAGTTAAGCTAGAAGTTACAAGAAGGGAGAGGTTCCTCCTTCTACCTCACTCAGCATCTCAAGGACCTCCTCATCCAGAAAGACTGACAGCCACTAGGACAGGGCCTGAGAGAGCAGCTGGCTGAGGGCTGCAGGCTGGGTGAACACCAAGGAGTCCATAGGCTCATTTCAGGTGAGGCAGCCATAGGCCTGATTTGCTCCAAGGTCACCTGCTCACAGGATATTCCACAACTCCACTAGTAACTTTCACCAGCTGTCCTGGATTCCACATCACAACAAAGGCTATGGCAGGATGAGTAGAACTTGGGTGGTAACAGAAAGGAGAAGTGTACTGTACTGGCGGTTACAGTGTTCCAACAGTCTCTGTCCTCCCTTGGTGGTGTGTGTCCTCTGGGGTAAGAGGCAGCATCCACCAGTGCTCAAAATCTGAAATCAGATCCTTTTTTTGTTAATATTTATTTTTTTAGTTTTAGGTGGACACAATATCTTTATTTTATATTTATGTGTGCTCAGGATCAAACCCAGTGTCTTATGCATGCTAGGCGAGCACTCTACCACTGAGCCACCACCCCAGACCCTGAAGTTAGATTCTTAATAGTGCTGAGAGCGTGGCCTCTGGAGACATTTCACTAGGTCCTCTTCTCAGAGTCTTACAAAGCTGAAATTAAAGTGTTAGCCATTCTCATGTAGGCTTGACTAGGAAAGGATTTATTTCCAAGCTCTCTCAGGTAGTTGCATTAAATAATTTCTTTGTGGCAATAGAATTCATGACAGTTTGTTTTCTTGAATGTTTCAAAGCATTGAACAGAGAAACAGAGGCAGAGGGAGGATCTTTGCTGCTTGGAGTCTCTGACTTCTGGAAAAGCCTACACCCACACCTTTGCTATATAACTTAACATAAAAAGAAAAAAGAGTGATATCCCACAACTTTTGCCTTATCCTGTTGGTTAGAAGCAGTTCACAGGTCCCATCTGTACTCAAGGGGATGGCATTATCCAATGGTGTGGTTACTAGAGGCAAGACCAAAAGTATAATTTAGGAGTTTGGTGAATTAACAACTGTAGTGTATTTCAACATTGCATTTCTAAAATTCAGGTGAGAAGTCTGAACTAGAGTTATAAATATGGGAGTTCTCAGCATATAGATGGTGTTTAAGAAGTGGCTAAACCTTGGGGCTGGGGTTGTGGCTCAGTGGTAGTGCACTTGCCTAGCACATGAGAGGCCCTGGGTTCGATTCTCAGCACCACATAAAAATAAGTAAACAAAATAAAGGTATTATATCCACCTACAACTAAAAAGTAAATATTTAAAAAAAGAAGTGGCTAAACCAACAACTAAATGTTTAAATAGAAAAAAGAAAATGCTGAAGCACAGTGTAGTGGGTTACTCTGACATTTAAAACTCAGAAAAATGAGGGAGACCAGGAAATGAGGCTGAGAAACAGTGACCCAAGAAGGAGAAAAAATACCAAGTATGTTATCCTATAACCCAAGTGGCAAAAGCAATCCAAGGAAAAGAGTCATCAGCTCTGTAAAATGCTATTGATAGCTCAAATAAAATGAACCAAGAATTGTTGAATTTAGAAATGTGGAGGTCATTTGTGATATCAATAATAAATAGTAGCACATAGTGTGAACATGTTTTTTTAGCTTGAACATGTTTTTTTGCTCTTGATGTCTAATTGTTCCACTGCCATTTTAAAAATAACTCTCTTTCTTCATTGAATTGCTTTTACACCTTTAGACAGATCAATTATGCCCATTTCTGTATATCTGTTTTAGCTTTGTAATTCTGTTCTACTAACCCTTGTTTCAAACCTTCCACAAATACCACAGTACAGTTGTACTTGATAACTATTGCTCAGAATAAGTCTTAAAATGGAATTGTATGATTCTTCCAACATTATTTTTCTTTTACATATTCCTTTACCTGTGCTATTTCATTGCCCTTTCTGTGGGAGACTAACCTTGAACTTGAATGAGTCACTCCCGGGCTGGGTGCTGAGGCACTCAGTCGCAGAAATGTGGCAGAGCTTTCCCCACCCTTCTTAGGTTCTAGGGGTTCATGGGTGTGTCTTGCTATAGCCCTATGGGTGAAGCTATGCTCACCTGTTCCCTTGTAATGTAACCCCTTGCTCTGTTTAGGATAGAATGTTCCATGGAAGTGCCTTGTGTGTGCCCCTTCTCTTACTGTGCCCTTGGGTGGGGCCTCCCTAGATGTCAGTCAACCTGCTGACAGCAGACATCATGAAGCTGGACTCAGCCCCCTGAAACCTGACCCTTTACCGTATTTGAATAGCTTCTCCTCAATAAAAGGGGTCTCAATCTCTCTCTCTCTCTCTCTCTCTCTCTCTCTCTCTCTCTCTCTCTCTCCCTCCCTCCCTCCCTCCCTCCCTCCGCAGACCCTTAAGGTCAGAGGAGCCGTCACAGTGACTACAAAGAAAAAGGTATTTGTGTGTCTTGTGTGATTATTTTGCTCAGCCCAGTTAGCCCAGTTTACCTGGAGTGACCCCTGAGCCTTTTAGTCATGAATGTAACCGAGCAACTTTCCTTATAAATGTTAAAATTTATTTATATCACCAAAAAAATCTTGGTAGGTCATTGATCAAATTATGTCACATCTATAAGTCAGTCTTAAGAAAATCGATGTATGTACTTGGCTGAGTCTTCTAATCCATGAACATGGTATGTCTCTCAGTTTGTTTACATCTTTATTTTGTTCATTAGAGTTTTATAGCTTTCAGCATATGTTTTATATATGCTTTCTTAGATTTATACAAAAGTATCACTTTGGGAGCTGGAGTTGTGGCTCAGTGGTGAAGCACTTGTCTAGCATGTGTGAGGCACTGGGTTCGATTCTCAGCACTACCTAAAAATAAATGAATAAAATAAAAGCCTATCAACATCTAACAAAATATTTTAAACAGTATCACTTTGGGGGGAAACTATAATTTATATTGTGTTTTAAACTAATGTTTCCAGTAATTCATGGATCTTTGAATAAAGAAATGTGAATTTTTTTTGTGTTAACCTTGTGTCTTGTAACGTGGCTAATTCACTCATTTGTTCCAGTTGATTTTTTAGTAAACTCTCTTCAGATCTTTTATGTAGACAATCGTGTCTTCTGCACATAGGGAAGTTTTATTTCTTTTCAATATTTATGCCTTCAATTTGCTTTTACTGGCTTTTTGCACTGGCAAGTTTCAGTACTATCTTGAAAAAGAGTGCTGAAAGAAGATATCTATTTGTGCTCAGTTTTAGGAGGAAGCATTCAAAATTTCACCATTAAGTCTGGTTTCACCAGGTATTTTTAAAAATACATGCTTACAGCTGGGTGCAGTGGCGCATAACTGTGCCACTCCTAGCAGCTAGGGAGGCTGAGACAGGAGTTCAAACCCAGGCTCAGCAATGGCAAGGTGCTTAGCAACTCAGTGAGAACATGTCTCTAAATAAGTACAAAATAGGGCTGGGATGTGGCTCAGTGGTCGAGTGAACTCAGTGCTACTGAGTTCAATCCCTGGTACCAAAAACAAACCGAGGCCAGCCTCAGGGATTTAATGAGACCATAAACAACTTAGCAAGACTGTCCCAAAATAAAAAGGACTGAGGATGTGTATCAGCAGTAAAGCACTCCAAGATTCAATCCCCAGTTTAAAAAAAAAAAAGAAAAAATGTCTTTATTCCTGTCTGAAGTGGACCAACACATATGTAACTGGTGTTGATTTTTTTTTAAAGATCTTGATTGACTTTATTTGCAATTCGAGGATCAGGCAACACTACATTCTATGAAACAGACTAAGTGTTTCAATGGGCTGAGCAGAAGACATTAGTTTTATAAATAGGTAAGAGCTAAAGAAAGCAGAAATAAGTAAAGAGCAACTGGTCATTTTGTTATCCACACAAATTGTTGGCCTGCCTGGTAGGGACAAGACCCACCCCCCAAAGGGGATCATTTTTTTTCTGTTTGGTGTTGCAAACCAGAAGGCAAAACAAGATAAACAAAATCAGCACTTCTCTCTGATGCCAATCCAATAACAAGGACTCAGTTTTGAGAAAAAAGGAAAAAGAAGTTTATTGCTTTGCTAGCAAAGGAGAAGCACGGGACCTTCTGTCCCAGAGGCTGTAATTATGCCCATGAAGGGGAGCATTGGGTGTCAAGAGCTGTCCATGGGTTGCATGTGGGTCTCTGCGCGTGGAAGCCTCATGGATAGAGACACGTGGTAAATGGGAGTGGCCAGTAAACATTACCTCTGGTCAACTGCCCATGGACAAAGTGAATCTCTTTCCCACTCTGCCATGGCCTACACAGCACCTGAGATGGGTGTGACCTGCCAAGATGTCAATCAACCTGCTGACTGTAAGACCTCTCAAAGCAAGAGTCGGCCCTTGAAACCTTATCCCTGCCTTTAATGGACCCCTTTAAACCACTGGAGCCATTTTCCCTTTATCTAGTTCCAGAACCCATGTGGTCACGATCACGGGCTTTGCTTTCTGTAAATACTGAGTATATGTGTTTTTTTTACATACTAATTATCTGAAATTGTTACGTTTCAGGGTGGCTTGGATTATCCTGGGCAGGAATAAGGACTCCTTAATGAGACGCTGGCCACCACCCTTCACGAAAATGGGTTTTTAAAGAGGTGATTCAAAGGTTACATTCCACTCAAAGTCTACATTCCATGTGTTCTATCCATACTAGTAACTCACTTGTTGATTTGAGAGATATTAATTTCTGAAATCATTGGTGCCATCCTCAAAGTCTGAATTACTTTGTTCCTGTGGTGGGTGTGTGCTCAAGGACAGATAACTCTGCCTAGGATGGGGAAGAAAGGGAATCCTGTTTCCCCTGAGATTAGGGAAGGGGAGAATTAGGGAAGAGCAAGGGGAGAGGAAGAGAAAGAAACATATCCACTTTAAAAATAAATTGCAGTAGCAGAGCAGCAAAAGCTATATTCAAAGCATAAAGTGGACCACTATTATATTTCCCCCACTGTCAATTTCTACATTCCCCTTCCATGAAAAAAATAAAATGGGTGACAACATCTCCAAGCTGCTTCCTGATGAAACAGGACCAAGTAACCCAAAGTCTTTGTTCTCTATCAGGTGGGGTGTGGACAGTTAAGAGTATTAAGCATCAAGGCAGTTCAGAGGTCCACAGTGGCAAATGACAGGTTACTACACAAGGCTTACATAGGGCAGGGGTCATGCAGATCGCTAAAGGTGTTGTGACTTTACTGAGTTCAGTTTCCTTTTTCTCAAAGTGGACCATGATAGGGCAATGGCTCTCAACAAGTTCTTCAGACATCTTGTATCCTACAGCAAGTGGGGTTCCTTGGAGATCCAGGCCTGCCCAAGAAAGCTGGCATGGAGGCTGGTCTGGGGCCTCAACCAGGGTGCCAAATTTGTTACCCAAAGCTGTCCTTGTCTGAGAAAAAAAAAAGCTCAGATTATCAAAGGACAAGGATCTTTTTAAAATATATATATATATATATATATATATTTTAGTTGTACATGGACAAAACACCTTTATTTATTTATTTATTTATTTTTATATGGTGCTGAGGATCAAACCCAGTACCTCACATGTGCCAGGTAAGTGCCCTACCACTGAGCTACAACCTCAGCCCCAAAGGACAAGGTTCTTATTGCCAACTCTAGCACTGCAAGACAAAGCAGGGTCATAAACTGCCTTCCTCCAAGGCAGCCTGCTATGGGCTGGGATTAGGGCCTAATAACTGGTATTCAAATACTGATATTCACCAAAACATATATACATTGTTCTTCATTAAGCAATCCCCTGGGTGTTGCAAGTGTTTGAACAGACTCAAGAGTTCTGAAATAATCAAATGTGTTCTTGCCACCTCAATGCTTGTTTTGGTGAATGGAATAGTTCCTGGAGCTTTTTGCTCTGCCACATGCCATTCAATTCATTCCGTTGTTTCCTTTTGTGTGTGTGTGTGTGTGTGGTGCTGGGGATTGAACCCAGGGCCTTGTGCATAAAAGGCAAGAAATCTATCAACTGAGCTATTTACCCAGCCCCAATTCATTCACTTTTTTTAAAAAAATATTTATTCTTTAGGTGTAGTTGGACACAATGCCTTTATTTTATTTACTTGTTTTTATGTGGTGCTGAAGGCCTCACATGTGCTAGGCTAGGCAAGCGATCTGCTGCTGAGCTACAACCCCAGCCCCAATTCATTCACTTTTAATCTACCTATACCACTATATTTGAAACTGATTTCTTGGAAACAGGATATAGTATTATATTTTTTATCCACTCTGCCAATCTGCTTTAAATCAGTATATTCAGATCAGTTACATTTATGCAATACTTAATAATTTAGGATTTAAGTCAGCTATTTTATTACTTGTATTCTGTTTATTCCCTTTTTTAGTGTTTTTTCCAAGGGCATACAATACATGTACGTGACATATCACAGTCTAATAATATTGACATGTTGCCAATTTAAGTGAAGTGGCATTCTATCTAAAGGGACACTCCATTCACAAAACAAGAATATCAAGATGAAAAAGAAGAAGTCAGAAAAACAAATTCTACCCCAAAAAAGCAAGTGCAGCAATACAGAGCAGATTAATAAAATTGCTAAATGGGATCTGGGATTGCTCCATGACTTTAAAAGGAAAAAAAATCATCAAGAAGAAATACTATTGGGCTGGGGCTGGGCCTCAGTGACAGAGTGCTTGCCTAGCATGTGTAAAGTGCTGGGTTGGATCCTCAGCACTGCATAAAAACAAACATATAAAATAAAGGCATTCTGTCCATAACTACAAAAAAAATTTAAAAAGAAGAAATACTAAAAAAATAATTTTAAAAAGAAGAAATACTTTCTAGACATATAAATAAAATAGATTGAAATCTACTGAGAAAAATTTGATGGAAATATTAGAGAAATGTTTCCTGATGTGATTACAAGTTTATTTAGTATAACATTTATATAAGTGGAAGTATTAAGTTTTTTTTAAATTAAGACATTTCTTCTGCTGGGGTAGAAACGTTAATGTTGGTTCTAATATTGTTTATATCTACATTTAGAACATAGATTTAATTGTTTGTGTTAAACATTTAATATAGATTAATAAAATGCAGGCAAATCATTAATATAATCACAAAACATACATCTATAAAAAATTAAACATTAAGAGGTTGCAATAAATAAATATATACATTTAGCCATTTGTAAGTTCTCTGTAAGTTATTCTTAATTAGAAGAAAAAATAAAAATTGAAAATATAAGCCACTGCCCGGGATGGTGGCACACACCTGTGATCCCAGCAGCTCAGGAAGCTGATACAGGAGGATCATGAGTTCAAAGCCAGCCTCAGCAACTGTGAGGCGCTAAGCAACTCAGAGATACCCTTTCTCTAAATAAAATGCAAAATAGGGCTGGGGATGTGGCTCAGTGACCAAATGCCCCTGAGTTCAATCCCCAGTACCAAAAAAAAGAAGAAGAAGAAATTATAAGCCACACAGAAATGAACTGACTTTCAAATAACAATAAAAAGGAAGAAGATAAATAAATTATTATTATATTAGAATGATAAAGCAATAAAACTAGGAAATCAGTTTGAGGAAATTAATAATATAAACTAATGAAATTGAAAAGAAAAGAAAAACACACACCAGGGCTGATATTGTGGCTCAGCGGTAGAGCACTCGCCTAGCATGTGCAGGGCCCTGGGTTCAATCCTCAGCACCACATAAACATAAATAATTGAAATGAAGGTATTGTATCCAACTACAACTAAAAACTAAATATTTAAAAAAACACACACCAAAGAGATGATTACACAAAGCTAGCCATGCACAGTGGTATATGCCAACAATCCCAGCTACTCCTAACAAGACAAATGCAAGTTCAAGGCCAGCCTCAACAATTTGGCAAGGCCCTAAGTATATGTCTCAAAATAAAAAATAAAATGGGCTGGGGAGTGTGGCTCAGTGGTAAAGTATCTCTGGTTCACTCTTTAGTATCACTCCTCCCCTCAAAATTGTAAGCCATACAGGATATTAATGTAAATAAAATATTACTTCCTATGGCATGTAACTTAATGTCTAAGTTAATAGAAGATAGCTGGTATTTAAAATGTACCATTGCATTTACCTCTGAAGATAAGAGCCAGACATGGTGGGGCACTCTTGAAATCCTAGAGATTCTGGAGACCAAGGCAGGAGGATTGCGACTTAGAGGAAAGCCTTGGCAACTTAGAAAGACCTTGTATCAAAAAATATATAAATAAACAAATAAGAAGGCCTAGGGGGCTGAGGATGTGGCTCAAGCGGTGGCGCGCTCACCTGACATGCGTGCGGCCCGGGTTCGATCCTCAGCACCACATACCAACAAAGATGCTGTGTCTGCCAAAAACTGAAAAATAAATATTAAAATTTAAAAAAAAAAAAAAAAAAAAAAGAAGGCCTAGGGGTGTAGCTGAGTGGTGAAGTGCCCCTGGGTTCAAACCCCAGTAAAAATTAAAAAAAAAAAAGAGTAAAAGAAAAAAATGAAAATCTGGCCTAACACAGATATAGAGTTAGAAGATAAAGGAATATTTTAGTGCTTTTTCAGATACTTGTTGATATTACTCTTTGACAGTACATCAAAAAATCAGTTGGGCGTTATAGCGCATGCCTATAATCCCAGCAGCTCAGGAGACTGAGGCAGGAGGATCACGAGTTCAAAGCCAACCTCAGCAAAAGTGAGGCACTAAACAACTCAGTGAGACCCTGTCTCTAAATAAAATACAAAATAGGGCTAGTAATGTGGCTCAGTGGATGAGTGCCCCTGAGTTCAATCCCAGTACCCCCCACCCCCCAAAAAATCAACAAGTATAATTTCTTAAAGCTTACTTGTAATGTGGAATGAATTGGACATTTACTAAATTAAAATCCATTTGTCAATTTTATATGTAAAATGAATCTTTACCCAGGTATGATTTTATAATATCACATATTAATCATTTGGAACATTGGCTCTGTGAGGTAAACAAATTCCAAGGTTGATAAATTATATTATTTGTTATTACAGATTCATATTTACTAATATTACTATCAGTCTCATCATAAAGAACTAAGTATTGAGAAACTGTCACATTCACAGGGAAAATACTTGTTTTTGTAATTCAAATTTTTTGCTTAAAATTAGCAAAAATTCCTGTCATTTTTTAAAAAATCACCTTGTGGTGTGTATATGTGTAGTACTGGGCACTGAACCCAGGGCCTTGTGCATGCCAGGCAAGTGCTCTATAAACAGCTACATCCCCAGCCCAAAAAAATCACTTCATTTTTGACAAAATGTGTACTGAATGTGTGTGAATCAACCTTTCAAATAAAAATAACATCCTTATGTACGTGGCTTGTTCAGCTTACAACTTAATCACATAAGTGTTTCCTTGAAACAACCTATTGTTCTTGAAGATATAGAAGAGCTTTGTGTGCGTTTCCCATTTCATCACAGAAAATAGTTTTGAAAAGTACACATATCAGTATCTTGCTTGTGATACTGTAATGTGGAGTTTAAAGACTGGGCAAACAGCTGGGCATGGTGGCTTGCCACATGCCTGTAATCCCAGTGGCTTGGGAAGCTGAGGCAGGAGCATCATGAGTTCAAAGGCAGCTTTAGAAAATTAGTGAGGCCCTAAGTAACTTAGTGAGACCCTGTCTCAAAAAATAAAAAGGGCTGAGAATGTGGCTCAGTGGGTTAGGTTAACTCAGGGGCACTTAACAAAAAAATTTTTTTTTTAAAAATTGGGCAGGGCTGGGGCTAGGGCTCAGCAGTACACATGCCTGGCATGTGCGAGGTACTGGGTTCAATTCTCAGCACCATATATGAATAAATAAAATCAAGGTCTATCAACAACTAAAAATAGATTTTAAAAAATTGGGCAAACAGTACATAGGATCTCTATATATAATTTCTTACAACTGCACGTGAATCTACAATCATCTCAAAATAAAAACTGTAATTATAAAATATTGTATTCAAGGACTGATAAAAACTTTTATGCTTTATAGGAAACTTACTATTTTCTTTTACAGTGCTGGGGATCAAACCCAAGGCCTTGTGAAAGCTAGGCAATAAAGAGGAACTTTAGTGGAACTTGCCTTTTCTAACTCCAGTGTATGCTGTCGAAAAAATATTTCCTGGTACAGTTTAGTGACACTACTTTGATTTATGCAAAGGCCCCCTTAGTTTTTCAATCACCATTGCTTTTGCACCATCAGTGCAAATTTCAGCACAGCGGAAAAAAGTATCACGAGTATAATTATGAAATTTGTTTTAATCATTCAAATCTCGGAAAAGGTCTCAGGGCTCTAGATATCATCTGACCATACTTAGATCTAGTGACTGTTACATAATATTGAATTAAAATAGAATTAAATTACATTTAATTAGCTATTTTAAAACTCATTACCACCTCTTTTTTTTAATGAAACCTTCTAACGGTGACCATAACAGACATGGATTTGAGATATTATTCATTGTTTCACACTGTTTACTATCGTTTCTTCAAAATTTTCAACATAGTATAGTCTCTACTTACCATGGGAGCAATGGATGCTAAGTAGTTGGCTTTGGGATACTTTTTTGCGTATAAACATCTGGAGTTGTCACCTTCAGGATATTAAAGATGAGGCACTAGAAAATGGCCCTCTAAACACAGATTGGGGAGGCAAAACCTACAAAAGACTATGCAAAATAATTATCTGAGGAACTAACATTAAATCAGCTATGCTGTCAGCCAAGTCTTTGTTCTCAGTTAGAAGGTCACATAGACTTCAAAAGACAAGCTCTAGTACTGTCATGAGGATATGAGGGAAGGAGTGTTACAGTGTCCTTGGAAAACAACACAGAAATAGTTTCCATTCCCTATTTAAAGGACTCCACAATAAAGCACGCCCACTAGAGAAGGCCAAAGCTCTTGAAAATGGGCCAGCAATCCTCCTTTAGATGAACTGGAAATGCAACTCTCACCAGTACAGTGGCATGCACACTACCGTCAATTGTAAGATGTCTCCTCTGTGGTGTTTCAGCAGTGGCTGACTGAAACCATAGCTCTGTGCATGTCCTCTGCTGTCTGATGAAGTGTGACCCCTTGCTAAAGGCTTCATTACACTACTTGTACACACAAGGTTTCTATCTTGAGTGTATCCTCTGATGTCCTATAAGATTTGACTTCCGACTAAAGCCCCGCCCACATTTCCTGCAAACATAAGGTTTCTCTCCTGAATGGCTCCTCTGGTGTCTAATGAGGTGCGACTGCCAGCTAAAGCCCTGCCTACACTCCCTGCACATGTGAGGCTTCCCCCCTAAGTGTGCCCTCTGGTGTTTAATGAGAGTTAACTTATCACAAAAGCCTTGCCCACATTCCCTGCAAACAAAGGAAACCGAGTGTGCCCTCTTATGCCTAAATAAGTTTGGCTTCTGCCTAAACCTTCTACCACAATCTCTGCACATGAAAAGTTTTTCCCCTGAGTGTGTCCTCTGATGTGAAATCAAGGTTGACTTATCATTAAAGCCCACACTCCCTGCATACAAATGGCTTCTCCCCAGAGTGTATCCTCTGGTGTGTAATGACTGTTGACTTCCTGGTAAAGCCTCCCCCACACTCTGTGCATATAAAAGGCTTCTCCCCTGTGTGTGATCTCTGGTGTTTGTGAAGGTTTGACTTCAGGCTAAAGCATTGGGCCTGACTTTATCAACGAGTCAAACCTACTTAGCCTCCCACACTCTAGGCACACATAAGGTCTAACTCCTGAGTGAGTCCTCTGGTGTGTCTTGAGGTTTGATTTCCAGCTAAAGTGACGCCCACATTCTGCGCATATGTAAGGTTTTTCTCCTGTATGTATCCTTACGTGTCTGAGGAGGTGAAGCTTCTGACTAAAACTTTGTTCACACTCTCTGCAAACATAAGGCTTTTCTCTTGAATGTGTCCTTTTATGTCTGATGAGGTAGGAATGCTGGCGAAAGCCATGCCCACATTCCTTGCAAACATAAGGCTTCTCCTCAGTCTGTGCCCTCTGATGTGTGATGAGGTTTGACTTTAGGCTAAAGCTCTGCCCACATTCCTTGCACAGGAGGCTTGACTCCTGAGTGTGTTCGCTATGTGTGAAGAGGTTTGATTTCCAAGTAAAGCCTTGTCCACAATCCTTACACACATAAGGTTTCTCTCCTGAGTGTGTTCTCTGGTGTGTGATGAGGTTTGACTTCCAGGTAAATCCTCTCCCACATTCCCTGCACACATAAGGCTTTTCTCCAGGATGTGTCCTTGGGTTTTTGATAAGGACCAACATACTGCTGAAGTTTGGTCCCCACCCTGTGTACATGTAGGGCATCTCCCCTGTGTGTGTCTTCTGGAGGCTAAGTAGGTTTGACTCCTTGATAAAGTCTGGCCCAAACTCTTCAAATTTGATTGCTTCAAATCCTGAGACTTCCAAACCATGCAATACTTTGTCCCTTTCCTCAAGGTCGGCCTTCTGTTCTAGGCTGGGCCTTATATCCACTATTGTGTTGCCTTCCTTGGACTTTACTGGATGTTCTTCACTTGGGATGGAGGACGACTTTGATATGTCATTTTTACTTGTGCCCCCAAACAGTGGCTTGGAGTCTTGTTTTCTCTCTTGAATTTTTGCTTTGTCAGTCAAGCAGGATTGATTAAAGGGTTGTTCCTGTTGTTTTTTTCTGATATTCTGGGTACTGATTCCCTGGATGGAGATGATTTCCTGCATATAAACTTGAAAAGAGCTGAGGCAGATGACTGAGCCACACATGTTGGCTAAGGACTTGCTGACTGGAGAGTACCAGAGGGCAGGAAGGACAAGGTTGAATTTCTGACTTTGATCCTGCTGAATAAAGAACATTTTCAGAGAAGTCATAAGTAGGGCTGCCTAGGTTATTTTGCCATGTCCACTGGTGATTCATAATATATTTATATTACAAGCTATCTCCCAAGTAGAAATTCGTCATAAGACCTATTTTTTTATTTCTCTTTATGCATTACATTTTCTGTTGCAGGAGTTGGTAAACTCATCCAACAGGCCAAATTCAGCTTGCAACCTATTTCTGTAAGGCCTCCCAGTTCTAAAAAATTAAAATAAGCTGGGTATGGTGGTACATGCCTTAATCCCAGTGGCTTGGGAGGCTAAGACAGGAGGACACAAGTTCAAAGCCAGTCTCAGCAACAGCAAGATGCTAAGCATAGTGAGACCCTGTCTCTAATTAAAATACAAAACAGGGATGGGAATGTGGCTCAGTGGTTGAGTGCCCCTGAGTTCAATCCCCAGTACTCAAAATAAATAAATAAAATTAAAATTATCTTGGGGGAGGAAAGAAGACAATCTGACAAGATTGTATGTGGCCTTAAAAGCTTAAATATTTACTACATAGCACTTTATCGAAGTTTGACATCCATACAATTATAATGTAGAAAATTCATATCAAGAGCTTTTCACATTATCACATTATTCTGGTACTGTTCAGCAGTACCAGAAATCAACCAAAGACAAAAATAAGTCAAGACGTGTTTATTCATGAAAAACACTGAACTCAGATAAGAATAAGAGTTTGCTACATTATTGCTATAGCTGTATATTTAATCATGTGGGGAGTACCAAAACAGACATGTAGACCAATAGTACAGAATAGAAAACTTAGAGACAAACCCACATAAATACATTATCATACTAGACAAAGATGCCAAAAACATACATTGGAGAAAAGATAGCCTCCTCAACAAATGGTGCTAGGAAAACTGGAAATCCATATGTAGATGGCTCTCCCTCCATCCTAGCTTAGTTGTTAATGTGGTAGCTTATATGAGGCAAGCCACCAAGCTGCTACAGAGGGGCTGACTTGATTTGTAATGGAAGGTGAGAAACCAATGTCCCTGCAGCTGTCAATACAAGTTAAGGTCTAGGTAGTAAATGAACAGGGAAGACAAGCAACTGCTTTCTGAGGATTACAATCTTGAAGAAAAAATTTGATAGACTATCCAAAATTCAACAAGGAGACCCTGAAAATGAGACAACAAGAGGGAGGCTTGACAAACCCTTCACACAACCCTGGCATTAGAAAGCTGTGGGCTGGGTGGGCCTGGGCTCTCCACACATCCCTGCCTGACAAGGAGATGACAACCAGGGTAAAGGAAAAATAAGAGGACTCAGTGGAAAGTAGAACGCCAGGAAAGACACCCCCTCCCCAGTACTGGGGATTGAACCCGGGGTGCTTTACCACTGAGCTATCTTCCTAGCCCCTTTTTATATTTGATTTTGAGATGGGGTCACACTAAGTTGCTTAGAGCCTCACAAAGTTGCTGAAGTTGTGATCTCAAAGTTGTAAAGCTCCTGCCTTAGCCTTCCAAATTGCTAGGATTACAGGAGAGCACTACCATGCCCATCTCAGGAAAGATTTAAAACAACCTGACCTTTGAATTTTCTCCCCAACCCACACATTTAACCATAAATATAGATAGGAAGCCTTTCTAACTCAAAGTCTTTGAGTACGTATATGGCCAATTCTTACAGACCACTAAGTTCTGCAGTTACAAGACTGACATCAAGGAAGCAAGAATTAAAAATAAACACTACCTGGGCGTGGTGGTGCACACTGTAATCCTAGCAACTAGGGAGACTGAGGCAGGAGCATTCCAAGTTCAAGGCCTCAGCAATTTAGTGAGTCAAAAAGGGGTGGGAGACGGGCACTAGAGATACAGCACAGTGGCAAAGCACCCCTGGTTCAATCCCCAGTACTGGGGGAGAAAAATATATGAAAAAAAATAATAAGGAAATGTCAAAAGTAGCAATAGATTTATAAACCAAAAATTTTTTAAAAATCCTAAATAAAGAGAAAGATACTCATGGATTACGAGACTCAATCTTATTAAGATGGTAGTTCTCCCCCAAACTGATCTATAGGTACAACGTAATCCTTATATCAAAACCACAGGTGGCTCTTTGTTTTCCTATTAATTGACAATATGACTCTAAAACTTATATTGATATTCAAAATACATAAAATATCCAAAGCAAAATTGATAAAGAAAGCTAAGGGGACTGGGGTTGTGATTCACTGGTACAGCACTTGCCTGGCATGTTGTGAAGCCCTGGATTCGATCCTCAACACCACATATAAATAAATAAATAAAGTGAAAAATCCATGTGCAACTAAAAAATATTGGAAAAAGAAAAAGAAAATTAAGAAACTTAGACAATCCAACTTCAAAACTTAATATAAAGCTGTGACAATGAAGATAGTATCATAAGGAGGAGGTATCATAAGAAGGATAGCTTCAGTGAAAAAAAATTGGAAGACCAGAAACAAATCCCTAGATTTCTAGTCAACTGATTTTTTAATCAATTTAAAGGTGCCAAGGTAACTAGTGGGGAAAGAGAATACTTTTTAAACAAAGAATGTCAGGACAATTGAATATTCACATGTAAGAAAATAAGCTTAGACTCTCACCCCCACATAATATACAAAAAGTAACTCAAAATGCATCATGGTACTAAATGTAAGCACCAAAAACATAAAACTTCTCAAAGAAACCAAAGTAGAAAGAAATTTTTGTGATCTGAGTTAAGTACAAAATTCTTAGTTAGAAAACCAAAAACACAACCTATTTAAAAATAACAACAACATAAACAGCAATAGGGCTCAGTGGAAGACCTTGCATATCTTAGAGATAGTTTTCTGTTAAGTTTTCTGTTAAGATCTTCTCCTTTTTTTCACCCAAACTTTGACTATGACATGAGGCCTGGTTCCATCCTTAATTCCCCCAAACAAGACCAAAAAACCCTGATAAATTGGATTTCATCAAAATTTCAAACTTTTCTGTTTGAAAAGACATCATTAGGAAAGTGAAGATAATCTACAAACATGGAAAAATATCTGCAAACGGGTGTAGAAAAAAAATAGGAAGAGATAACCGAGAAACTGACTCTTAAAGAGCCACATGGAGTAAGATCTATAAATCTGCATTTTCAACTGAGTATATTCTACAATCAGCTCAGAGGGGAGAGAGTAAAGAAGACTTATGGATCTGAAATACCAGAAAACCAAAAGGCCAGAAGAATAACTGAGAATTACTAAATCCTTAACAACAAAAAAACCACTAAAAGTGTAGCCCTAAAAACTGCATATGGTCTCTGCCCAAATCCTCAGATGAAAGGCAAATTACATATGTGAGAGATTACCAGAAGGCCAGCTAAAAAAGAAGCTATTTAAAGCAACAGGAACAGAGCAGGAATACCAGCTGTTTCATATTGCTGAGGAGACCAAAGTTTACAGTTCAAATTCAGATGAGAAACAGAAAAGTGTGACCATATGATGGGGGAAAAGGGGGCAAGGGAGTGGATCTAGTTGTTAAATTTAGCACACAAAGATTTCAAAGAAGCCATTGTATTTTCAACTAACTAAAGGAAATTATATTCAAAACAAAAAAGGAAAATAGAATATCAATATTAGAAAACATGTAGAATTGTAATAGAGAAATGGACACATTTTTTAAAAAGAAATTACCCAACTGAAACAAACAATAACTAATTTAAGAATTCACTTGAAAGGTTCAGTAGCAGACTGAAAATGGAAGAAGAAGGATTAGTAAATATGAAGATAAATAAATAGAATTTACCTACTCCGTTCCAAAAAAAGAGAGAAAAGAGTTTGAAGAAAAATGAACAGAAGTTTGTGAGAAAGTATTCACTTTCAGAAATGTATGGGCAACATATAGTAGCCCAATATACTGGTAAACTGGAGTTCTAGAATGAGAGGAGAATAAAAAGGGCAGGAAAATACATTGAAATAATTGCCATATATTTTACCAAATGAGTAGAAAACCTAACTTACAGATCCAAGAAGCTTCATAATGCCCAGGAAGTGACAACACAAAGAAAACTATCTCTAAGAACATCACTTACTATTGAAAATCACTGTTGAAAAGATTGAAAACAATCACAGAAGATAAATTACATATAAAAGAAAAACACTATATGATAACTTCTCAAAAGATATTATAAGTTCCAGGCCAGTGCAGAAAATTTATCAAGACCCTGTTTCAAACATAAAATTTTAAAAAGGGCTACAGATATAGCTCAATGGTAGAGTACCTACCATATGAGGTCCTGAGTTCAATCCCTAGTACCACCAAAAATAACAATGAAATCAAAAGTTGGTTCTTTGCAAAGATACACAAAACTAATCTCTAAGTAAAATGGACAAGTTGAAATATACAAATTTTAAAAGTTGATATAAAAAGAAACAAAGAATAAAAATAGTCACATATCTATTAAGTAAATAAAATCTGAAATTTAAAATCCTCCCTCAAGGAAAACCTCACTGGTAAATTCTAACAAACATTAAAGAAAGAATACTAATTCTAATAAACTTTCAATAAAACAAAGGAAGGTGATACCTCTGACCTCATTTTATGAAGTTACTATTACTTTCAAATCAAAACCAGATGAAGACTTAAGGAAACTACCAATCAAAATCCCTCATGAACACTGATAAAAATTCTTAGCAAAACATTTGCAAACCAAACTCAATAAAATTTTTAAAATATATATAATATGATGAAATAAGGTTTACTCCAGAATGAAAGGCTTATTCAACTTTCAAAAATCAATCAAGGGCTGGGTTGTGGCTCAGTGGTAGAGCGCTTGCCTAGCATGTGTGAGGCACTGGATTCAATTCTCAGCACCACATAAAAAATAAATAAATATATATATTGGGTCCATCTACAGCTAAAAATATAAATAAAATATTTTGTCCACCTACTAAAAAAAATCAATACAATTGACCATATTAACAAACTAAAGAAATGCCATATTATCTCCTAAAGCAAGAGTCTGAGATTTTTTTTTTCTTAAAAAGTCAAACAACATACATTGGCTTGCAAGCCACACAGTGTTTGTTTTAAATACTCAGCTCTACTGATAATATGAAAGCATCGAGAGACAACAAATCAATTAAATGGATATGGCTGTTTTCTAATAAAACTTTATTTATGTGAACTCTAATTACAAAGAAAAAATATTACCATCTCACAGGTCTAATTTTGTGACTTCTGATCTAAATAAAAACATAAAAGTCATGTGGAAAAATTCAACACTCATCCATGATTAAAAAAAAAAACATCTCAACAAAACAGGAACAGAAGGAAAATACATCAACCTGATAAAAGTAACATCATACTATATGATGAAAAAGTGAACTCTTGCCACCCAAGATATAGAATAGGGAAACAATGTCCACTTTCACAACTTCTATTCAAAATTGTACCAATGGTCCTAGCAATTGCAATAAGGAAAAAAAGAGATAAGTGGTAATAAAAAGATAAAGAGGGAAAGATAGAAGGATAAAAAAAGGGAGGAAAAGGATGGCGGGAGGAAGGATCAAAAGCACGCAGTATAAAAAGGAAGAGCAAAACTGACTTTTTATTCATAGATGACATGACCTACATATGGAAAATTCTAAGAATCTACAAAAAATACTATAATTAATAAGTGAATTAAGCAGAGTGACAGGAAACATGAGCAATATATAAATAATATTCTCACTATACTAGCAGGGAACAACTGAAGGTCAAAATTTAAAATACATGGGCTGGGATTATGGCTCAGCTGTAGAGTGCTCACCTAGCATGGTCGGGACCCGGGTTTGATCCTCAGCACCACATAAAAATAAAGGCATTGTGTTGTGTCCATCTATACCTCAAAAATAAATAAATAAATAAATATTTTAAATAAAATACAATTCCATTTAGAATAGCATATAAAATTATGACAACATGAATATAAATACCTAGAAATAAATGTACCAAAACATATGCAAAATATTTGTATCATGTTTTAAATCCTTTTATAAGATGCTCAGTCAGGTATGGCCAAAAGAAAATACAAAGGAGGGCTGGGGGTGTGGCTCAAGCAGTAGCACGCTCAAATGGCATGCCTGTGGCCCAGGTTAGATCCTCAACATCACATACAAACAAAGATGTTGTGTCTGCGGAAAACTAAAAAATAAATATTTTTTTAAAAAAAGAAAATACAAAGGAGACGATCAGGAAAAAAATAAAACAAAACAAAATTTTTAAAAATTTATTATATTTACAAGTTCCAGAGAAATAGAATTCGGCATTAGAAATCCCTAACACTGTTATACATAGGCATTATAAATCCGTAAACAGTTCTCTTTAGACAGGACATCAGGAAGGTATGTGATACAATCTGGAAATGGTTAGGTTATGTTTTATTTCTTAAACTAGAGTGCTGGCACATGAATATGTATTTTATTATTATTCATAGCTTTCTATAATCTGGAGAAGTAGAGATAATCAGTTATTCTTAGTATAAGAGAAAACAGAAAGTATCCAGAAGTGTCACGAACCATCTGTGGGCTGTGTGTGGATTGTGTTGTGCATAGTAGGCTCTTGAAGGGATAGGTCTGCACTGCCAACACCCTGTCAGAGATTAATCTCATGATGCAGGTGCGCCTCCCCCTCTAGCTCTGCCTAAGATCCCACACAGCACCTGAGATGAGTGTGACTCACCAAGATGTCAATCAATCTGCTGACCACAAGAAATCATGAAGCAAGACTCTACCCTTGAAAACTTATTCCTCTCTGATCCCCCCCCCCCATAAAATAAAGGAAACGCAGGCTCATGCTCTTTCTAGCGCTCTTTCTAGCCCTTTAAGGTCACAGAGCAGTCCTGCCTTTGGTTTAAAAACTATTTTTTTGCTACTTTCTTAGCTTAATGTTGCAGTCAGCTCTTTTAAACCCAGTTCAACTCGTCTTCATGGGTCATGGTTGAGACAAAATGTTGGTAGATTAAATGTCAATGAGGTAGGTACAGTTTTTAAGATCCAGAGGAAAGAAAAATAAGACTATGAACGTGAAAAGCATTATAGAGAAGGCAAGACAAATGAGGAAGTGAGGTTTTCAGGAGCAGGGAAGAGATCCTCCCTCAGAAAAGTCCCTCCCTCAACTGAAGAGTATATTCTGCAAGGAAACCAAAGCTACAAAGCCTTACCAGTGGCCTTAAGAGGCCTGCAGATGAGCTTCTTTCCAGTATCTGAGAAATGCCTCTTCCTTCTCTATCTGCCAAGCTGTATGCTAGATAGATGTAAGCATCTATCCCATGCTCACACTCACCTGGACAGAGGTCCGGCAGATGTTTTCTCACCTCTCTCCAGGGCTCTTCCCCTTGCTCCAGCTGAGTAATGAGTTTTGGTTTGGAAAATGCAATTTCTGTTCATAGGGAAGAAAACAAGGAGATACTTGATTATGAGAACTCACAAGGTTACAAAAGACCTATGAATAGTTAATTTTTCAAAGTAGAAAAGCTGAGTGAGGAAAGGCAGTTCCAGAAATGAATCATATTAAAGATAAAGTAAAAAGAGAGCCAAGCCCTGGGAAAGAGGCCTGGAAATGTATAACATGAGTGATATCATACATAATATGAGTAAATCAAATTATCTGCTTCAAATCTATTAAATCTAGATTTACTAAAAGTAAAAAGGTAAATAACTATTTTTAAGCACAACCCAAAAGAATAACTTTTCTCATGACACATGAAAAATATCATGTGGAACAAATTTTAGTGCTAAGGGATGCCATACTTACCTAATGATACCAGGTGACTATAATTCTCCAGCATCACTTCCCTGTGTAGGATCTTCTGAGCAGGGCTTAACAACCTCCACTCCTCTTGGGTGAAGTCCACAGCCACATCCCTGAACACCACAAAAGCCTTTAACAAAAAATACATCCCTGTTTTATCCAGGAGCCACCTTGCCTGAAGCTTAGAATGAGAGGTCAAAAGGCTCCCTAAAGCTAGAGAACTACTCAGTGGTCCAAAGCAAAATGCTGGCTATAAACTGTGTATAAAAGAGTCATTACTCTCCTCTCTCCATGTCTCAATTTCCTTATAAATCGATATTATAATAATATTTACCTTACAGGGTCATTATCCAAATATCCTATAACTCTGAGGGAAATGAGCCTGGATGAGGCTGACACGTGGGAGAACAAATTGGAGAAGTCAATGAATGCCAGTCCTTGGTAAGTATATAGAACTACAGGACCAACCTTAAGGTGTGCCCTCTCTCTGGACTTCCTTCTTTAAGATCTAAATTATTATTTTTCAGCCTAAGTGGGGTTTCCTATTGCTTCCACTCAAAAACATCCTATTGGTTGACTGTTTCAGTGAAGACCTCCAGTGAATCATACCTGTCTCTACCAATTTATGAATTTTCCCTCTAAAGTAACCCTGGGCTTGATCATGTGATTTGGTTTATGAAATGGGACATTAGCAAATATGATGTAAGCATTACTTTATAGAGTGTTTGGTTGGGGGACTAGCTTTCATTCTTTCTGTGCAGGATACCTGGAAAAACCATCATGTGAATAACATTAGCTTTTCAGTGAAAAAGGCCACATGGAGAACCAAGAACTGAAGCAACCCAGCCAACCAGCCTGTCAACTTCAAGACACGTGAGGTCACCCAGCTCCAGCTCTGGAGCCAGCTGACTAGCCACATAAGAATCAGCCCAAATGTGCTAGGTCTATTTGCTGACCAACAGATTTGCAAACTAATAAATGATTTCATTTTAAGCCACTAAGTTCTTTTTTTAAAAAAGGAAGGAATTTTTTTAATACCTTTATTCTATTTATTCATTTGTATGTTGTGCTGAGGATCAAACCCATGGCCTCACATGTGCTAGGCAAGCACTCTACCGCTGAGCTATAGCCCCAGCCCCAGCACTAAGTTCTTTAAGCCACTAAATTGGTGCATAGAGTTGAACTGCTTCCATAAAAAAATACTTAAAACATGTGGCATTAGTTTGGGGAGCCTGATACGGGCAGAAACTTGGAAAACTGTTATCGCAGGTTATAAAACTAGTAAACAAAATGTTAGCAGAGACTGAAAAAGCAGTAAAGACACTGCTACGGTAGTTTGAAAAAAAGGTTGTTATATATATAGTAAAACTACTGCTGCATGAACTTGGGAAAAAAAGAATATATAACTGATGATCTCTCAGATCTGGCTAAGGAAATCTCCAGACAGCCAGCTGAAAATTTCAGTTGTGGGCTGGGGATGGAGCCCATATAATAATGTATAGAAATAGAAGCATTGTAGAAATTATTATGGAATTAGTAAGCTAATTTAGAGGAAAATATAGACATGACAGGACTTGCTAGGTATATTAGTTCAGCTTCACATTACTATAAGAAAATACTTGAGGCAATTCACTTAAAAAAGGTTTATTTAGCTCACAATCCTGGCATTTCCAGACCCAAATCAGGTGAAGAAGCCTTAGTCTCCTTGACTTCGATCCCCAGTACCAAAAAAAAAAAAAATCTATATTAAGGAACATGTTGATTATATGACTCTTACGGCTTAAGAGTCTGAGTGTGAAAAAGGTAATAGGAAAAATCAGCTGACACAAACTTTTGGCTTTTCATAGTACATCAGAACACATGCTTATTAATAGTAAATGAGTGATTAAGATAGCACATACAGGGCTGGGTTTGTGGCTCAGCGGTAGAGCTCTCACCTAGCACATGTGAAGCCCTAGATTCAATCCTTAGCACTACATAAAAATGAATAAATAAAATAAAGGTATTGTGTCCAACTACAACTAAAAAATAAATATTTTTTTAAAAAAGATAGCACATACATAAAAGATTCAATATTATCTTGGAAAATTTCTGAGTGGGATTTCTTATGCATTCTTGGTGTTAACACTTTCAAGTGAATGAAATATTTTACAAACAAGAAACACTGAACTCTCAGTGTTACTCTGAAAACATGTAGGAACATATAAATCTCCACCAAAGGAGTCCAGGATTAAACTAAATACAAATCTCTTTTCTATCTAGATTTTACTCTCATCGGCTCATAAGCATAGTCAAAGCAAATTTGATATAACCAAATTAGCCCATATCAAAAATGATAGTAAGTCATTCTGGTAACTATATCCACACTCAATAAATCTTCATTTAATTAAGTCAAGGTCATCCTAGTCACCATTCTCAAGAATTAGAAGGCATCCCCTAAATTCCTATAGTCTGCCAACCACTATTTTCCCACATACAACTGATTTTCTATGCTGAGTCTCTTCGTAATATCCTTCAAAACCCAGCTTACTTAAAAACAAAATCTATACTCCTCAGCCTGGCACAGGGAATTCTGTTTGATCTGTCCCCACTCAAACTCATGGTGGAGGGAAAAATCTCTCAGAGACCAGGGAGGTTATAAAATGAGAGAGGCATGCAAAAATATTACCTTGAGAATGATTTTAACCTCTGTATAGAGACTATAGAAAGTGCCACAAATAGACCCTACAGGCTCTGTCCAAATGATGAAGAGAACATCCTGCTAAAACTTCCTGACACCAAAGGACAATGCAGGTTTAGGGCAGATATTTTTTAAAATATTTATTTTTTAGTTGTAGGCAGACACAATATCTTTACTTCATTTTTATGTGGTGCTGAGGATCGAATCCAGTGCCTCACCACTAGGCATGCACTCTACCACTGAGCCACAGCCCCAGCCCTAAGGCAGATTTATTTTTAGAGAAACAGGACCTCCAGAACTGCCCATGCCAAAAGTGCTCTCATATGTAAAATTCAGTTCATTCCATATCAAATTCCTCCTGCTCCACGTGTGAATAGCTAGTCTCTATCTTTGCCTGCACATATTTTTAAATTAACCTTAAATAGGTCTATTGGCTACTATATTCCTTCCACACTGCGGCAATGGTAGTATGCCCAGTGGCCCAGTCTCTGAAACAAACTATGCTTCTGGTCCTCTTCCCCCCAGCTCTCCAATTTACCAAACCCCCCAGCTACAATTCAGACAGTCCTTCTTCTCCTCCCCAACCTCTCAGGCCACAGGTGTCTCTGCTGTTCCCGTTTTTAATCCATATCACTGGACAACTGCGCTTGGATGTCCCTGTATTATTATTGAAACTGCTGTGTGTGGTGTTCACATTAATTTGAATGACTGAGCAATGGATGCAGAAGAAGGGTATGCTAAGGGAAGACAACAGGTATGAACCACTTTTCAAGGGCAAAGGAATGAAATTTGTCAGCAAGGCAGCCTCCAGGGCAATAAAAGGTAAGAAGTGGGGCGACAGGGATCCTGATGATAGCCAAGATGTAATTACAGATAATTCTCACCTCCTTTTTGGCTCTCAGGAGCCCCGTGGCCATTTTCCTGGTCTCCACAGTGCTACCCCTGGAGAGTGTCTAGGTGGAACCTCCCTCCCAACGTGTTAAAAAGGCATCTACTCCAAAGCCCCACAATTAGAGGTCGGAGATGCCACAGAAATCAACAGCGCAGCCAGTTCCAACCCAGAAATGGGGAAAGGGGGTCCAGGATGCCACAACACTCTCGTGCTCAGTTCCAAACTGACCAGAGAGTGAAGCCCTTGTCCCCAGCAGTGCAGTGAGTTTGTCTCTAACACTAGGGGCTTCAACGATGGAAAAACCGCACGGTGTGCCTACAGGAGAGCGCTCTCCCAGTTTGTCTCCGTGACTAAAATGGGGGCAAGCAGAGACTCGTGCTGACTAGAGAGCACTTGCGGAACGTAGGGTGCCGGACACGGATCCTGAGGCCGAAGCTCGAGGAAATAAAGGGCAGACACGCGGGAAAAAAAAAACAAACAGGGAGCCCTATCCAACCACAAACCAGCCTGATGGGCCTAACCCACTGGCCGGAAGTGCATCTGTACGTAAGCACTACGCCAGAGGGACGGCAGTAAGGGAGGGCGGAAGTGATCCCAGAGGCCTCTGGGAAGTGTAGTTTCGGAGAGAGGCGGAGGGCGTGTTGGCTTCGACCTGAATTCTGGGATGCCTCAGACCCACTTTCACCGCTCATACAATCAATTTTAACAAGCCCCTTGTTAAAATTCACTGGCCGCGAAGTTCACGAATGTCTTCTCCAAAGTCCAATTAGATCCGGTATTTTCAGGATAGCGGGATTGGCTCGGTCCCATCTCCAAGAATGGGGTTGGGAGAAACTGGTGTGTTCCCAGGATTTTAGGAAGTAGAACAGGCTGCTCAAACAACAGAGGATCCCCTGTTGATAAGTGGCAGTGAGGTTCCCAGACTTGACCTTGAAATCCCTGAGATTTCTATTGTAGGCTAGATTACAGATGCAACTTTGAGGAAATTTCCTTTTCAGTGATGGGGGCGGGGGGGGGGGCGGTGGTAGTGGTTGAAAGGGAGCCTAAACCTGAATTTTGCTCAACATGGATTTGTTGCACTATTTTGATTTTAAAGATATTGCATTAAATTATTTATCCTCCTTACTGACGTGTTTTTTTTTCTTGCCCCCTTAAATTTTGTACCCATAGTCCCAAAGGTATGAATAGATCTGATCTTCTTATATCAACCTCATTGACACCCACCAATCTGTAGCCTTGGTAGGAGGTGAGGGCCTAGTTTATGAGAGTAAGTCTCTGGAAGGAATCCCTTAGGAACTTTCCCTGAATTGTTAAATATCAAGTGATTTTATCTTTTTTTTCTCAATATCCATTATTTCCTGGTAATCATTCTTCCCAAGGTTCCAATTCCAGGAATCTTCAGGACCCTATCATAGTGCACATATTCAAATGATTTTTTTTCTTTTAATACAGACGATTGAACTCATGGCTTTATGTATGCTAGGCAAGTGCTCTGCCACTGAACTACTTCCAAATTCTTTTATATTTTGAGATGGATCCTCACTAAATTGCCCAAACTAAAGCCCTGAACTTGCAGTCCACTTGCCATAGCTTCCAAAATTACATGCATCATGTTGCTCAAAGATTATTCTGAAATTTTTGCACACCCTCTAGATTTCTTCAACAACTTCTCTCCTGGATAAGTAAAAGCCAAAGTTTGCATGTTAAATATCAGCCTCTGATAATATTAACCAGTGGGTGGGTGCTTAGAAAGGAGGATCAGCTAGATCTCTATTCCAGCTTAGGTCAATAACCTTATCAAGGGCTGGGGATGTGGCTCAAGTGGTAGCGCACTTGCCTGGCATGTGTGCGGCCTGGGTTGGATCCTCAGCACCACATACAAACAAAGATGTGTCCGCGGAAAACTAAAAAATAAATATTAAAAAAAATAACCTTATCAAGGATTTAGTAACTACCAATATGGAAAGCTTACAAAAGAACTCAGTAGGGACTAAAGCTAGATCTGAGTCTGGGCAGTGAGGAACACAAATGAAATGAAGGGATAAGAAAACTTCAGAAAGAGATGGACAAGGAGACGAGTGAGGATGAGGGATAAACTAGATCCTATGTAGACAGCTTTATACACTGGTAGAAGAGACAGATCCAGGCTGACAGAGTATTGTAATAAATTAAGCATAATACAAGAATGGGTCAGATGATAATGGGAGTCTGGAAAAACAGAACAAGCAGGGAAGCGGGCAGTATCTCTTAAATTCCACAGGAATGAATACACATCAACAAAACACCTAAGAAAACATTTATAGCTGCACTCATTTAAATCAAAGACAGTATTTACTGACCACTATGTACCAGGTACAAAGATAACATCCTGGACTGAGTTTGCCTTGTCTCAGAGCCACCTGTGATAAATATTCTGAGGAGTTCTATTTCCTGTATTCTTATCTGGGTTGACATGTGACAATTTATCTATATTTTAATCACCAATGCAGGAAAAAAAATCTAGTTATGTTCATCTGGACCACATATCTGGTTAAAATTAACATAGCAGGCTGGGCAGCTCAGGAAGATGAGGCAGAAGACTTGCAAGTTCAAAGTTAGCCTCAGCAACTTAGGGAGGCCCTAAGTAACTTCTTGAGACCCTGTCTTTAAAGAAGTATAAAAATGGGCTGGGGATGTGGCTCAGTGGTTCAGTGCCCCCGAGTTTAATCCCCAGTACCCCAATACAAAAACAAAAAAAAACTTAACATATCAGATTAAAAAATCAGTAAAAAGGAAGAAAATTGGAACCAAAAACTTTGGAATTAAAAGCCACTATGTCACTGATGAGACAGAGAAATTGACCTGAGAAACATTAGTGAATAAATATACTTCAGATCTAAACCTATAGTATAAAGCCCAGAGATAACACCCTAAAATTAGTGCCAAAAGAAAAGCTAAAAGTTATTAAATTCCATATACATCTAAAGAAGAAATTTCTAGTTTGAATAAACAAAAGTTTAAATAAAAATCATCACAAAAAGGGAAGAAAAAACTTCTGAATCTCAGGAACTCTGAAGAGGGGAGTTAAACTAAATTACCAATAAATCAAAGAAATCATTAAAAATAAATTTAATTTGGGGCTGGGGATGTGGCTCAAGCGGTAGCGTGCTTGCCTGGCATGCATGCAGCCTGGGTTCGATCCTCAGCACCATGTACAAACAAAGATGTTGTGTCCAGTGAAAACTAAAAAATAAATATTAAAAAGTTTCTCTCTCTCTCTCTCTCTCTCTCTCTCTCTCTCTCTCTCTCTCTCTCTCTCTCTTTAAAAAAAAATAAATTTAATTTTCAATTACTGAAACTGAACCAAGATTTATAGAATGAGGCCAAATGGTGGCTAGAAAGAAACTTTTAGCCTGACTTGGAAATAAAGACAGAGCCTGGCATGGCAGCACACACCTATAATTCCAATAACTCCAAAAGCTGAGGCAGGAGTATCAGAAGTTCAAGGCCAGCCTGGGCAACTTCCTCACTGGGTGGAGATGTAGCTCAATGGTAGAGTGCCCCTGGGTTCAATCCCCAGTACCAAAAAAAAAAAAAAAAGAAAAGAAAGAATAAGAAATAACCAGATGAGGTTGGTGATGGGGGAGCTTATGGGATTGAGGAGTTTGGCATAAAGTCATTCTATAGAAATAGTCCTTAGAGAGGTGGGGGCATAAGCAGATGTAGTAAGAAGGCATCAGACAGCCCTGGAGTTGGCAAACAAACACAAGAAAGTTAAGTGGGGAGCCTTTCCTGTCCTGTACACAGCAAGAGGGCAGCATAGATAGCATCAGCAAGTGATGAATACAAGTGGATAAATGGGGTGTCAACAACACAGGCAATAGGCCCTGGAGAGGGAAGTAAGGAAAATGAACACAGGGTTTAAATCCAAGGATGTGGGACCTCTAGGTGTTGAGAGGTGTCCTTGGGCTGTGTGTGGACTGTGTTGCACATAGCAGCCATTAAGGGAATAGATCTGGTCTTGGGAACTTCCCGTGCCCCCCCACCACACACACACACACACACCAGGATAGACCTCCTTGTTACCGTTGACGAGTCCTTGCTTCCCCAATGCTGAAGTATAACACCAGAGAAGCACAACGAGACAAGTTTAGAATGGAAAATAGAAGCTTTATTAAAGGATAGCAGAAAAGACTTCTCCCTGGAGGAAGAAGGGGACCCAACAGGTGGAATCCATGGAAGGGGGGAGGTCTTCCCTCTTTTATAGCTAAGGTCTTCTTTCAGCTTTCCCACATTTCTGTCAGTGTTCCTGTCCTTTGTTCTGTTATCTTGCAGTGATAGAATGTAGGTGAGGAGACCCAAATGGTGAGGGGCAGATGGGCCTGAGGAGTAATCTTGGGCAGGAAGGGCCTGGAGCGGCTTCTGATTAGTTTCTCCCGATTTGCTGGGAGCTGTTTCTTTTCTTTCTTTCTTTCTTTCGTTTTCTTTCTTTTTTTTTTTTAATTATGGGTTGTTCAAAACATTACAAAGCTCTTGACATATCATATTCATACATTTGATTCAAGTGGGTTATGAACTCCCATTTTTACCCCGTATACAGATTGCAGAATCACATCGGTTACACATCCACGTTTTTACATATTGCCATACTAGTGACTGTTGTATTCTGCTGCCTTTTCTATCCTCTACTATCCCCCCTCCCCTCCCTTCCCATCTTCTCTCTCTACCCCATCTACTGTAATTCATTTCTCTCCCTTGTTTTTTTTTTTTTTTTTTTTTTTTTTTATCCACAAGAGTAATCTGTTATCTGGAATACAAACATAGAACCACTGTGTGGTCAAATACAAATTAGCTCTAAGTGATACCGAGTAATGGAACAATTTCCCATAGACTCATCCTTTCCCCTTTGAATTTTACCTCTTGTTTTCTTGCTTTAAAATTCTCCCTTGTTTTAAAAATATGGAACGCTTCACGAATTTGTGTCATCCTTGTGCAGGGGCCATGCTACCTAAGCGAGCACAGCTGTTTCATTAACATTTCTTTACAATGGGCTCTGGGCCTTGGGAACATTAACATTTCAATGTCCCAAGTGCTGCTTTGCTTTCCTGGGCTCCATTCTCAACATTTTCGATTTTACTTGATATTAAACCCAATTTACCTAACTACACTAACTACCTATCTTTAAATCTGGCTTCAACCAGACCCAGGTGAACTTCCCCCTCAGCTCTGCCAGAGATCCCACACAGCACCTGAGATGAGTGTGACCTGCCAAGATGCCAATCAACCTGTTGACTGCAAGAAATCACAAAACAACACTCCACCCTTGAAACCTTACCCCTGCCTTTGAGGTACCCCCTTAAATAAACCACGGAAGCCATTTTCTAGTTGTTCAGCTCCAGCTTCTGTGTGGGCTGAATCTATCAGGAGCTCCCCTTTGAAACTAATTTCTCGGGTGGCTTACACCCTCCTTAGCAGGAATAACCCCCAAATGAGGCAGTGGCTGCCTCCCCATATCTAGTTTTCAGGGTGAAACTGGGAATCAGTAAAGAAATTACATTCCTGCTTCCATCACTCACAGCCACAAGGTGGCACCAGTAACCGCTCCTCCAGCAGAAGCTGGCCAGAGAGGGTAGAGCATAGATGAGAAAGATTCAGAGCCAGAGCTTTCCAGAAGGTCCTGGAACCTGCTGGTTCTACAAGGAAGCCCCAATATGAAGAAGGCTCCAAAGTAAGAGGGAGGGAGGGAGGAGGGAGGGAGAAAGGAAGGAAGGACATTTGTCTATTTTTTAAAAAAATTATTTAATATGTGTTCACAAAAGAGAAGTACAATGACAGAAAATAAAGCAGAATAAACTAAATACCACAGATTTGAAAGGATGGACAAATAAATGATACATATGTCTGGGGGGGGCGATATTCATATACGCAGACTTTTCATGCTCACATATTTATATACATATGCAACACCCAGAAGGGTTGTTTACACAAAGCTATATTACCCTGTAAAGTCTATAAGGAGATAAAGTAAAAAACAGCTATGGAAAGGGTCCATCTCATCATTTAATGGGAAGCACTTCAGAACAAGAGCACAGCTTCTCCTTTGCCTTCTGAATACCACCTGTAGTCTGTAGCAGTAGACAGCAATTATACCCTGGGCCACTCCTCCTGCAGTGTCACAGTTATAGGCACATACCACAGAACTCACCAAATACCAAAGCTGGTTGTAGTAGTTCAGGGACTCTGAAAATGAACTTCCAGTAGGAGGGATTAGGGAACTTCACTGGGAATTGGGGATTCCAAGAGAATCCAAGTGCCTCAAGAGCCAGGCAATGAGCACATGTGTCAAGTATGTTAGCATGAACTAAAAAAAAAAAAATCATCTAATCCAGTGCATGTCAAATTTTGGTGTGCATCAGGCCCATCTGGAGGGCTTGTTAAAATATTGTTGGGTCTCACTCCCAGAATTTGTCTTTAAAGAAGTATAAAAAAAATTGGGGCTGGAGATGTGGCTCAAGTGGTAGCGCGCTCCCCTGGCATGCGTGCGGCCCGGGTTCGATCCTCAGTACCACATACAAACAAAGATGTTGTGTCTGCCGAGAACTAAAAAATAAATATTAAAAATTCTCTCTCTCTCCTCTCTCACTCTGTCTTAAAAAAAAAGAAGAAGAAGTATAAAAATGGGCTTGGGATGTGGCTCAGTGGTTCAGTGCCCCCGAGTTTAATCCCCAGCCTGCGGTGGGGCCTGGGAATCTGTATTTCCAACTATGGACTAGTGTAATACCAGGTTAGGGGAAAGTACTGAAGAGTAAAGCAGCAGCAGAAGGGACTTGAAGCCTGCAGGGGATTCTTTGTAAATCTTCAAATATTTTTATTTCAAGATACTAAAAGAGCATTTATACCAAAAGAAAAAAAAATATCAGTCTTAGATCTGCACATGTGGCTACTGAGCAGAAAAACAGCTAATCTGAAATGAAAAATGTAAATGTAATGTAAACCGTCTCATTAATACTTTTATTTTAATGACATTGAATTGATAATATTTTGAACTATGTTAACATTTTGGGTTAAATCAAACATATTACTAAGATTAATTTCACCTGTAATTTCTCTAAAGTGTCTGCTAGAGCCACGCATGGTGGTACAGGCCTGTAATTCTCGTGATTTGTGATTTGGGAGGCCAAGGCAGGAGAAACGCAAGTTCAAGGCCAGCCTCAGTAACTTAGCAAGACCTTCATCAATTTATTGAGATCATGTCTCAAAATAAAGAATAAAAAGGACTGCAGACATAATTCAGTGGTAAAGCATCCCTGGATTCAATCCCCAGTACATTCAATCAATCAATCAATCAATCAATCAATCAATCAATCACTGTCTGCTAGAAAGTTTTTAATTAAGCCAGGAGCAATAAGCACCTATTGTCTCAGCTGCTTGGGAGGCTGAGGCAAGAAAACTGATGACTCACATTTTATTTCTATTGAAAAGTGATTCTCTGGAAAGAAATGGTCTCTAGGGAGGTAGAAACATGGGAAGCACCCTGGTGGGTACATTCAGTTGCTGACAGGCACATCAGAGATTCAAGTGTGACAAGTCCTCATTCATACATAATAGTGTATGTAGTACAGGTGACACTAGTGGATTTGAGATTGACATACAAGAACACCTGACTTTATAAAAATGTTAAAAAGAGGGGCTGAGGCTCAGCGTGAGGCCCTGGGTTCAATACTCAGGACCACATAAAAATGAATAAATAAAAGTATTTTAAAAAATAAAATAAAAACTGGTTCAATTAGCAATAACAAATCCTTAATCCTCTGTAATTCGTTGCTTTTACCACAGGCATTCCTCTAAGACAACTGGAAAAGAATGGGATTTTTTAAAGAGTTTGGGGCGCTATGTTATTGTAAACACAATATAAAAAGAAATTGAATAAACCTGAACCCGCCGGCCACCTCCTTCCTCAGGGGGTTCTGCAAAATAACACTTGCCAAAAAATAAAAGGGTGTTTTTCCCCCGATGGGCAGGGGATAAAAAATCCCCGTCTTTAGCTTTGATCTAGAGGCCCTATGAGTCAGAGATTAGGAAATTACATGGATCAGCTCCAGCCAGATGTCCCGGGAGTCCGGCGGACTGAGGGAGGGGCTGGCGGCAGCCGGAGGTTTACCATTTGGGTTCTGAGCCCAAATCGGCGGTGGTAGTTCGCGACCTCCGAGCTGCGCAAGTTGGAGTCGACGAGCCTCCACCGCGGGGTCCCCCAAGATCCCTCATGCGGAAGCCTCTGGCCACAACATCCCAAAGCTGTGGAACCACAGTGAGTGTAGCCGCCCAGACGGCCTCTGCCTACCTGGCGCCGCCTGGTGGCTTAACAGAGCGGCGGGCTTCAGACACTGGCCTACCCTCCAGCTGTTAATCGGCAGGAAGTTCGTTTCCCGGTAACGCAAAAGCGGAAGTGACGATCCAATTATTCTCAAATAGACAGAACTCTTAGCCAATAGGTGCGCAAGAAGGAAAGGTTCTTCCACATTGGCCAATAAGATTCGCTTGTTGCTAAGAACTGGAACAAACGCTTTCTCCCTAATTCGCTTTCATCAATGTCGCACCGGTGAATTGCAATTACTCTTGGTGCTGTTTACTATCTTCTCAGAGATTGGCACCAGGCCCTGGAGGCCCTCCGGCCTGGTTCAAAAGCAACGACGCCGTGAACATTGAGACCCGATCTGGCACACCACAGTCTGGTTATCAGTGGGATAATCAATAATAAACAATAAAATTAATGGATAGGAGAGACATTAATGCATGAAACAGATACCTTAGGAAGAACCCTTTTGCAAAACTGAACCCAGGAGCATGTTCCTAACCAGTAATACCGGAAGAGAGGGCGGGAAGACAGCAAATGAACTTTGATTTCATTAAATTGTCAGTAAAGTCAGTTTGCAGGCTTTTAAAGTACCACACAGTCGACCTCAGTTCCAGTAGCGCAGTTGCGCTTAGAGGCAGCTGCGACCACCCTGACTTATCCAACCCCCGCCCCGGGACACACACACACACACACACACACACACACACACACACACACAGCTGCAGGGAATTGGCTTGTTTTCCTCTCCTTTTTTGTGGGCGGCCCTTTGTCTAGAATTTCTATGAAATGAGAATACACTGGACTTTCAGAATCTTCCTCACCCTTCACTTGTCATTTGCACTGCATCCTAACAAACTCCTTATATCTATCTTCTAGTTCAACATATTCATTGTAAGCTGTAGTTAATATTCCATCTAGCCCACTTACTACACTGTTTTTATTTCAGTTATTTCATTTTTAATTCCCACATCTCTCTGTGCAGAAAAATTAGACGCATTCTGATATTCTGCCCCATTTGTTTTATTAAAAGCCCTATTTCTTGGTCTTTTAAGTACTCAACTTTTTACTCTGAACTACCCTGAATTTTGCAAAAGTAATCCAGATAATTTATTTGTTCATTTTCCCCCTTTATTTTCAGTGCTTGGAATTGAACCATGGCCTGGCACGAACTAGTCAAGCACCCCACCACTGAGCTACTTACCCGACCTCAGCATAAAGAATTTGTGTTAACATCTTCCCCCAAATGTTAACAGCTTACATAACCATAGCATTATCAAAAGAAAAAAAATAACATCCATTCAATACTAGGAGATCTTCTCTTATTAGGATATTTATGCCTAGCTTATTTATTTATTTATGATATTTTTAAACTGTTCTACCTTCATGGTGAAGAATCCTTTTTTCTTTTTTTCTCTTTCCTGCCTTTTGTTTTCTCATTTATTTTTCTTTCCACTTAGTGGGAGAGACTTTGAATCCCTTTTTGTTTTTTATATATTAAATGTCTAATGTTAATATTTCTATACTTGAATCTTTTTATTAACATTTTCTTGCAATATCTTTTCAAAAAAGCCCTTGTATTTTTAGACTATATGTCTGCTTTAGTTGCATCTTCTAAACATCATGAAGCTGAAAAACATTTCTTTCCAAGTCGTAGAGTCTTTCTCTTTCCACCCAATAATTCAACACACTCTTCTATTGAAATAGTGTAACACTTTTTTAAAAAAATAGCTTTTTGAATAATTATTCTGTGCAAGTCTGGGTATAATATTTTACTTCAATTATTACAATGGATTATGCCATTTAATTTTTAAAATATATATAAGCAGAATTACTCATTTTAAAACATAGAAACTAAGATCAGAAAAAGCACTGGAAGATTTTGCTCAATATAACAAAGCAATTGAAGAGCAAGGATTTATACACACAAAGGCTTACTCTAGAATACACAAGTTTTTATGATATATTGCTACCTTTGGACACATTTATTTTTTAATTTAATAATTTATGCTTTATTTTTCTTTCCTCTTTCAGATTTTAGTGCTCCATCTATTTAATTTTGAATGTTTGTCTTCAAGTTCTCAGCTTGAATTAAAATTACATATACAGTACTTCAGCGGATACATTGAGAAGTGTATTATTGAGGAATTTCATTACTGCTGAACACCATAAAGTGTATTTACACAAACTAAGATACATATGACTAGACAGTGAATTTTATATTGTCTGAATTTTACTTCAAAAAAATTTTTTTCAAAAAATTTTGTAAATAATTGTTTTGTTTTTGTACTGTGGATTGACTCAGGGGCTCTTAACCACTGAGCCACATCCCCAGCCTTTTTTATATTTTGTTTAGAGACAGGGTCTCACTAGGTTGCGTAGGGCATCACTAAGTTGCTGAGGCTGGCTTTGAACTTGCAATCCTCCTGCCTCAGCCTCACAAGCCACTGAGATTTAGGCATGTGCCACCACACGCAGCTGTAAATAAGTGTTTTGAAGATATATATTAAACTAGAATATTTAAAGATGAAATGCTAACCCTGGATTTGCTTTAAAATATTTCAGGAGCCAGGCATGGCACTGCATACCTATAATCCCAGCAACTCTAGAGACTGAGGCAGGAGTATCACAAGTTCAAGGCCAGCCCTGGAAACTTAATGACACTTGTCTCAAAATAAAAAAATAAAAAGGCCTGGGGATATAGCTCAGTGTAAAACACTCCGAGGTTCAATCCCTAGTACAAAAAACAATGTCCAGAGGCTGGGGCTGGGGCTCAGTGGTAGAGCGCTTGCCTAGCATGTGTGAGGCACTGGGTTCGATTCTCAGCCCCACATATAAATAATAAAATAAAGGTCATCAACAACTAAAAACATATTTTAAAAAAAATAAAGGTATTGTGTCCATCTACCTAAAATATTAACTTAAAAAAGCAAACAAATAACAACAACAACAAAACAATGTCCATGTTTCAGAGAGATTTAGATGATGTGTGCCTTAGTATAAAACAGGCAGAAAACCAAAATATTTCAGCAACTTTCATTCCCTGAGGCATCCATGGCAGAGAACATAAGGTGATCTGAATTTTTACTCTTCCTCACCCTCATGACACAACTCAACACACTTCTCATCATACATCTTTTTCCTACTCCCACCACCTCCTAGAGCTTCTCTGGAATAAACTCCAGAGCTCTTAGGTGACTTACGTGAGCATTCCACAGCCCACATCACCTAATCATGGATTCTTTCTCTGCACTGTTCTGGCGTCTTCTCCACATGCAGGGACATAGCTGTTTTCTCCCAGGACTCTGATTTAACCCAAGGTGAGGTAGGGAAAGCAGGAATCTCACTGGGAATGTGGGATCCTTTCAGGATGACTTTCCAGGCCCTCTGCAACTTCATGATGCTTATCTTGGCTCCCTTTCATACCAGTTTAAATCATGTACACTTCTTGACACTTCTTTTTGTCAGTTTCATGTAACAGATGATATTGGGGGAAAAAAGAAAAATAATACCTTCTTTGATCTTCTTTCCTTTCCTCTAAAGTAAGTATATCCCAATACCACACAAATTTTTTAAAGTGCGTTTTTTTCTTTATGTTTCTGTTTACACATTTTTTTTTCTAATTTTTAGGTACTTCTTTTCTTTTCTTTTTGTACTAGGGGCACTTAACCACTGAGCCACATCCTCAGCCCTTTTTTTATATTCTATATAGAGACAGGGTCTCGCTGAGTTTCTCAGGGCCTTGCTAAGGCTTGCTTTAAGCTTGCAATCCTCCTGCCTCAGCCTACCAAACCACTGGGATTACAGGAGTACACCACAGCACCCAGCTTAATTTAGGTACTATTTACACATAGTGAAATACATGAATCTTGAGTGTACCAATTGATGACTTTGGACAAGGGTATGTCCCCATGTAACTCAGAGACTAATCATCATATATAGATTATTTCCATCACCTCAGAAAGTTTTCTCATGGTGTTCCCTGTTGATCCCTCAATAGCCACTGATATTGCTTCCCCCAATAGCCACTGATCTGCTGCCACTATGGATAATACAATATAATCAGTTCTAGACTTTCACAAAAACAGAAACATAAATGATGTGCCAGGTTTCCGTTCTTGGGACTAAAAGGCTCAGGGGTCACTCTAGTTAAACTGGGCTAACTGGGCTGCACGAAATAACCACAGAAGAGACACGAATACCTTTTTCTTTGGGGTTGCTGTGATGGCTCCTCTGACCTTAAGGGTCCGCAGAAAGAGAGAGAGCGCGAGAGCAAGCGCTGACCCCTTTTATTGAGGAGAAGCTATTCAAATGAGGCAAGGGGTCAGGTTTCAGGGGGCTGAGTCTATATCATCATGGTGTCCACTGTCAGCAGGTTGACTGACACCTGGGTAGGCCATACCCAAGGGCACAGTAAGAGGAGGGGACACACACAAGACACTTCCATGGAAGATTCTATCCTAAACAGGGCAAGGGGTTATATTACAAAGGAACAGGTGAGCATAGCTTCACCCATGGGGCTGTAGCAAGACACACCCATTTCTGTGACTGAGCACCTCAGCACCCAGCTGGGGAGTGTAACTCAGTCACCCATAAGGTTAGCCTCCCACAATGATGCACTCTATTGTGGCTGATTTATTTTGCTCAGCATAATGCTTTTGGAATTTATTCATGTTATTATATGTATTAGTAATTTGTTCCTTTTTTAAATTTCTGAGTACTTCTCTATTATGTGGTTATATCACAATTTGATTACCCATTCACCAGCTAACTGTTATTTGTGGCTATTATTAATAAAACTGCTATAAACAGTTCCATACAGATTTTTTTAACTTTTATTAGTTGTTGATGAATTTTTAAATTTGATTTATTTATTGGTACGTGGTGCTGAGAATCGAACCCAGTGCCTCACACATGCTCGGCAAGCACTCTACCACTGAGCCACAATCCCAGCCCCCATATAGATTTTTGTATGGACATATTTTATTTCTTCTGGGTAGATACCGAGCAGCAGGGTTTCTGGGTCAATGATAAGTGTGTGCTTAATTTTATAAGAAACTATGAACTTGTTTTTGAAAGCAATTATACCATTTTACACTTCTAGTAGCAATACTTAGACAGCTACTTTGAGGATTAAAAAGAGAAACTGGAATAACATGTCTTGATCAGAGCCAGCGTGCCATATCTGCTGTGTTAATCTCCTGGCCCCAGTTCACAAAATGGGGAATGTAGGGTAATATTTACAGAGAGCAAGTGGGCTCTAGTTCACCCATGATTTGGGCAATTACTCTGGTTCTTGAGGAAGGGCAGGGTCCTTGAATGGAAGTGCTGAAGTAGAAGAAGCAGTAAGAACTTGCCTGGCTCACCGAGGCTTCCCAGTATTCTAGATGGATGGTGGAAGAGGGTGCATCATATTCAGCTGGTGACACTAATTTTGGTTTATCATTAGCTGACATGCCCTCTCCTGGTATGTCTTTTTATTTCTCTCTACCTTTATAGAGGCCCTCAAACCTAGAGTTTTCCTCCCTCCAAAATTTATTGAATACTAGGCTCAGGTTGTGGCTCAGTGGTAGAATGCTTGCCTAGCATGCATGATGCACTGGGTTCAATCCTCAGCACCACATAAAAATAAAGGTATTGTGTCAACCCCAAACTAAAAAATAAATATTAAAAAAATTTACTGCACACTTACTGTCATGAGCCGTCTGTGGGCTGTGTGTGGGCTATGTTGCACGAAGTAGCCTAATGAGGGGATAAGTCAGGCGTTGAGAACCTCCCATGGCACCCCCACAGGGATTGATCGCCTGGTGCAGGTGAACTTCCCCCTCAAGCTCGGCCAGAGATCCCACACAGCATCTGAGATGGGTGTGACCTGCCAAGATGCCAATCGACCTGCTGCCTGCAAGACACCAGGAAGCAAGACTCCACCCTTGAAACCTTATCCCTGCCTTTGATGTCCCCTGATATAAATAAAGCAAGTGGGGGCTCCATTTTGCCAGAGTATAGAAGTTCCATCTGTGTGATCGGCCCATCTTGCTCCCGATTTTGAAACTATTTTCTGCGTCCTGTGGTTTTTTCATCATTCTATTTTTCTTAGCTTTTATTTCTCAGGCTGCCCATTCCACCGAGGGGAACCCCATGTCCATCGCCTGTACCTCACTCCAGTTTCTATGCGTTCCCACAACTTGTCCCCCCTGTTAGGAAGGGGAAACTCTCAGGCCCAGTGGTTCTACCAAGAGGTTTCTGTTCAGTGTTTCCAAACTCTACTAGGACCATCTGGAGGGAGTTTCTAGAGGTGTTGTCTCCACTGAAGCCATAATTTCCACGGTGGGGGGGGGGGCTTCCTTCTGCAGCCTTCATTCCTAGGGAGCATTGTTCCTGCAAGCAGGAGAGGAGATGCGCCAGCAGCCCAGATTACAGCCTGGGCCTTGATCTCTCTATGTCTAAGCAAAAGCCCTATCCACAAGCGAACATTTAACGTGATAAACATTTATTAAGCACCTACTGTGTATAAGGCACAGGGTAACCAGTTCTGACTTCCTCCCTGGGACTAGCTACACAGATAGATCAAGTCACAGGGCAGCAAATGCTGCCTTCTCTGTGAAGCTTTTCTGGACACGTCCCGTCTTGACATATAAATCCACAATTCTGAAAAGAATCTGTGAGTTTCGTGAATCTCAGTTGTGGGGAGCCACCCGTCGCCCCTGGGCTGAACTTGCTTCCCCTGCCTGGAGCGATGGGGGTACCAGTTTGGCATGCATGCAAAAAGTGCACAGGGCAAGTGGCCTTTACCCTCACTCGCAAGGGAGCCTGCTTTAAGCCCTACCTGGGTGTTACCTAATGGGGATTGGTAACCCCCTGAAACCTGATCCCCTTGCCTTATTTGGATGGAATTTTCTCGAATGTCTTTTCTCCAATAAATAGAAGGTTTGGATGTGCCTTTTCTTGCTCCTTCCAGCGCTGGAGCTGACTCTTGGGGTCACGGAGCCGAGTGGTCCTCTCTTAGAAATTTATATTTGTGTGCTGTGTGGTTTCTTTGCTGTTTTCTTAGTTATTGATATAGCCAGCTTCTTTGAACCCAGTCATATCACCAGTTGGGTCAGCTGGTGATATCAATATCTCTCTTTCTCTCCCTCTCTCTTCCCATTAGATTAATAAATATTTTTAAATATCTTAAAATCTGAAAACCCAACACTAGCAATATTATGGGAAGGCAAATGGTCTCACATGCTGTGAAAAACACAAGTGGGGGGCCTGGGGTTGTGGCTCAGTGTTAAGAGTGTTCGCCTAGCATGCACGAGGCACTGGGTTTGATCCTCAGCATCACATAAATGTAAAATAAAGATATTGTTTCCACCTAAAACTTAAGAATAAATATTTTTAAAAAACAAAAAACATAAGTAGGTGTCTGACTGCAGTGATGCACCCCTATAATTCCAGCAACTCAGGAAGCAAAGGTAGGAGGTTTGCAAGTTCAAGGCCAGCCTCAGCAACTTAGTAAGAATTTGCCTCAAAATATAAAATAAAGGGGCTGGGGATGTAGCTCAAGTGGGAAAGCACCCCTGGGTTCAATGTCTGATACAAAAAAAAAAAGAATATATAATAGTAAAGCAGGTTTATATATACTAACAAAGATGATTTTAATAATTAAAATTATAGTTTTAATCAGGTTTGATAACACAATAAAAAAAACAACCGTCATGAAGGAAGAAGTTTGTTACTCACAGGTCCTTAAGCCAAGTGACACAGCAAGTCCTATGTAGCCACCCAGGAAAGCACTAGCATCAGGCAGGAACAGAGAGAATGAGAGGGAAAAGTGGGCAAGAGGCTTTACCGAAGTTTCCACAGGACCAAATGAGTGAGGCAGGGTAAGCAGAATTAGGACTGGCTGATTCAAGTAATTTTAGTGGGCTCTAGGGCAGAGGGCTGTTCTTAGTTGTCTGGTAACTGGTCCTGGGCTGGTTAGGGCAGGTGGATAGTGACCCAGGGTGAGTAGTTAGGGCTATGGGCTCTGGATGGATTGGTTTGCATATGAAATGTATGCTTGAGGTGAGTTGTTTACTGTCTCCCAATGACCAGTCCTGGGAGGGTCAGTCTCTTCAGTGTCAGCATGGTCCCAGGATATCAAAACATCTCCAGACAAAGTGGCTCAAACCTGTAATCCCTGTGACTGGGAGGCTGAAGGCAAAAGAATCACAAGTTGGAAGACAGCCTCAGTAATTTAATGAGGCCTTCAACAACTTAATGAGGCCCTATCTCAAAAAAATAAAAAAATTAAAAAAAGAGCTGGGGATGTGCCACAACCCACCAGCATCAACAAAGGATGCTCAAGTAGGGGTGACTAGAGATGGAGAAAACCACAGACAAAGAAAATAGAGACATTATCAAGTGAAGCTGGGGCCAGGTGGGACACTGCACTCTGATGAAGGAAAAGTGACCAGAACTAGCTCCAAAAGCTTATTTTATAGGGTCTCAAAATCAGGAACTTAAACTCTAGGGGCATTGAAAATTATTTAAGGCTTGTGAGTTGTCAGAGGCTTCTTTGTGCACTAAAATGTTACAGAAACATTTTTTTTTTTTTTTGCAGCTACCCTACAGTTGCAGTGCTAACAACAGTCTGCCATTATCCTGCTGTACCCAGGCCACTCAATGTCCTGAGACATCTAATAATGCTTAGACTAGAGCTGAGAGTCAAAGCTGAAAACATGGGCTGGGGATGTGGCTCAAGCGGTAGCGCGCTCATTATGGGTTTTTGTTTTGCAAATTTTATGTGTTATATTTCTGAATGTTGCATAGGCATATGAAAGGAAATCTGTTTTCAGGCTATAGAATTTGATATCTGTAAGATGTATAATTAGGGGCTGGGGATGTGGCTCAAGCGGTGGCGTGCTCGCCTGGCATGCGTGCGGCCTAGGTTCGATCCTCAGCACCACATACAAACAAAGATGTTGTGTCTGCTGAAAACTAACAAGTAAATATTAAAATTCTCTCTCTCTCTCTTTAAAAGAAAAAAAAAGCTGAAAACATCCCTGGCTTTTTGGCCACACCACGGGATCAGGTGCGGGGCACTGGGTTTGATCCTCAACCCAACATAAAGATAAAATAAAGATATGGTGTCCACCTAAAACTAAAAATAAATATTTAAAAAAGAGAGAGAGAGACATGAAAAAAATGTTGGGAAAGGGGCTGGGGTTGTAGCCCAGTGGTAGAGTGCTTGCCTAGCACGTGTGAGGCACTGGGTTTGATCCTCAGAGAAAGAAAGGGAGGAAGGAAGGAAGGAAGAAAGGTATTGTATACACTTACAACTAAAAAAAAAAAAAATTAAAAAAATGTTGGGAGAGAGCCATCAAATTGCATCAAATTATTTATAATGATAACTTTTGAGAAATGGAGGACTTTCATGTTCAACTTTCTCTTATTAAACAAAAGTTGAGAATTTTGTTTCTAAATTTTTAAAAATACTTCTTATTATCACATGTTCACTAATGTTCACAATAAATACTCTGAAAGATGTAGCTCAGTGGTAGAGCGCTTTCCTAGCACGGGTGAGGCTCTGGGTTTGACCTTTGGCACCACATAAAAATCAATAAAATAAAGGTATTGTGTCCATCTACAACTGAAAAAAAAAAAAAGAAAGAAAAGGCTGTCAAATATCCCTGACATTGTCTACCGTGTTGATTTCTCAGTTGAACTGCATCATTATTGCTACTTTAAAGACCACTATAATTTTTCTCCTGTGCCTTTGCACTTGCTTCTATGTAAAAAAAGAAAAACAATCTAAAATTAATATTTTTTAAAAATAGGGATAGCAGGGCTGGGGAAGTGGCTCAAGCGGTAGCACGCTCGCCTGGCATGCATGTGGCCCGGGTTCGATCCTCAGCACCACATACAATCAAAGATGTTGTGTCTGCCGATAACTAAAAAATAAATATTAAAAAATTTAAAAAAATAGGGATAGCAATGGGTGTAAGAGTTTACTAAATATTCCTGTATTTTGCAGAGGGGATTTTTTTGGGGGGGGGGCAGGGCGTGGGTAACTGGGGATTGAACCAGCCTTTTTTTATTTTTTACTTCTTATTTTGAGACAGGGTCTTTCTAAGTTGCTGGGGCTGGCTTCGAACTTATGATCCTCCTACTTCTGTAACGCTGGGATTATAGGCATGGGCCACCATACGTGGCGCAAAGGGGATATTTTTGATACTTTTATGTGTGTATGTTCTAAATACATCAGGAACTTTAAATCGTCTCTAAATTCTAAAAAAGAATTGGTAATATTATTTTCCTTCAGGGAGTTTGTTGCTTTCTTTTTAAAGATCTTGCATATTTCTTCTAAGACTCAAGGTAATGTGTGCTCGCGCGCGCACACACACACACACACACACACACATTTGCTTTGTTTCAAAATAAAAGTAACAATGCACACAGTTAAAAAAATAGTATAGAAGTGTTTCATTCTTCTGCATCCTTAGTTATATTCTCCAAAAATTTAACTACTTTTTAATCCTTTTATCTACTACCAGAAGTGGTAGTTTATTCCAAAACTCTAATTGTATTTGATATTTTAGTTGCTTTTGTGAATAGAATCTCATCCACCCATTTTATTCCCTAATGACTTAAAAGACTATTTTTTTTTGTAAATTTAGTATCACTTTTCTGAAGTCCTTTAGGTTCAAATAACTTTTCTTTCCAAAAACTTTTATTTTTAAAAATATATTACACATAGGAATGGATATATGCATATGTTTGTAAATGCAAAAGTCAACATAGTGACATGTTTCCTTCTTCCCATTTCTTATGCCTGGAGATAGCCTCTATTAAACATTTTTAGTATGTCCCTTCTCCTTACACAAAGAAAAATTTATTAATATTTTTTTTAGTTGTAGATGGACACAATACCTTTTATTTATTTTTATGTGGCTGAAGATTGAACCCAGTGCTTCACATGTGCAAGCCAAATAAGCTTCCCTGAGCCACAACCCCAGCCCAGAGAGATTTATTTTTGCTCAGTTTCAGAGGTTTGTTCATAGTTGGCATTTTCAAGCAAATGCCATAATTTCATGTTTCTTTATGGCTGAGTAATATTCCATTGTGTATATGTACATTTCCTTTCTTTTTCAAAAAATATTAGTTGTAGATGGACACAATACCTTTATTTAGTTTTTTATGTGGTGCTGAGAATCAAATCCAGTGCCTCACACATGCTACGTAAGTGCTCTACCACTGAGCCACAACCCCAGCCCCATATATACATTTTCTTTATCCACGCATCTGTTGAAGGGCACTTGGATTGGTTCCCTAGCTGTGCTATTATGAATTGAGCTGCTATAACATTGATGTGGCTGTGTCACTATAGTATGCTGATTCTAAGTCCTTTGGGTGTATGCCATGGTGTGTAGGACAACTGGGTCAAATGGTGGTTCCACTGCAAGTTTTCTGAGAATCTCCATACTGCTTTCCAGAGTGGTTGCACCAATTTGCAATCCCACCAGCAATGTATAAGAGCATATTTTCATAATAGAGTCTGGTTGTGTTATCTTTTGTGCTCTAACAAGTTTTTGTTGTTGTTGTTTGTTTTTGGGGTGCCAGGGATTGAACACAGGTCCTCACAGCACTTGCTAGAAAAGCACCCTCCCACTGAGCTATACCCAGCCCTCTAAAAAGTTTTAACATCAGAATTATGACAAATGAATAATAATAAATAATTTAATATTTCAGCCTGTCATGGAAGAGTTCCTAAAATATTTCATAGATCTCACCTGTAAAAACATATCGTCTTGTGCCATTTTTAGCATAGCTATTTGACTTTTAAAAATTGGGGGGGGGCTGGGGATGTGGCTCAAGCAGTAACGCACTTGCTTGGCATGCGCAGGGTGCTGGGTTTCATCCTCAGCACCACATAAAAATAAAATAAAGATGTTGTGTCCACCGAAAACTAAAAAAATAAATATTAAAAATTCTCTCTCCCAGGCTGGGGATGTAGCTCAAGTGGTAGCGCGCTCGCCTGGCATGCTTGCGGCCCGGGTTCGATCCTCAGCACCACATACAAACAAAGATGTTGTGTCCACCAAAAAAAACTACAAAAATAAATATTAAAAAAAAATTCTCTCTCTCTGTCTTTAAAAATTTTTTTTAAATTATTTGCTCTAATTTAAAAAGTGTTCCTTTTAGAGGAAAGTCTATTCAAAGTCCACCTCTTCTCCAGTCAATTCTGATGTCAAGTCAATTTATTAAAATCACACTTTGTTCAGATTTTCCAGTATTTTACAAATACACTGAATTTTAAGTTTTTTATTTAACTGGATACAAAACATACATCATAATATTCACCCTTTTAAAGTGTATAGTGGTTTCCAGCATATTCACAAATTTGTGACATCTAGAACAGTAATTCCACATTTTCATCACTCAACAAGAAAAGGGTCCTTTTCAGTTTAAACATATCATCATTTCAGTTTTTCATTCTCAATACCATCTATTTGTCATCTTTATTTCATCACTGGAATCAGTAAAATTTGTCTCCCTTTCTCTTTTCCACAAAATAATTAAAATTTTTGCTTTTGATAATTTTTATTTCTTCTTTTTATAATTAATTATCACTTCCTCCTCTCAAAATACACTTTTGCCTATTTTAGGTTCTTGGATTCCATTGTAATTTTATTTGTTAATAAACTTTATAGCACTTTGATATACACATGTACATTAAGTTAAAAATCTTCGATACAGCTTTTATTGCCACAGGTTTTTCAACAGTGTTGTCAGTTTCATTTGCATCTGAATAACATATACAAAGTGATATATTTCCTTAACCCATGTTAATTAAGAGGAGATACTGAACTAACACTCAGATATTTGATGGTCATCTACTTTTACTATTTTCCCTATTCTGTGCAAAGAATGTGATCTGTATGCTTTCTACTTTTTTTGGAACCAATTAAGAAAAATATCAACTCTTCTTGCTATTGTGACAGTTGTGATTTTAAACTGCCCCGCTATAACCAAGGCATTCTTCCTACAGCATGAAAGATGAAGTCTGAATAAAGACTACCCTCATAAATCTTTTTTCCCTTTGAAATTCCATACTGACCAAGGAGTAGTAGGGGAAAGGTGTTTCTTTCCCATCGTCACTATAATTATTTTTCTTCTTCCTTTATGAATTCTTTGACAAAGTTAAACAATATGGTTAAAGTCCTTCCCACAAATCATAATGAAGATAATTATGAGAACGAGTAGATCAATGATAATAGAGAAAAACATTTATTAAACATATACTAGTTGGTAGGAATAGATCTAAGTACCTTGTACCAATTCACTGAGTCCTCATGGCCAAACCAATACATACACAATTGTATATATTTATACATAAGAAATAAAATACAACTAACATGTATAAGAAAAAATGTGTTAAGTAACTGGAAGAATAAACACTTTTGTAAATAGTGATTACTTTTCCAATATGGCATTAGGATTTGGATTAATGAAAAGGAACAAAACAGTTTTTAAAGAGAAAACATGACTAATTTCAGCAATTAAAATAAATGTTTTAAAAGAAAAACCAGGCATCTAAAGATAAAAGCTTACACACTATAAAAATTTAGAGACAATCCTAACTTGAATAATAGTCATTTAAAAAAGTTATATGTCATTAAAAATAATAAAAACCTACATTTACTAAAATGGCTATTATGTTTTTGGCATAATAAAAGCAAGTGACGTCATGGCATACATGCCATGACTTCACTTCCTTAAAATATGATGTCTAGCAGAATTTGCTCTACCAAATTGAGAGCAGTCATCTATAGCATAACTATAATTCATTTTGGCTTGTTTAGCTTCTGCCTTTTTATGTTTTTGAATTGTTTTACAATAAAAATATAAACTTGTGAAATGAAACAAAAAAATTAATACTGACTTGAAAAACAAAGTTATAGCTGGGTACAGTGGCGCACATTTGTAATCCCAGCAGCTCGGGAGGCTGAGGCAGGAGGATTGTGAGTTCAAAACCAGCCTTGGCAAAAACAAGGCGATAAGCAACTCATTGAGACCCTTTCTCTAAATAAAATACAGAGTCGGGGATGTGCTCAGTGGTTGAGAGCCCCTGAGTTTAATCCCTAGCACTGACCCCCGCCCCAAATTTATAATTCCACAAGGAATTTCAAATTATGAAAGGTCACACAATTTAAACAGTGTGATACTAATGCAAAAACAAGGCTGGGGCTGTAGCTCAGTGGCAGAGAGCTTGCCTAGCATGTGTGAGTTACTCACTGGGTTTGATCCTCAGCACCATATAAAAATAAACAAAGGCATTCTCTCCATACAAAACTACAAAATTTTTTTTAAAATAACAAATATCAGAAAAGGGAAGAACTCTAAAATACAAGCAAATACATACAAGAATATAATATAGCACCAAACAATGGGGGAAAGAAAGAATTACTGAACAAGTGGCATTGATTGCTACAATATGGAGGGGATGTCAATTTAGACTCTAAATTCATATCCTAGAGTGAAATGCATTTGGATTGAAAACTTGTATACAAATAAAACATAGATACAGGGTAACTATCAAATATGAATTTTTGTCTAAAACATTAAGATGATAAGAGTCATAATTTTTATTATTAGTTAGTATGAATTCCCTGATGACGAATGAGATCTGAGCCACTACTAAAGGCCTTCCCACATTCCTTACAATTATAGGGCTTCTCACCACTGTGAATTCTCAAATGGCGAGTAAGATTTGAGCATTTATTGAAAGCCTTTCCACATTCACTACATTCATATGGTTTTTCATCTGTATGGATTCTCTGATGCTGGAAAAGTTGTGAGTTCTGAGTAAAAGCCTTCCCACATTCAAGACACTCAAAGGGCTTCTCACCAGCATGAATTCTCTGATGTTGGCGAAGTTGTGAGCTCTGAGTAAAAGCCTTCCCACATTCCTTGCAATTGTAGGGTTTCTCACCAGTGTGGATTCTCTGATGGTTAGTAAGTGCTGAGCCACTGCTAAAGGCTTTGCTACATTCCTTACACTCATAGGGTTTCTCACCAGTGTGGATTCTCTGATGCTGAACAAGTTTTGAGCTCTGAGTAAAGGCTTTGCCACATTGCTTACATTCATAGGGTTTCTCGCCTGTATGAATCCGAACATGTTGAAACAGCTGAGAGCTCTTAGTAAAGGCTTTCCCACATACTTTACATTTGTAGGGTTTTTCACCAGTGTGAATTCGCTGGTGATCAATAAGATTTGAGCAGTAACTAAAGGCTTTCCCACACTCCTTACATTCATAGGGTTTCTTACCAGTATGAATTCTCTGATGTTGAGAAAGGTATGAGCTACAACTGAAAGCCTTTCCACAGTCTTTACATTCAAAGGGTTTTTCACCAGTATGAATTTTCAGATGCCGAGTAACATGTGAGCCACAACTAAAGAATTTCCCACACTCCTTACATTCATAAGATTTTTCACCAATATGAATTCTCTGATGTTGAATAAATTGTGAGTTCTGACTAAAGGTCTTTCCACATTTTTTACATTCATAGGGTTTTTCTTCATTATTCATTATTTGATGTAGAGTAATGAAAGACTGTTGAATAAATGTGGGTACATATTCATTAGAGAATACTTCTTGACTTAAATGCCCATTTTGTCTGGCAAAATGACTTCTATATTCTAAAACATTTCTAAAGCTGGAGTATTCAAGGCCAGGCTTTGTAAGTCCCATTATCTCCCTCTGGCATGACTCTATTTCATAAACTTCTTTCTTTAGAGATAATAACTTGCTTTCACACATTGATTCCAGGTCTGAAAGAAAAAAAAAAAAAGGGCTAAATATTCTTTTCCCCTCTTATTTGTGAAAAGTTAAATTTTATGATACAAATGGAAAAAATTAAAGTAAAAATTGTCTTGGGCTGAGGATGTATGTAGCTCAGTAGTAGAGTGCTTGCCCAGCACATGTGAAGCACTGGGTTCAAACCTCAGTACAACATATAAATAAATTAAATAAAGGTATTGTGTCCATCTACAACTAAAAATATTTTATTTTTTTAAAATATTTTTTTAGTTGTAAATGAACATAATACCTTTTTTAAAGTTTTTAATATGGTGCTGAGGATCAAACCCACACATGGCTCACACATGCCTCACACATGGTAGGCAAGCACTCTACCACTGAGCTATGATCCCAGGTTGACAACTAAAAATATTTTTAAAAATACTATCTAGTGGGTAAATGACATAAAATTCTCAGTTACTGTTTAATCTAAAAAAATAAGCAAGAATGAACAGAAATTAATAAGATATAATTCAGGAAGCAGAGTGAGGAGAGTATGGAAATAAGTTACCACAATGATTCTCAAAAACAGATGTGGGTCAATATCATCTGGAAAGGTTAGTAAAAATACAATGCTTGAGCTATATACTAAAACATGACTAGTCATATACACATGTACACATCTATATAACTGTGTGAGAAAGAGTACATTGTCATACTATCTAACAAAACATGGATACTTTTTTGGCCTCCATTGAAGGTCTTCTAAGAGAACGAAATACACATGCAGAAGATTCTTTGGTATTCCATGGCATAATAAAAAGGAAGTTTTGGGGATGGGGTTGTGGTTCAGTTGCAGAGCACTTGCCTAGCACATGTGAGGCACTGGGTTCAATCCTCAGCATCACATAAAAATAAAGAAAATAAAGGAATGAGTCTATCTGCAACTAAAAAAATTAAAAAGCAAAAAAAGAAAATTTAGCCTTTTCCCTATTTTTTGACACAGAGCTTTAAAATTCCTTGGAACTTCATGAACGATAGCACTGTTTTGTTATGCCAATGAGGTGAAACAGGGTAGTTCTTAGCTTCTAGGGACTGATCACCAGAAAGATCAAGAATGTGATTAGAGCTGCAGCTTTTCGACTGCCTGATCTCTATAAAGGGGAGAAAGAGTAAAGACTGAGCTACCAATTGTTTAATCAAGCATGCCTAGTAAAAAAAGAACTCTGGACACGATATTTCAGTGGAAATTCCAGCTGGTGAATGCACTGATGTGCTGGCAGTGTGATACACTTGATTCCATGAGAAGAGGGTATGGAACTTCTATCCAGTAGCCTTCAAGATTTTGCCCTAGTATGTTTTCTTTATACTAAAACTCTAATCTTAAATATAGAACTTAATATTGAGTTCTATAAATCCTTCTATCAAATTATTGAAGCTAAGGTGGCCTTGGAAACCTCTGAATTTAGAGCCAGTTGGTCAAATTGCATGCCATCTGAGAAATCCCAACACTTGAGTCTGGCTACTAAAGTAAGAGCAGTATTATGGAGGACTATGGGTTTGCACTAATATTGTCAAAATTGAATTGCAGCACACTCAGTTGGGGTAGAAATAGAATAAACTCTGTAATATAGAATGTAGTAGATAAATTTGAAAGCAGTAATGAAGGGTTATCCATATGGAGGATGAGCCAGAGACAGAGTCTAAGGTATTGAACTAATTTAATTAGCAGATAGAGAAACTCAGAATAGTTTGTGTGCTGAGGATTCAATGAAAATACTATTTGCCCTGGATTTTGTGATGGTGATCTTAGGATAAGAGAGGTCTGAGACTGCTCATGTACCATCCCAGGGACTGAGTTTAAGGGAGACAGAAAGGAATTAAGACACAGTATAGCTGGGCACAGTGACACATACTTTTAATCCCAGCAACCCAGGAGGCTGAGAAGGGAGGATCACAAGTTTGAGGACAGCCTACGCAATTTAGCAAGGTCCTGTTTCAAATTTTTAAAAAGTGCTGGGGATGGTAGCTCCGTTTTAGATAGCCCCTGGGTTCTGTCCCAAGTAGTACATGAAAAAAAAATTTTTTTTTAAAGACAGTATAACGCTACCATAGAAAGATGTCAGGAACAGACTAATGAAAGTTTAGTGCTAATTCTAATAGTTACTTACTGAAAATATGGTTTAGATATGAGGTGTCCCCCCAAAATTCAGTGTAAGACAATGCAAGAATGTTGAGGTGAAATGATTGGATTATGAGATACATAACCTCATCACTGAATAATCTATTGATATGGATTAATTAGATGGTAACTGTAGGCAGTAGGGTGTGGCTGGAGGAAGTAGGTCACTGTAGTTGTAATCTGCTGTTTATTTTGTTCCTGGTGATCACAGCTCTATCTCCAGGCTTGCTGGCTGCCATGTCCTAAGCTATTTTTCTTTGCCATGCTTTTATGCCTCACTTGGGGCCTAGAGCTACGGAGATGGCTGACCATGGACTGAACTTCTGAAACTGTGGGCCAAAATAAACTCCTCCATCTAAATTGTTCTCGCCAGGGTATTTTGGTCATAGTGACACAAAAGCTAACAAAAACACTAAGTGTTCCCAGGCAATTATTAAACCTCTGAAAATCCTCATTTCTTCATCTGAAAAAGGGAAATAATCCTTAATTTATGATTACTTGGAGAATAAGAGAAAAATGATTATAAATGTCTTGGAGGTAAGTACACAGTATCTGATAGCTATTATTATAAGAGACTTTTTTACTAAAAATGAGGATATTAGGCAAATTAAATGGCTCAAAAACATCCAAACAAAATGTATCTCAAGTCAGCAGCAGAAAATTTGGATCTTTAGAAAAGAGATTTTCCCTCCCATTGGAGCCTTCACAGAGGTTCTTCCCTTTGTCTAAAGTTTTCTTCCTTATGAACATATACAATAACAAGACATAGCAGTAAGCCTAGTATTACACTAATTCTAAAATATAGATAAGCATAAATAATTCAACATGTTTACAATAATTATTACGATGATACAAAAAAATCTGTGATTTGCATTCATTTTGAAGTCACAGGAAAGACTAATAAAAATGTCATAGGAACTACAGTTAGTTGCATACATCACAACAGGAAAAATGCTGTAGAGGTTACTAAATATAGATATTCATGTTTTTTCTTATCCAAGTTCATAGATTTCCAAATTCTATCAAAAGAATCCAAAATTAGGAGTTTCTGAGCAAGAATAATCCTTTATAAATACAATCAAGCTGGGTGCAATGGCACACACCTGTAGTCCCAACTACTCTGGAGGCTAAGACAAGACAACTGAAAGTTCAAGGCTATCCTCAACAACTCAGCAAGATCCTATCTCAAAATAAATAATAAAAAAGGTCTGGGACGTAGCTCAGTAATAAAGTACCTTTGTGTTCAATCTCCAAGACAAAAAAAAACCCACCACAATCATGTCACTCTGCTCAAATCATACAATGGATGCACATTTCAGAATAAAATTCAACCCTATCAAGACCCATAAGACACTAACTAACTCACCTGCAAATACCCCCCATCCTCTACCTCTGCAACCAGCAGAGAGGTGCACATATACCTTGGTACTTTCCCATATCCACTTATATAATTCCCTTTTTAATCACTGGCAACAGCCACAGTGGTAGAAGCCAAAAAGCTTTATTCTCAGTCACTTTATTCTTCTTTTCCCTAAATCTCTTCTACCAGATATTTGCTTGTTCCCACACCTCTTTTAGACCTCTATTAAATATTACTTCATCATAGAAGCCTTCTCCAACCTCCCTTCATGGCATTTATCACCATCTGATTATATATATATAAAATATATAAATATAAAGTATTAATATATAATGTATAAACATTTATATAAGTATACAGTAAAGGAGCAAAAACTTTTTTTTTGTTCTTTTAGTACCAGGGATTGAACCCACGGGTGCTTTATTCACTGACCCACATTCCCAGCTCCTTTTATATTTTATTTTGAGACAGGGTCTTACTGAGTTGCTGAGGCTGGCTTTGAACTCATAATCCTCCTGCCTCAGCCTCCCTAGTCACTGGGATTACAGGTGTGTGCCACTGCGCCTGCCAAAAGAGCAAAAACTTCTAAGACCCTATTTTAACTACTAATATTAACTCTAATATTTTAACTACTAATATTAGACTCTAATATTAACTACTATTTCAGTATGGATTAAATCTATGGCTACATATTTAATCCTTGAACAAAGTACCCTAACTTCTCTTACTAGATAAGAAGATATATAAGCATATATTTTATAATATATAATTATAAATTATATAATAATGGTAATTATAAATTACAAATAATACAATATGCCTACTTATAATGTTCAATTAAATAACTGTAATTATAAATTACATAATATTTTATATAATTATATATTTATAAATAATACATATTTTTTATAAATGACATATGTTTATACTCTGCTACGATTTGAATGTCTCTGCTCCAAAATTCAGGTGCTGCCAATGTCACAATATTAAGAGGTAGAGCTCTTCCCTCACAAATGGATAAAGTGCCCTGATAAAGGCACTTGAAGAAGGGAATTGGTTCCATATTGCCCTTTTCCTATGTGAGGACATACAAGGTAAGCCCTCACTAGAGATGTTAGTACCTTGATCTTGGGTTCTCAGCCTCCAGAACTGTGAGAAAATAAATTTCTATTCTTTATAAATCACCCTATCTGAGGTATTCTGTTATAGCAACACAAAATGGCCTAAGCCATTTTCTTTCCTACTAGAAAATAGATTCTAGAATATGATTCCCAAACTATAGAGCTTTGAGTGTTTTTATCAATACTAAATCGTAATAATTGGACCAATGCTTGGTATATAGTAGTGCCCTTCCAGTTCTCCTACTTCATCCTAAATTTCTTTTTCTCTGCCACTCTCTCTTTCTAGTATAGACACAGATTTGGTTTTGGCCCTGATAATATCTCTATGTATAATGTATAATGTATATGTATAATGTATAATGTATTATGTATAATGCCTGCAATCACTTCCAAGGCTCCAACTACTATTTTTTTAATGTATATTTTTTTTAGTTATACATGGACACAATATCTTTATTTTGTTTATTTTTATGTGGTCCTGAGGATCGAACCAGAGTCTTACACATGCAAGGCAAGCACTCTACCGCTGAGCCACAACCCCAGCCCCTCCAACTAAGTAAGGATTAAATCCCCTCCCATGTATTTAGTCCATGACTTTCTGCTAAGCTCCCTAATTGGTTTCTCTCTTACTGTTTTATTCTTTTTGGAAGTTATTTATGGATACATTTTAGCATCACTTTTTTGTGTAAGTGTTGGTACTGGAGATTGAATCCAGGGTTGCTGTAACACCAGGTTACACCCCTAGTCCTTTTTATTTATTTTGAGACAGAATCTTGCTAAGTTGTCAAGGTTAGCTTTGAACTCGTGAGTCAGCTTGAGTCTCTGAGATTGCAGGCCTGGGCCACCTGACCCAGCTAGACTGCATTTTTTGTTTTCCTCTTTCCACATTTAAAAATTGATATAGATTTTGCATTTTTTTTTTTTTTTGGTACCGAGGATTGAACCTAGGGGTGCTTAACCACTGAACCACATCCCCAGCCCACTTTTATATTTTTATTTAGAGACGAGTCTTGCTGAGTTGCTTAGGGTCTCGCTAAGTTGCTGAGGCTGGCTTTGAACTTTCACTCTTCCTGCCTCAGCTCTCAGAGCTGCTGGGATAACAGGCAGCTAACTTTACATTCTTAGGACATAATTAGTAAACTGCAGCACTGAAAGAGTTCCCTTACACAAATTAAGAAATAAAAGATGATAAGAGGAGGAAAAATCCAAGACAAACTGGTAAAAGAAGGCACTGACAGGCAGCTAGAGTGAAGACTAGTACTTGGGTGCTTGAAATTAAGTATTTGAAAAGAATGTTGAAAGAGTAGGAAGTAAGGGAAGGACTGAAACATGCCACTTGTAAACTCATGTTGAAATAACTTAGTTTCCTCCATAAGCCTAGCTTCTGGAAGGGAGCTTCCAGGGTGACATCTTGAAGGTGCTCTTTCCTCACTGACTAGCTGAGTTAGTACCTGTAATCATTTCTCACTTACCTGAACACAGGCCTCTTGTAAGCTCTCTGCCCACCATCCAGGGCTCTTTTCCTTGTTCCAGTAAAGAGATCACTTGAGGCTTAGGAATGTAAAATCCTGCTCATGAGAAAAGATATGGCACACGGTTATGCTGTGGGGAAATGAGATCCAGTCCCTTGCTGATCAAGGAACAGGTGCCACTACAGGAACAGCCAAAGAAGACAGAGACGAAGCTTCAGCCATAGCCCTTGGAGCTGCCCATTTCCCACGCTTCCTTTTCATTCCAGCTGAAACATTTATTTGAGAATAAGAAGCAGAAATTCAGCTGATTACTTGAAAAGCTGCTGAGAAATTCACTGTAGTAGAAGCAGACATTCCAGAGGAGAACTCTGAATTATTGGTAGAGATGCCCTTACCCATCGAAACCAGATTGCTATAGTTTTCCAACATCACATCTCTGTACAAGTCCCTCTGAGCAGGGTCCAGGCACTCCCACTCCTCCTGAGAGAAGTCTATTGACACATCATTGAACACCACTGATCCCTGAAACAATAAACATATGTACTAGCTTTGTGATAAAAAAAAAAAATACTTCAGCCAGGCGCAGTAGCACTTACTTGTAATCATAGTGATTTGGAAGGCTAAGGCAGGAGGATCTCATGTTTGAGGCTAGGTTTGGCAACTTAGTGAAACCCTATCTCAAAATAAAAAATAAAAAGGGCTTGGGGCTGGAGTTGTGGCTCAGTGGTAGAGCCCTAGCCTAGCACGTTTGAGGCCCTGGATTTGATCCTCAGCACCACATAAAAATAAATAAATAAAATAAAGGTATAAAAAAATAAATACAAAGGGCTGGTCAAGCATGGTGGCACATGTCAATAATCCCAGTGCCTCAGGAGGCTGAGGCAGGAAGAACACAGGTTCAAAGTCAGCCTCAGCAATTTAGCGAGACTGTAAGCAACCTAGTGAGATCCTGTGTCAAAATAAAAAAACAAGGTGGGGGTACTGGGTGTGTGGCTCAGTGGCAGACTGCCTGTAACCTCAACCCCAAGTACTGCCAAAAAAAGAAAGAAAGAAAAAAAAGAAAAAGAACAACTTCAGAGACTATTGTGCTTATATTGTGTGCTAAAGCAAATGAGTAATTATGTTGTTGTTGCTGAGAAATAGTATCTGAATTTTTTGGTGGGAGGTGGGGCTCTGTGGTGCTGGGGACTAAAGCCAGGTCCTTGCACATGCTGGATAAGAGCTCTCCCAGTCTTTTTATCCTTTTTTAAAATTTTGAGACAGGGTCTCACTAAATTGTCCAGGCTAGCCTAAAACTTGAAATCTTCCTGCCTCCCCTCCAAGTAGCTGGGATTATAGGCACGTGCCACCATGCCTGGCTTGAGAATCAGTATCTTTGGATCTCAAAAATAGAGCTGGGGATGTGGCTCAAGCGGTAGCACGCTCGCCTGGCATGCGTGGGGCACTGGGTTTGATCCTCACCACCACATACAAATAAAATAAAGATGTTGTGTCCACCGAAAACCAAAAAAATAAATATTAAAAAAATTCTCTCTCTCTCTCTTTAAAAAAAAAATAGATGCAAGTCTAGCAGGACTGAAACATGCTGCTGCATTATTTCAGCCACTTATGTATATCTTTCTGTGCTAAGGCAACCTTAATTTATTGTTTTGGTATGTTAGTTGACCCAAAGATCGGTTGGCAATTACATAGAAAGAATTGGAGAATACTAATCTTTTTTTCTAATACAGTATGTAACTGTGTTTAACACAGATATTTTACATTGTTTCTATAAGTAAAAATATCACTCTTATTTAATATCTTTTTAAAAATTTTTTGTTGTAGATGGATAGAATGCCTTTATTTTATTTGTATATGGTGCTAAGAATCAAACCCAGTGCCTCACACATGCCAGGCAAGTGCTCTGCTACTGAGCTACAGCCCCAGCTCTCTCATTTAATATCTTGCTGTTTTAAGTTAACCGGGGCAGATCTTCTCCTTTGATTGGTTTGGTTTCTCTGCGAGGAGTCATGTAATGCTATACTGGATTGTCTAGAAAAAGCAGACTCTTTATAACACAACTTCTATTAGTTAGGATGCTTAGGGAAGAGTTTTCTGGTTAGTCAGAAAATTTCCCCCTTTTTTTCCCTATTTCAACACTGGTTGAAAAAACAAACTATTATATTTTTTTGTCTTAACACAGTTTCCTAGGTGAAATTGAACTGTTTCTTGATTTGAGATCACTTAGCACTTTGGGATCATGATTTCTAAATATTAGGGATGATCATAGGATTGCAGGTATTGCTAGTTAATTGAACTGGATGTAGCTCCTAAGATGAAGCAGGGTGTGTTCCCTGGAATTTTCCTTTTCAAATAAATTTCTCAATTAAAAAAAAAATAGATGTGAAAATAATAAGTTTACTTTACATTAAACAAATGAACAAACAAATCCTGTCTCTGTCCATTGTGATGGCCTAGAAACAATCACTGACCTAGGAGCACAGAACACTCCAAGTTCTGGATTACAGTTTTCTAAGTATCACTTTCAGGAAAAGAGCTAATTTTCAGGATTAAATAAAAAATGCTCAGGATGAGTGTGAAAATCTTGTTAGAACACAAAGCAAGATATCTACCATAAACTGTTAGGATCATGCCGAAAACACTCAGGAGTCATTTTGAAGACTTTCCCTTGGCCCAAAATGGTACAACTTATGTATCAAATTATAAGGATAATTACTGAAATGGACTAATCATGTTAAAAACTTCAAATCCATGAGGTTATAATAATACTGAAAAAACTATTGGTAAGTTTTGGAGAATTGTAAGAAGCCAATGCATTATTTTGAAAACTGGTGAATAAATGCAAAAATTTAAATACTCTTTGTAACATGAACTGAAACATGAACATGAACATGAAATTATAAGGATAATTACTGAAATGGACTAATCATGTTAAAAACTTCAAATCCATGAGGTTATAATAATACTGAAAAAACTATTGGTAAGTTTTGGAGAATTGTAAGAAGCCAATGCATTATTTTGAAAACTGGTGAATAAATGCAAAAATTTAAATACTCTTTGTAACATGAACTGTTCTTCGGGTTACCAAACAGTTGATGAGGAAAAATTTTGCTTTACAGAAGAAGGAATGCCAACATTAAAATACCAGTATGCAACCCCTAATGAGTTTAACAATAATTGTCAATGGTTGCTACATTATAAAAAGAAACAGAATCATTTATAATGTGACTCCTAATAGAATTACCCTTGATCTGTGAAATGTTCTGATCAAGTTTTTTTTTACACTTAACTACCAATTTTCAGAAAACATTTAAATGGGACCACAGTGATTCGATCAGTAAAATTCAGGCAGTGGACAATGAAGTTTATTTACTTACATTTCAATAAAAAGACTGCACAGAAAGAAGTATCTACAAAATTAGAGACTCAAGAGACATACCAATCAACTGCAATGAACACTTCTTATCTGGATTCTAATTCAAATAAATGCTTTAAAAATAAGAGAATTATGAAAATATGAACACAACCAGGTACCAATGGCCAAAATGGTAATAATAAATAATAAACAATCCTTGTCTTTCAGAGGTAGGTATCAATTTCTCTTTGCTTCAAAACAATCTGCATGGAGGAATAAAGGTAAGGGAGGAAACATGAAGTGGAATAAATGAATAAGATGAACTGTGAGCAGATAGCTGTTGAAGCTGGTGGTTATGTGATAGTTCTTAAGACTACTCTACTTTGTACATCTGAAAAATTTCTGTAATAAAGTTTAGTTTTTAAAGGCAGGTGATAGAGAATAGTTACAACAGACCATCTGCAAGATCCTAATCACATATGTAAAATTGATTTAAACAAATTTGTGAAAGAACTCTCTTGTGAGGAAAGGAAGCAGAGAGTGCTGATATAGCAAATCTAAATCTGCACATACATTGCAAAGAAATAACTAGAAAATGTCTAAACTTGATTGATCAAGAAATAGTAATATATGAACATTAATTTAAAATATGGGATAAATTCCATTGCATCAGCTAAAAGAAATGAGGGAGTCTGCCTTTAAACAGCAGGACAAAGTGAAGAGGAGGGCCCTACTCTTTAAACATTTCTTAAATTTTTTTGTTTTTTTAAACCTCATTAGCTTTTTTTTTTTTTTTTTGTAGCTGTAGATGAACAGCATGTCTTTATTTTATTTGTTTATTTTTACTTGGTGCTAAGGATCAAACTCAGTGCCTCATACATGCAAGCAAGCACACTGCCACTGAGATACAGTCCCAGCCCCACTTTTTAAATTTTTAATATGTGGGGCTGGGGATGTGGCTCAAGCGGTAGCGCACTCGCCTGGCATGTGTGTGGCCCGGGTTTGATCCTCAGCACCACATACAAACAAAGATATTGTGTCCACCGAAAACTAAAAAATAAATATTAAAAAATTCTCAAAAAAATTTTAATATGTAAAACTTGACAAATACAGCAGGATGTGGTAGCACATTCCTGTAATCCCAGTAGCTCTGGAGGATGAGGCAGGAGGACTGCAAGTTCAAGGTCAGCCTCAGCAACTTAGTGAGACCTTGTCTTAAAGTAAAAAACTAAAAAGGGCTGGGATGTAGCTCAATGGATAAGCATCCCTGGATTATATCCCCAGTACTAAAAAAAAAAAAAAAAAGAAAAATTGATAAATACATAAATTATACTTCACTCCTGTGATTCATTGCCATAAAAATTATTTCCTATTAATATAAATTCTTTATTTTCTTGTGGCAGAATTTCTTACAACATATACTACTGGACAAGAATTATAAGGTCCTTCTGAGCTTTGATAGAATGATCTCAACAACTTAGGCATTTGCCAAACTCATTATAGTCACCTATCATTTCTATCCTTATTTCTAAGATAAAAGAAAATTGATGATTCATAGAGAAATTCATCATGTCACAAACTTCTTATTACCTTCAAATTGGACTTGTCTAATGGATACTGGTACAGTATGGGTCTTAAATATTTCCCAAAGGCCTGTGATTAAAGGCTTAGTTCTCAGCTGGGAACTACTGGGAAACATGAAAAAAAGGTCCATGGAGAAGTCTTCTAGACATTGGGGAGTATGTTCTTGAAGGGACTTTTAGAACTCCAGTCTTTTCCTCCTGTTTTTCTTCCCTGCAATGAGGTGAACAGTTTTACTCTACCACATGATCCCTGACACAACAGGCTGCCACACCACAGGCTCCAAAGCATCAGTGTCATTTGATCATGGAATGAAACCTCTGAAACTGAGACAAAATAAAACTTTTTTGCTTTACAAGTTGATTATCTCAGGTAGTTTGCTATAGTAACAGAAAACTATTACAAAATGCTCTAACAAAGTCTCAGAGATCCATATCAGCCACTGACTCCATGATTTCCAACACCTCATAAACTAGGAAATCTTTCAAAAATCTAACATTTGGAGCTACCAACATCACCTTTCATCTTATCCTATTGGAAAACGACAGTATATACACATAATCTCGGCTTTTATCATGCTTGTTCCTAGCTAAGCTACTCATAGCTCTATTTTATCAAATCACAGTCCAGAAAGGAAAAATTCATTTTAGAAATCTACCCAATTTTTGTTTCTTTCCTTTATAGTGCTAGGAGTTGAACCTTGTGTATGCAAAGCAAGCCCTCCACCAACTACGTCCCCAGCCCCACAAATCTACTCTTATTTCTCTAAATAGATACATTTCCTCTCCATCACAGTCCCTGGGAGAAGGCTGAGAAAAAAAGATGCTCAGTTATTTACTAAAAGAAATAGTAATGCTGATTGAAAAAAAAAAAAAGGACACTGAAGAATGGTATAGGATTATCTAGCTAGTATGAGAGGGAATGGGGACCAGGATCCTGAAGAGGAACAGTTATCCAAAAATGTCAGGATAAAGAAAGGAAATGCACACATCACTTTTTTTTTTCTTTGGCAGAGGGGTCTTGCCAAATTGCCCACACTGGCCTCAAACTTGCAATACTCCTACCTCAGTCTCCCAAGGAGCTGGGATTCTGGTATGTGCCACTGTGCCCAGCTCACGTTTTCTTTCTTTCTTTCTTTTCCTTTTTTTAAAGTAAGTAAATGTCAGCAAGAAAGAAAATGCAATGACTCACCTCAGCCATGGCTTTCAGTATTGCAGGAAATGATCAGTCCTCAAGGCTGTTCTCCTGAGAAAAGACACTGTTCTGAGAAGGCAAGACTAGGGAAACAAAGAAATATTCTAGATACTGCAATGACCTTATAGTTCTCAGGATGGTCAGATAAAACCACTTCTACTTCCCTTGATCTACAACTCTACTCTGGGAGCATGGAACAAATACTACTTCTTTCTCAATTCTAGAAACCCCAGGTTTTAGCTGCACCAAAATAAATAAATGCCAGGAAACTTTTGAGTTGCTTTTCCATATAGTTTTTAAAAACTATAGAGGTATTTTTCTTGAGACAGCATAAAAAGAAAAGCTTATGAGTTAGGGGTATAGTTCAGTGGTAGAGTGCCTACTTAGCATGTGTGAGGTCCTGTGTTTAATCCCCAGCACAAAATAAGGAGAGAGAAAATGAAAAGATTAACTTCAGGAGTTCTCACATCTTTATGATTTTGAGTCTTGTTTTCCTTGAACACAAAATAACTGTCTATTTATTAAAGTCAATGTCTGTGTTCTTCAGGAACACGAAAAAAATTTTTCATATGGATCATGCTCATTTCTTATTCACATTATTACTAGATTTTTTTTTTTTTTTTTGTACTGAGGAACAAACCCAGGGTTGATTAACCACTGAGCCACATTCGCAGACCTTTTGATTTTTTTTTTTTTTTCCCAGAAAGGGTCTTTGTTGAATTTAGGCCCTGGCTAAGTTGCTATCGGAAATAAAGCAATTGTTTTCTAGTTTCCCATGTGGTACTATTTTTGTAATAGCTTTATGAAAAATATCTTAAGTAAAATGTTGATAGTGCTTCTCCCTGATTTTAATAAGAATGATTTTATTATTTCACCTATTAGATATTAGAGCTTATTTGTTTTTATGGTTGGAGATTGAACCCAGGGGCACCCTACTGCTGAGCTACTAACCCCATAGTTAATGCTTTAGACCAGCTGGGTTCATCTTGACAAATTTGTTCATTCATGGAATTCTTTTTCAGTTTGGGTCATCCTCCCTCCTCCTTTCCTTCTCTTTCCCATCATTCTCCTTTCTCTACTAATCTACCTAGGCTCATCTTCCTTCCTTCCTCCCTCCTTCCTTCCATCCTACCAGAACTGCTTAACCACTGAGCCATATCCCCAGCCCTTTTTATCTTTTATTTTGAGACAGGTTTCAGTAAGTTCTTAGTTCCTCAATATATTGCAGGGCTGGCTTGGAACTTGTGTTCCTCCTGTCTGAGCCTCCTGAGTTGCTGGGATTATAGGCATGCACCACAGCTCCTGTTTATTTCTTTATTTTAATTGGTTCTTTCTACTTATATATAAAGGTACAATTCCCTGTGGTATATTTATATATGTGCATAACATGATTTTTAAAAATTCATTCCACATTTCTTCCCCTTTTGTATCCTTCCTTTCTCTCTCTTGAACCCCCTTCTTCTATTCTATAGATCTTCCTTGTGTCTTCTTATTTTGAGATAGGGTCTCACTAAGTTTTCTTAGGGTCTCACTAAATTGTTGAGGCTGGCCTGAAACTTGCAATCTTTCTGCCTCAGCCTCCAAGTTGCTGGGATTACAGGGGTGCACCACCATACCTGGCTTTAATATCTTTTTAACACACAAGTTTCCAAACATACACAGAATGTTTGGAAACATTTTTTGTACTTTAAAAAGTCCAAAGAACCCTCATGAGTCTACTAAACAGATTCAACAATTATTGTTATAGCCAATATTATTTTACCTAGACTCCTACCCACTAATTTTATGTTACCTTTATTTTAAGAGCTTTCAGATTATACCATATGTAAAGATTACTTTAAGTCACCTACCTGAAGTGTACAAGTCAGTGTTTTTAGTATACTCACCACAATGTAGTTTTAGTACATTTTCATCTCTCCTAAAACAAAATAAACAAAACACTCATTAACAGCCAGTCTCCATTTATCCATTTTCTCTATCCCTAAGTAACCACTAATCTGCTTTCTGTCTCTACAAACTTGCCTACATGTTTTCAGTTCATATAAATAGTATTATATATAAACTTTATGACTGGATTATTTCATTTAGCATACTTTCAAGGTGCATCAATGTTGTAGCCTGTATCAGAGCTTCCTTCCTTTTTATGGCCAAATAATATTCCACTATGAATATGTCACATTTTGTTTATCCATTTTTCAGTAGATGGGCATTTGGGAAATTTCCACTTTTTGGCTATTTTGAAAAATGCTGCTATGAACATTCAGGTACAAGTTTTTTTTATTTAATTTTTTATTGGTTGTTCACAACATTACAAAGCTCTTGACATATCATATTTCATACATTAGATTAAAGTGGGTTATGAACTCCCAATTTTACCCCAAATGCAGATTGCAGAATCACGTCGGTAACACATCCACAATTTTACATAATGCCCTATTACTAATTGTTGTATTCTGCTACCTTTCCTATCCCCTACTATCCCCCCTCCCCTTCCCTCACATCTTCTCTCTCTACCCCATCTACTGTAATTCATTTCTCTCCTTGTTTATTTTCCCATTCCCCTCACAACCTCTTATATGTAATTTTGTATAGCAATGAGGGTCTCCCTTCATTTCCATGCAATTTCAGGTACAAGTTTTTATGTGAATATGTTTTCAATTCTCTTGGACATATAACTAGGAGTAGAATTGTATGGTAATTATGTAACTTTTTCATAACTGCCAAACTGTTTTCTAAAGTGCAATTTCTCCAAATGCTCATCAACTCTATTGCCTTTTTTTAATTGTCATCCTGGTAGCTGTACAGTGGTTATCTCACTTTGGTTTTGATTTGTATTTTCCTAATGAGTAATGAAGTTGAGTCAGGATAGCTTTTTTTTATAACTGTTATTTTTTTAGTTGTCGATGGACCTTTATTTATTTATATGTGGTGCTGAGAATTGAACCCAGTGCTTCACACATGCTAGGCAAGTGCTCTACCACTGAGCTACAACCCCAGCCCATGGATACCTTTTTAAAAAGAACCTAACTCTTGGGGCTGGGGTTGTGGCTCAGTGACAGAGTGCTCACCTAGCACATGTAAGGCACTGGGTTTGATCCTCAGCACCACATAAAAAAATAAAAAATAAATAAAAAGATAAATAAAATAAAGGTATTGTGTCCATCTACAACAATTTTTAAGAATGATGTGTACTATACATACATGGGAAATTTATAAGAAGGAAATAGATCAAAATATTGGCAGTGGTTATTTTTAGGGGGCAGGCATTCTTTTGCCCTTTGTAACTTCCTATTTTCCAAATTTTTAAAAATAATCTTGCTTCAGGTGTGTATATGTGCTTAAAAACAACTTAGTACCAGGAAAAACCTTACCTATTTTCTAAATTAATATGTGAACATTATGTAGAAGAAAGTCAGGGAGAAAAATGGAATCTGTACATCCACCCCATGGTTTCCCATCATTTTCTCAGATGGAAAAAATTTGAGAACCAGGACACTTAATGAGTCTATGTTAAGTCAAAAAAGAAGAAAAGCAAAACTCAAACCCCAGTGCACCTTATATTTGGCTTGATCAACAACTATTTCTCTTTCTTCCTCTGGGTACCTCTGGAAAGGCTGAGATGAGTAAGAAAAAAAGAATTATGAGATGCCAGGCATTTTGTGTGTGTGTGATTTAGACTGACCTGATTAGAGCTCACTCTGAACCCACAACTACCACGATGGAAAGAAGAAAAAAGAGGGAGGTCAGAGGAATCTGGGCTATCCTAAGCATTCTGGTTTGAGAAGAGGAGTAAAATCTAAGTTGTCCAAGATCAGAATTTGTCCTGAACTCACAAGGATCTTTTAGGATAGAAAGTTGGAATCACAGGCACTCCACACCTACATTTCCAATGCTGCAGTCACTTATCCACTATAGGTGAACCCCATCTGCCCTCTCAGGAACACATCACCCAAATAATACCAGTACATGTGCTCACACACAGTCTATCCTAAGGATACACAATCACATCCACACATTAACAGACCCCTCCAACACAACACCACACAAAATCATACCGCGCTACAGAGTCACTCACTGTCACATTCACTAGAGCCACGCAGCCACAATTCCCTCCAGTTCTCCTACTGGGCACTACACACAATCATACAGTCAAAATAACACAATGGCCATGTATCTGTTACCCTGGCACAAGCATCACAGGGCCACACACAGTTACATAATCACTTTCACACATTCTCACATAGTCACAGGCATCCAGTACACGGAGTGGTTCTAACATTCATACAATGACGCACACAAACCTCTCAGAGTAACAGTCACAGATGCAAAAGCAGATTCTCCACGCCCACCCCCACATCCACATGTCACACAAAGTGAATAAGGTCACACACAATCGGTCCAACCTCGGGGACACGATCACATTGTTAACAAAACTACAGGAATGTGCAGTCACACAGGCACACACAGCTCTGCGCACGGTCAGTCACAACGACACACCCACCAGAGGAACATAAAATCACATCCGCGCACACACACTGCGCCCCACAGTCACATAAGGTCACAACCACACCCAGAGGCCCACACCTCGCGACCGCTCCCCTGGCCAGAGCTAGTCCCAAGTTCCTGACATCCCAGACCTACCAGGAATGTCCCTTCAGACGCCCAGGGAAGTTCCTGCGCAGCCTAGTGGGGCCCCGGGTGCCTAGGCCGCTCGCTGCGCACTTTCCCTGCCCTGGAGGCCGACGGTCCCGCAGGCAAATGAAGCGGCCGCCCCGTCCTCGCGGGGGTCTCTGGGAAATGTAGTCCGCAAGCGCCCCTCGTGGGGAAGATGACGCCCATCCTCTAACTCCTCCCCTTGCACCGCCGGAGTGTGGCCCTGCGTCTCCGTGGTGGTTAGGAAGTCTTCAAGGTAGACTTCAAGGTAGCCCACACAAAGCCGGACAGCCATCCTGTCCACAAGATTCCTCAAATGCACAGGCCAACCTCAGGTTGCTCCCTGGAAACTGTTCAGATGGAAATGAGTGGAGCCGCAAGAACTTCTGGGAAATGTAGTCAAGCGCCGGAAAACATAAGGCACAGGGCCAAGAGGAGAAAAAGTTGCTTTTGCAGGCTTTCTCAGCTGAGCTGCTGACGGTGAAGACCGACATTACCTGGGTCCTGAACCTTTCTAGGAGTTGTAACCAACTCCGAAGTCTCAGGGTGGCTCACAGAATCTCCAATTTTGCATTCCTAGGGTGATAAGCTGAGCCATAGTATAGGATATACGATTCCATTTGTATGGAATTATCCAGACTAGGCAAATAAATACAAACACGGAGTATATTAGGTATTAAGGACTGCAGAGCTAGGGGACATTGTGATTGATGATAGATATGGGGCTTCTTTGAGGGAGGGATTAAAATACTCTTGAAATGGATAATAATGATGTTTGCTTAACTCTGTAAAATACCAAAACAAATCAAATTGTACACCTTCAAAGAGCTTATTTAATGGTTTGCGAATTATTTCTGTGTGTGCATGTGTTTGAGACAGGGGTCAGCTCTCTTTAAGGAAATCCCCATTCTTGTCCGCAATGCTAATCCAATAATGAGGACAAGGTTTTGAGAAAAAGGAAAAAGTTTTATTGCTTTGCCAGCAAAGAAGAAACACAGGGGACTCCAGTCCGCGAGGCTGTGATTCTGACAGGGCTTTTAGAGAAATGATTGAAAGGCTACTTTCTAGCTGTGCCCTGTCAAAGACATAGTTCATTTTGCAGGCTTGTTTTCCCCAAGCTTAGGGTGGGAGAGAGAAAAAAAAAAAAAAGAAGAGGGGAAAAATATCAGTTTTAAAGTAACAAGGGCTGGGGTTGTGGCTCAGCGGTAGAACACTCGCCTAGCATGTGCGAGACCCTGGGTTCCATCCTCAGCACCACATAAAAATAAATAAGTGAAATAAAGGTACTGTATCCAACTACAACCAAAAAATAAAAATAAAACAAAATAAGCAACAGTAGTAGAGCAGCAAAGTTTATGTTCAAGGCTTGAAACAGACCCTGTTACACTGTGTTGCCCTGGCTAATCTTGAACTCCTGGGCTCAAGTGATTCTCCCCTCTTAACTGCCAGAGTAGCTGGCACTATAGTATGTGCCACCATGCCAGCAAGTGTTTTTGCTACCTGCAGCCTAGCCTGGGAACTGCTTGCATCCAGGGTTGCTTGTAGTGTTCAGCCAACCACCTTTATAAGAAATAGACAATGGAAAATGGAAAAAAAATAATTTTATACAGTTTGATTAAACCGGAGAGAAGCAGCTGGATTGTTTCTCTGCTGGTCCTATAGAAGCTGCTCCAATTTATAAGAAAAACATCAGTTGATATGCATATGTAGATTTAGTTAAGCTCTACATCTGAGAACTTGTTGGTGTTATTTTCTTCCTATCTTTCCTCAGTATGAGGATGTTCAAAAGCTAAAAGTTTGGAGCTTTTTATTTCAAAAGTGGGTGGGTCTGTTTCATTTTTTAAAAATCAACTTTACTGCTGGGTATGGTGACACATACGTGTAATTACAGTGACTCAAAATCTCAAGTTGGAGGCCTCAGCCTCAGGGTATTAGTGAGACCCTCAACAACTTAGCAAGAGCATGTCCCAAAACAAAAAATTTAAAAGGAAATAAAAAATAAAAAGGGCTGGGAGTGTCACTCAGGGGTAGAATGCCCTTGGGTTCAATCTCCAGTACCACAAAAACAAACAACACTTTGTTGAGCTTCACTTAAATACAATAAAATGCACATATTTTTAAGTGAATTGTTTGATAAGGTTTAACAAATGTTAAACCATCATAATCAAGCTATAGACTATTTTTATCCAATTTGCCCCCAATGTTCCTATGACTTTCTTCAATCATGGCCTATTCCTTCTACCCAGGTGAAGCATCCACTAATTTATATTCTGCCACTATAGAGTAGTCCTGTCTATGAGTCTTACTTATCTAGAGTTCCATATAAGTGAAACTGAGATGAAGACAGTCCTTAGTCTTATGGGGTTAACAGAGATACCATAAATGGGGGCTTAAAAAGTACACCAATCTTGCCAGGCACAGTTGGGATGGCTATCCCAGCGGCTCAGGAGGCTGAGACAGGAGTATCAGAAGTTTAAAGCCAGCCTCAACAACTTAGCAAGGCCCTAAGCAACTTAATGAGACCCTGTTTCGAAATAAAAAATGAAAAGGGTACCCCGGGTTCAAGCCCCAGTACCAAAAATAAATTAATTAATTAAATTAAATAAAAATTCTGTACAGCTTTGTCCTTTGTTTGAGCCAGCCTGGAGTTTCTGTCCCTTATGTGCTGCCTCTCTTTGTACTCAAGTTTGAGAATAAAAAGCCTTGTTCTGTGCCAGTCCACCTTTGATTCTTCTAACAGCACAAGAGCCCACAGAGTCACCAATAGAATCACACAGTAGGTGTACTTTTTTGATCTGGCATCTGTCTCTCAGCATGATGTTTTTGAAAAGATTCATCTATGCTCTTTTCTATAACAGTATTTCTTTTTGTTGCTGAATAATATTTTATTTTATGAATGCATGTGTTTGTACATCAATTCATGTGTTTATGCATATTTAGGTTGTTTCCAGATTGGTTGATGTGAATAAAATTGATATAAGTGTTTGTGTTCAAGTCTTTTTGTGAACAATTATGCCTTCACTTATGTTAGGAAATATGTAGTAGAGTAATTGGTGGGTCGTATAAGTACATATTTAATTTTGCAAGAAACTGCCAGTCTGCTTTGCTAAGTGGTTATACCATTTATATTCTCACCAGTACTGTATGAAACATCTAGCTATTTCATTTCCTTTCAATACATCTTTCTTTTCTTTTTCTGGTAGCAAGGATTGAACCCAGTGGCACTCTACCACTGAGCACATCCCCAGCCCTTTTGAATATTTTATTTAGAGACTGAGCTTGATGAGTTGCTTAGGCCTTTGCTAAGTTGCTGAGGCTGGCTCTGAACTCTCAATCCTCTTGTCTTAGCCTCCCAAGCTGCTGGGATTATAGGCATGGACCATCCCCTTCAACACTTTCTACTGTCAATCTTTAGAGTTTTCATTATCTAGAGGATGAAAAGTGGTATCAAATTGCGATTTTGATCTGCATTTCCTGATGACTATTAATTTCAGCATAATCTCATGCCCTTATTTATCATTCTTAAAGTCGTGTCAATTTTATTTTCAGTTTTAAAATTGGTTGCTTGTCTTATATTGGGTAGCGTTTTTATTTATTTTGAATAAATACATAATATGCATAAAAAACAAACAACAATAAGTGTTGGCAAGGATGTGGGGGAAAAGGCACACTCATACATTGCTGGTGGGACAGTAAATTGTTGCAACCAATATGGAAAACTGTATGGAGATTACTTGGCAAACTTGGAATGGAACCGTCATCTAACCCAGCTATCCCACTCCTCAGTTTATACCCAAAGGACTTAAAAACAGCATACTACAGTGATGCAGCCATATCAGTATTTACAGCAATACAATTCACAATAGCTAAATTGTGGAACCAACCTAGATGCCCTTCAGTAGATGAATGAATAAAGAAAATGTGGTATATGTACACAATTCAATACTACTCTGCATTAAAAGAGAATAAAATCATGGCATTTGCAGGTAAATGGATGAAATTGGAGAATATTATGCTAAGTCAAGTAAGCCAATCCCCCCCGACAAATGCCAAATGTTTCCTCTGATATATGGATGCTGATCCATTATAGAGATGGGGGGAAGCATGGGAGGAATGGAAGAACTTTACAGCAAAAGCGAGGGAGAAAAGGGAAGGGGTATGGAGGTAAGAAAGATGGTGGAATGAGATGAACATCATTACCCTAAGTATATGTAGGAAGACACAAATGGTGTGAATCTACTATATGTACAACCAGAAACATGAAAAATTGTGCTCTATATGTATAATAGGAATTGAAATGCATTCTGCTGTCATGTATAACAACTTAGAATGGATTAAAAAATTAAAAAATATATATATATACATACATATGTTGAAAATATTTTCTCCCTGCCTGGAGCACATTTATTTATTTATTTTTGGCTGTACTGGGGATTGAACCTAGGGCCTTGCACATGCTAGGCTCTATCACAGAGACACATTCCCAGCCCTTCTTAATATTTCATTTTGAGACAGGACCTCCCTAAGGTAGGGAAGCTGGCTTCCAACTTGTGATTCTTCTGAAACAAGGGGATGCACAAATGCACCTGGCTCCTCTCAGTTTTTTTAAAAAGTATTTTTATTAGTTGTTGATGGGCCTTTATTTATTTACTTACATGTAGTTCTGAGAATTGAACCCAGTGCCCCACATGTGTTAGGTAAGCGCTCTACCATTGAATCACAACTCCAGGCCTTCTCTCAGTGTGTTTCTTAAATATTTCTTTAGTTGTAGTTGGACACAATATCTTTATTTTATTTATTTATTTTATGTAATGCTAAGGATCGAACCCAGGGCCTCGCATGTGCTAGGTGAGTGCTCTACTGCTGAGCCACAACCCCAGCCCTCTCTCAGTTTTTTGATGTTGTTTTCAAAAAGCAGTTTTAACTTTTGATGAAATCCAATATCACCTTCATTTGTGATTACTATTTTGCATTGTTTCTAAGAAATGCATGCCCACCTCAGTGTTTTAAAGCATTAGCCTATTGTTTAATTCTAAAGCTCTTAAAGTTTTAATGTTTAGATCTGTGATCCAGTTTCAGTCTTTGTTTATGGTATGAAGTAATGATCAAGAGTCTGCTGAGGCTGGCATTGAACTGTTAGACCAAGACACAAAGAAAAGACCACTGACTCCAATTAAAATAAAATTAAAGCAAGCTTATTATTTCGACCGGCGGGCTACCTCTCCTACCAAAAACTTCGGGAGCAAGACAGCCCCACAGCTTTCCTGCAGCCCAGCTTTTAGCCTAGAAAGTTACACAAAGGGCGGGGGGTTACAGATAACAAAACTCTGAGGAGCATAACACAAAGGCTAGTTTATATTTTTGCTGGCCAGACATCAGAATTTATGAAGGTCATTAGAGCCTCAGAGAGGGTTGTTATCTGGACAAGGAAAGCCAGGGATGGGTGAGTTCAAGGCACAGGTAAGCATTCCAAGCAAGTTCAGAATTTGTAGTAATTTAGAGTAAAGCCAAAATTAGCTTTATGTCTTTGTGCCGAGATGGCTCCCAATTTTAAGAGGGAATCAGACTGTGTTTATCAGAACTCTTCCTCCTGCCTCAGCCTCCTGAGTTGCTGGGATTACAGGTATGCCCCAGCATGTGTCAGGAGCCATCCATGGATTGCATGTGGGTCACCACGCATGGAAGCCTCGTGGATAGAAACATACGGTGTCTGGGAATAACCAGGGAACATTTCCTTTGGTCAAATGCCTATGGACAATGTGAATCTTTATCCCACTCTGCCATGGTCCACACAGAACCTGAGATGGGTGTGACCTTCCAAGATGTCAATCAACTTGCTGATTGTAAGACATCTTGAAGCAAGACTCTGCCCTTGTAATCTTATTCCTACCTTTGATGTACCCCCTTAAATAAACCACTGGAACCATTTTGTCTTTGTCTAGTTTCAGAACCCACGTGGACTAGATCTACCAGGGGCTTCGCTTTCTATAAATATATTTCTGATTAAGTGCGCTTTGTTATTTACTAATTATTTGGGATTGTAAGTTTTAGGGTGACTTGGATTTTCCTGGGCAGGAAGAAGAACCCCTTAATGAGATGCTGGCTGATGTCCCCCCTATAAGTGCATGGCTAAGTTATTTTTTTCCATGTGGAAATCCAATTGTAGCCCCATTTGTTAATGAATCTGTCACTTTCCTCTTGTAGTATTTCAACAACTGGGGTAGGCAGGATAATGGTCTGCTCAAAATGCCTACATCTAATTCCTGGAAGATGTGAATACATTATTTAAAGTGGTAGGAGGAATTAAGTTAACAGGTGGAATTAAAGCTAATCAGCTGACCTTAAAATAGGGAGATCATACTGAAGCCAGATTTACAGATAGGTAATTAGTGTAGTTAGGTAAATTGGGTCTAATATCGAGTAAGATAAATAAAATGGAGACCATTTTGGAGAATGGAGTCCAGGAAACCAGAGCAGCACTTGGGAAAATTGAAATGTTAATGTCCCCAAGGCTCTGAACCCAGCCTAAGAAACTGTTAATTAAACAGCTTCCAGCAAACAGGGAGGTGCTAATCCAAAACCTCCCCAGGCCCTTCCTGCCCAGATTACTCCTCCAGCACACCTATCTCCTCTGCTGCAGGACCAGCATGCTAGCTTCACACTAGAGGTCCTAAACATAGAAGTTAACTAGTGAGATCAAAATAAAGACACATAAACTCAATTAACTTTTTCTTGCCCAGCAAAGAGACGGCTCTTCCTGGCTCCTGCCTCGAGCCACCTGATGTGGTAGCGAGGTTTACCCAAGAGACAAGCAGGAGAGAGGAAGAGCACACCAGAGAGTGGGCTTTTATTGGAGAACAAAAAATTCAGGGGAAAATTCCATCCGATGAAGGTGGAGGGGGACAGCATTCCAAGGTCAGGGTCAGTGATTGGTCTCAGGGTCAATGGTCAGTCACACCCCCGCATGGGCAGGCTCTCGAACCTAAAAAGGATGGGGATAAGTTCTGACACAGCTGGCCAGAGCACCTCACAGTCAGGGAGGTACCCAATCATGTGTGAGAACGGCTTCCCACAATCTCCCACCTTTTGGGCCTTCCCACCTGCATTCTATCACTGCAGGATAGAGGGAAACAAAGGACATGAATTTGGGAAAACTAAAAGAAGACTTCAGCTATAAAAAAGGGAAGACCTCCCCCTTCCACAGATTCCTCCTTTCAGGTCCCTTTCTTCCTTGAGGAGAAGTCTTGTCTGCTGTCCTTTAAGAAAGCCTTCCACTTTCCACTCTACACTTGCCTCAGCTTGCTTCTCTAGTGTTATACTTCAGCATTTGGGGAATCAAGGACTCCTCACTGGAAAACAGCAGTAACAATTCTGTATTATCCCATTGGGTCTGATGCAATCACATGAATACTTACATGAGGAAGAGAAAGACTCTAGTGGGTATGATAGAGGCAGCAAGTGGGAAAGACATGACCAGCCATTTTTTATTTAAAGATGAAATTCATCAAATTTTTGACCTTGTTAAAAGGAAGGAACACATTCTCTAGGCCCTTGAGAAAAAAATACAGCCATTCCAATATCCCTTGATTTTAGAATAAGAATACTAATTTCAGACTTTTGTCCTACAGAACTGTAAGGTAACTTCTTGTTTTGAGCCATTGAGTTTGTGGTAAATTGTTAACAGCAACCATAAAAAAAACAAATACAAAAACACAACCACAAAAAAAATCTAATACAGCACCTTTATAAGTAATCAATTGCTTATTTATTTTAATGATATGATGTACTACATTAATTCATTTTCAGATGTTACACCAACCTTAACATTTATAAGATAGACCCAACTTGGTCATGGTGTGTCAACCTTTTTGTGGTGTGTCAATCTGTTGAATTCAGTATGCTAGTATTTCCTGAGAATTTTTGCACTCAAATTCATAAGACATTGATCTATAGTTTTCTCGTGATGTCTTTATTTGGCCATGATGTCAGTATCATTCTGAATTCATAAAATGTGTTGAAAAGTGTTCCCCTCTCTTCTATCCTGTTTTTGGAAGTTTTTGTCAAGAATTGGTATTAATTCCATAAACATTTGGTAGAATCAGCAGTGAAGTCATCTGGGTATGAACTTTTCTTTGCTGGTAGTTTTACGAATACTAATTTAATCATTTCTCTTATTAGGGCCTATTCAGATGTCTGTCTGGGTCACTTTTGGAAGTCTGTGTTTTGTAGAAATTTGTTTATTTCATCTCAGTTGACCAATTAATTGGTGTGTGTGTGTGTGTGTGTGTGTGTGTGTGTGTATGTGTGTGTGTGTATTCTATAGAACAATTCTTTAAAATTATGTAACGTGTAGAAATTGTTAGGTCAGTGGCAGCGACTTAGAACAAAGCAGCCCGAGCAGGAAAGGAACATCAATCAGGTGCCAGTGGAAATGCCTGTCAATCAGCAGGATCTCCTGACTAATGCCTGTCAATCAGCAGAACCCCCTGGCCAATCCTGGAGTTCAGCCAGTTCCCCTGACCAACTCCAGCAGGACAAGGGACCCTAAAAATCCCCTTTCCTGTACCAAGCCCTTCCCTTCCTGCTGTGAGCCCCATAAAATCCCAGTCCAGAGGAGCTCCCACGTGGTTTCTCCTCAGCCCCTCCTCCTGTCCACTCTGTGGGTCTGATGGAGTTCTGCCTGGAAGTGATATCTCAGTAAAGCCTCTGTTCAGCGGCCTTTTTAAATCTGCCTCTTTTGGTCGCTGCCCGACTCGCCTGATCTTACAGAAATGTCTCCATTTCATTTCAGATTCTACTAACTTGAGTCTTCTGTCTTTTCTCCTTGATCAATCTTGCTAAAGATTTGTCAATTATGTTGATCTTTTCAATCAAACAGCTTTTTGATTTTATTTATTTTCTCTTGTTTTTCTGTTCTTTATTTCATCTATTTCTGTTCAGATCTCCATTTTTTTTCCTCCTTCTGATTTATTTAAATTGCTCTCTTTTCCAGTGTCTTAGGTGGAAGGCTAAGTTATTTAGATTTCGTCTATCTTTTTTGTTTTTTTTCTTTTGGTACTGGGATATTAACCACTGAGCCACTGTAAGGATGGCCTTAGGCTTTAGCCTAAGCAACTCCATTTTAAAAACCTGCAGCCTTCCCAGGCATAAGCCTACAGAACCCTCCAATATGTCATCAGGCATAGCCTGGTAAGCAAGTCATAAACAAGCCACTTGGTATAAACAAGTCACTTTCCACAACTTTGGTAGGAGCCTGAGTGAAGTCACTTGGTGTAAACATGTCATTTGCCTTAACCCTGATGAGAGTCAGAAGTGTAAAATCAGGGTGGAAGCTACCAAACCATATGTCTGGGCTCTAACATATGTCACTAAGAAATCTGATAGGGACCCAAAGGACGAGCAGAAGTCCAAACTGATATAAAGAATAAAGCAAAAGGACAGATATTCAGCCAGCTGATACTGATGGCATCAGGAGAGCCTGATGAGGAACTGGACTGACATCCCAACCCTTCTCATCATCTGCCCGATCCCCTGCACTGTCCTCACCACTCCCAAACTCTACAGCAGCCTCTTGACCCAGGTGACAGCAACTTCTCCTCAGCCAACCATCCACTCTGCTCTGGAAGAAGCCTTCACCGGTTGCTGACCTGATCACTGTGGTCTGAGTGAGTGTGCATCTGGTGGACTTATCACCCTAAGGCTCAGGCTTTAGACCTGGCACTTGAGCTTAACATGCAGAGGGAATGTCTGTGATAAGTCTGACATGATATGTTTGCAGTGCTTATAGTTCAATTAGAATTGTTTGCTTTGAATTGATTATGTCTATTGCAGTGCCCAGAATTAAGGATTGTCATTTCTTGATTAAGAACCTATTGAGGGGGGCTGGGGATGTGGCTCAAGCGGTAGCGCGCTCGCCTAGCATGCGTGCGGCCCGGGTTCGATCCTCAGCAGCACCACATACCAACAAAGATGTTGTGTCCGCCAAGAACTAAGAAAAAATAAATAAATGTTAAAATTCTCTCTCTCTCTCTCTCTCTGTCCCCCTCTCTCACTCTCTCTTAAAAAAAAAAAATAAGAACCTATTGAGGGGTTGGAGTTATGGTTCAGTGGTAGAGTACTCACATAGCACATGTGAGGCCCTCAGCACCACATATAAATAAATTAAATAAAGGTACTGTGTCCAACTACAACTAAAAAATAAATATTAAAAAAAGAAATTGAGTGAAATTGTATTGATTTTGAGTGAAAAGGGCAGAAGCATGTGGACATTATTTCTCCCCTCGACTGTACAAGTTGCATCTTTGCCCATCGCAACAACCACATCCCCAGCTCTCTTTTGATTTTGACAAGGTCTCAGTAGGTTGCTTAGGGCCTCACAAAGTTGCTGAGGCTGGATTTGAACTTAGATCCTCCTGCCTCAGTCTCCTGAGCCAGAGATTTCTTCTTTCTTAAAGCAGGCATCTTAGAGCTATAAATTTTCCTCTAAGCACTTACTTCAAAGTATGTTTTAATTCCATTTGTAATTTCTTCTTTATCCTTTTGGTTAAGAATGCACAGTTCAATTTCTACATATTTGTGAATTTTCCATTTTCCTTCAGTTATTGATTTCTAATTTTAATTTAATTATGCTTAGACATCCTTTTCTTATTTTTTATCCTTTTATATTCACTGAGGTTTGTTTTATGCTGTAGTATAGAATTTTCCATATGCACTTGATAAATATATTTTCTGTTGCTCTGTTCATTGTTCCCTGTCTGGTAGCTAGCTAATTGTACTGTTCAAGTTTCTTTCCTTGTGATTTTCTGCCTAGCTCTACTGGGTATTGAAAGTGGGGCAATAAAGCCTCCAACTCTTACTGTTAAATTGTCTATTTCTTTGTCATTTTTTGCTTCATGCATATTGGTGCTCTGGGACAAATATGTGCTCAGTGATAGAGCACATATTAGCATGTCCCCCCTGGATCCAATTTTGAGCACCATCTCCATATGTGTGTACACATGCATGCATATTACTGTTACTAGATGCATATATAACTTTTTTTTCCTGGTGGATTCATTGTAAAATATCCCTCTATCTCTACAGAGAGGTGGCACATATCTGTAATCCTTATGTCTCAGGAAGCTGAGGCAGGAGGACTGTGAGTTCAAATTCAGCCTCAGCAACTTGGCTCTTACTTAAATGTTGCTAGAATTTATCATTGGAGAGGCTGTTAGACACCCTGTCTCAAAATTAAAAAAATAAATAAATAAAAGGGACTGGGGATGTGACTGAGTATTTAAATGCCCTTGGACTCAATCCCTTGTTAAAACAAAAACACTAAAACAACAACAACAACAAAATCATTTTAGAATTTCTGTGAAACCTTTTGATGGGAAAAATCTGATATTTTTCTCTATTTCTTCTTTGTACAGTGGACTATTTAGACTTTCTATCTTGAATGGAATCAACTTTGGTAAATTACATTTTTCCACAAAATTATCCATTCAACTAAATTTTTACATTATTTATACAAAACTGTTCAACATAGTCTCTTAGGATTTAAAAATGTTCTCTTTTAATGATTTTCTGTTACTTCTTAGTTTGTGTATTGTCTCTTTTTCTGTATTTGGTTTGTAATGGCTTTTCTGTTTTACTGTTAAGCATCTTCCCAATCTAACAATCAGTCTGTAGACTTTTTTTTTTGTAAGTTGTCTTCTATTTATTTATTTTTGTTCAGTGCTGGGAATAGAACCCAGAGCTTCATATATTCAGTTCTGTTTTATAATTCATTAATTTTAGTATCAGAATAAAGCTGGTCTCATTAAATGAGTTAGGAAATGTTCCCTACTATTGTAGTCTGAGTTTGCAATAGCTAATAGCTGGAATTCCTTCTTTTTCTTTTCTTTTTTCTTTTGGGAGGGGTGGGGGCTACTGGGGATTGAACACAAGAGAGCTTAACCACTCTACCATATCCCCAGCCCTGCCCCTCTACTTTGTTTTTTTTTTTTTTTTTTGAGACAGGGTGTTACTAAACTGCTGAGGCTGGCCTTGAATTTGTGATCATCTTGCCCCAGCCTCCAGAGTTACTGGGATTAAAAGCATGTGCCACTACCCAAGTTGGAATAATTTCTTACTTAAATTGCTAGAATTCATCATTGAAACCATTTCTCTAATGTCTCAGTCAGTAAACTACTGCTCCCAAGATTGATTGTTTGGTCTCTTTTTAAAAATTGATCTATCTGATCCAGATTTTTAAAACCAGGGGAACCCAAGGAGATCAACTCTCTAATTCTGGGGGCTTCCTAAATCAGATGACATTTGAACTCAACTGTGAGGTTATTAGTTCAGTGATTCTCCCAATCACCAGTACCCTCCCTGTGGCACTCCCAACCAATGAATAGATAGGAGTGGGGAGGGGTGCATCTGGATAAAGGCAAGCACAGGGTTATAAAAAATTCCTTTGTGCTGCTCCTGGTGGCGCACGTGCTTATAATCCCAGCTCCTTGTCAGGCTGAGACAGGAGGATTGCTAAATTCAAAACCAGCCTCAGTAATTTGGGGGGGGGGGGTCCCCAAGCAACTTAGGTAGGCCATGTCTCAAATAAAAAATATGCTGGGGATGTGGTTCAGTGGTAAAACACGTTTGGGTTCAACCCTGGTACCAAAAAAAAAAAAAATCCTTTTAGTAATCCTTCTTAAAAGAAAAAATTATGGATTGGGTATTTATTTAATCACATCATGAATGTCTGTTTTCATATAAAAACCATGGCTTAAAATATGTATTAGATGTCATCACTGGTGAGCTGCTTTCACTACAAATGAAGGAAAATCGAAACCATCATCTTAAAGATTCAGGTTTTCGTCTCACGCCAAACCTAGGCACCGAGTTGAAGAACATTCAGATAATCACTGACATATACAGAGCGATCTGTTTCTGCTTCCTTTGGCAACCTTGAAGAACCTGTAATTCACATCTTAGGGCCTCACACCAGCAGGCGCTCCTCTGCCCTATCCTTTTTCCTATCCCCACAGATTAACCACCATTGGCCATTCCACATCCATCTGAGGCTGCTCAACTTCTGATTCGGTACGCCTGGCGCGATCCAGGTCTGAGAAATCTAATTTACAGAACCTACTTATCCAAGCGCAGATCTCAGGCCACTGTGAAATTGGCGACCCCCTTCTGCCCAAGTCAAACTCAGCCTCTCTGAAAAGAACTAAATTCCCTGGCTCAGCTTCAGCACGATCCAACCTTCCTTCCTTCAAATTCTGGGCCTTAGAAGACCCTGAGATTTCACATATGCGGTTTTCGCATGAACTTCAAGTCCTGTTTTTGGTTCATGGTGTAGAAAAATTCAGCCTTGAAGTGCCCGCCAGAAAACCTGAAGTCTCGGTGCCCTCTTGTTCGCGCCACCTAACTCTGGACTACATTTCCCAGAAGTCCCTGTGGCTGGACTCCACTTTACGCGAGAACTCGGCCTTCTTTTCCCGCGGTGGCCGAACTTCAATTTCAGCCAGAGAGCTGTTGAGAACTTTGATGGAATCGTTTCTTCTAGAACGGTTGGGAGCCATCCAAGGAGGGATTTGAGACGAGGAGGTTGGAGCCCGAGCGGGAGCCGGGTGGGTGTGCAGCGTCAGGCCTTTGTGGTAGGGACGATCTGAGTAGAGGTTGTGATTGTGATCGTGTGTGTCGTGGGTGTCAGTGAATGACTGTGTAACGGGCTTGCGGCGTTGTGTGCCTGAGTATGGGACACTAAGGACTTTGACGGCCGCGGTGTTCCTGTGATTGTGACGTTGCGTGGTTCTGTGAGCCTAGATATTTTCCTTAGCCCGTGACTGTCCTTCTGTGACTATGTGTGCTCCCTGTGATCCTACTCTGTGACCGTGTGTCTCTAATGTTCATTCCCGTGGAGGTGTGATTGTGACCATGTCACTGTGGCATTGTGTATACTGTTATGAAATGTCTTTGATTGCCATTGAGACTCTAAACGCTGTGCCTCCAGAGACTCCTATATGCCAAGACAGATGCCTGTCACGGTCCATCCCCTTTGAAGATTAGGGGTGGGAATGTGACAGTGTTTAGGCAGGGATTGCCAGGGAATTATAACGGACGCTTGTATCAACAAACATTTGGATTTATAGTTCCTCTGAACAGACACTTCTCAGAAGGTGATATACAATCAATCAACAAATGGAATGGAACTACCTTTTGACCCAGCTATCCCACTCTTCAGTCTACACCAAAAGGACTTAAAAACAGCATACTACAGGGACACAGCCACATCAATGTTTAGTGCAGAACAATTCACAATAGCTAAACTGTGGAACTAACCTAGATGCCCTTCAGTAGAAATGGATAAAGAAAATGTGGTATATATACACAATGGAATATTACTCAGCAATAAAAGAGAATAAAATCATGGCATTTGCAGGTAAATGGATGGAGTTGGAGAATATAATGCTAAGTGAAGTTAGCCAATTCCAAAAAACCAAATGCCGAATGTTTTCTCTGATATAAAGGGGCTGATTCATAGTGAGGTTGGGAGGGGGAGCATGGGAGGAATAGACTAACTCTAAATAGGGAAAAGGGGAGGGAGAGGGAGGGAGGGGTAAGGGGGTTAAAGAAAATGATGGTGGAATGAGATAGACATCACTACCTAAGTACATGTATGAAGAAGACACGAATGGTGTGAATATACTTTGTGTACAATCAGAGATATGAAAAATGTGCTCTATATATGTAATATGAATTGTAATGCATTCTGCTCTCATATATAACAAATTAGAATAATAAATAAATAAATAAAATTTAATCTATAGTAATCATTGGTTTGAAAGATGTATTTCCATTTTTTCTTATATTAATATATACTTTAATTAAGTAAGATAATATCTACTATTGTTACTTTTTGCTCCTCTCAATAATTCAGAGTACAGATCTTTTCCTCTTTATGAGTGGGCATCATCTTTATTATTAATCATTGTAGTGAATTCTGTCACTTTATTATATCATAATTTATCTGACTAATTAACTATTTGAAGGTTGTGTTATTTCATGTTGAGTTTTATAAATTTTCCCTATGCAGCATTCTTGTAAACAGTTTTGTGTTCTTTGTATTTCTGTGCAACCATCCTGAGGATGGCTGATTATATTTTCTCAGAATGATTGCATAGAAATATAAAACCCTGCCCTAGTACTTCTTCCCATCAAAATTCTATTCTGTGCCAAGTAGGGTGTATATTCCTCTAATCTCAGTGACTTGAGAAGCTGAAACAGCAGGTTGCAAGTTCAAAGCCAGCCCGGGCAACTTAGGCCCTGTCTTAAAAAAAAAAAAAAAAGAAAGAAAAAGAAAAAAGAAAGGACAAAGGACAGGGTATGTTGTTTAGTGGTAAAGTGTCCCTGGGTTCAATGCCCAATAACGCGCCCCCTGCAAAAAAAATTCTGTCTACCCAAACCCTAGATCACATTCCCTTATCGCACAAAGTTGTTTTTTTTAAAATATTTATTTATTTATTTTTTAGTTTTCGGCAGACATAACATCTTTGTTTGTATGTGGTGCTGAGGATCGAACTTGGGCCGCATACACACCAGGCAAGCGCACTACCGCTTGAGCCACATCCCCAGCCCCTTGCACAAAGTTTTTAAAACCTCCATCAACTAATGGAATCATAATATAATCAATGTAAACATAAGCATTACATTCTCTGGCCTCCCAAATAATGTTTCTCATTTCCTCTCTTATTTTTTGCAGTTCTGAAAATGGAACCCAGGGCCCCACACATGCACTCTACCACTGAGCTGCATCCCCAGCCTTTCTCTAATGTATTTTTCTGTAATATTCTTAATATCCCTTGATTAGTTTTTTTCATTGTGAAATAACATTCACACTCCTCAGGAGATTATTCTTCAGTATCACACTCTGATGGTCACCTCTGCTCCAATCTCATTACTCATTCCTAACTCATTCTTCTTCCTTTTATCTGGTTATAATAAATCCCTGGCTCTTTACCAGCATCCTCTTGCCTCCTTTAAGTATGTTGAAACCTCTGCACCACATAATTTGATTTACAAAATTGATTTCTCTTTCCTCCCCCTTTCTCTCATTTCTAAATTGCTAGTAAAATGTGGGGAAAAAAAACCAGCAAGTAAACATGCATTTTTTTCTAAGAAGGTATAAATCAGAGTCTGAGGGCAACAAGTTATAGCAGAAATAGGTTTGGTTTTACAGCTATGAAAAGCTAGTTTCTAGGGCTGTAGCTGTGGCTCAGTGGCAGAGCGCTTGCCTAGGCACTGGGTTCAATCCTCAGTACCATATAAAAATAAAATAAAGATATTGTGTCCACCTATAACTAAAAATAAATGTATTTGTGTGTGTGTGTGTGTGTGTGTGTATATATATATGTATATACATATATATATATATATATATATATATTTTTTTTAAAGCTAGATTCTAATCCCACCTCAACAGTCTGTACAGGGCCATACAGAAATACATTAAACATCACCTGTGTGGGAGGCAGTGAGAAAAATCTAGAATATGGGGAATTTTTGAACAATAGATATCAGGGTAGGAGTCTGTGAGAAAAATCTAGAATATGGGGGATTTTTGAACAATAGATACAAGGTTTATATTCAATATCAGATTCAATAAATAAAACTGCACAGTATAAACAGATGAAGGAGAGGTAACTATGTTAGGTAAAAAGAAACAAAGTATATGTCAGCCAAAGACTGCATGTGCAATTTGTTTAGATCCTAACTTGAATTTCTCTTGTGCATGTAGGAACCTCAGGATTTCTAGAGCAATCAGGAGGAAAAAGGGGCACTGAAGCCTGTGGCAGTTGTAACCTATGGTGTGTGATATGGGAGACATCCACTATGTTCTACATTCCCTTACAATCCCCAGTGTTTATTTTGGTGGCAAGCTTGGGTGTGTAAGGAGGGTGGGACTAGAAAGAGAAGAAAAAAATAGTTCTTTTTAAAAACTTTATTATTGCAAAGTATAATGTAGATTCAAAAAACTACACAGTATAGACATAGCTTAATGATTTTTAAGATACTTCCTTCGTATTGATAATGATCATATTTAACATGAGTCGAAGTGCTATTAGCCAATATAATTTCTCATTACACCTTTTTCCTTCCTTAGCTTTGTCTTCTCTGAATTCAGCCTGTCTCCAAGAAAAGGGAGAGTACAGCTAATGATAGAAGAAAGAATTGTGGAACTGAATAGTGGTTGTAATTGTAAGTCATGGCAGACGTTATTGTAGTTTTTCTCTCTCCTTGAAGATTATAGTCATTTTTATCCCAGGCCATAAATATTAGGTTTTCTTGTCCTGAAATGTTCTTCTAAGTCCCATACAGGAGCCTGGACCAAGCTACTCCCTTCCAGCATGAGTCCCACAGGAGAGTTGTGGTTCAGAGCCTCCGTATATACTGCTGTCCTATTACACCAATATTCACATGTCCATTTAGTAAATCAATCAGCATCTCCTATGTGCTCAGTCTTATAATGGAAGTACTTTTTAAAAAAAATATTTATTTTTAGTTTTAGGTGGATACAATATTTTTATTTTATTTTTATGTGGTGCTGAGGATTGAACCCAGTGCCTCTCGCGTGCTAGGCAAGTGCTCTACCACTTGAACCACAACCCCAGCCCCAGGAGTGCTTTCTTTAAGGAACTGTTGTGTCACCCCTCATCAGATTTGGGGTTTAGTGAAATAGATATATATGATGCTCTTCATAAGTAGTATATGGCTTTGTTCTTTCAGGGAGTGGTGACATTCAGGAATATGGCTGTAGACTTCTCTCAAGAGGAGTAGGAATATCTGAACCTGAAACAGAGGAACTTGTACAGAGATGTGACATTGGAGAATTATAGCAACTTGATCTTGTTGGGTAAGAATATTTGTCCCCAGTAACTAAGAATCTGCTACCTCGAATGTTTCTGTCCTTGGCTATAAATATGCTGATTTCCTGACTGATTTTCCATTTCTGGTTCTGAGCAGAGAAGCTTGAATTTTGAAGAGTTGGAAATGAGCAGCTCCTTTCCATTTGCTGAAGTTTCATCTTCCCCATCTTTTAAATAATCTTGGCCCATTTCTTTGAGTTTTTTTCTTGTTTTTTTTACTAAGGATTTGGGTCTCAATTTTGGACATCTGTGGCATAATTAAGTCCTATTTCTTTTTTGTTTTGTTAACAGGACTGACTCTTCCTAAACTAACTGTGATCTTTTTTTTTCTTTTGGGAACAAGATAATGAAACCTGGATTGTTGAGAGAGAAGCACTAAAAGACCTGAACTCAGGTGGGTGAAGGAAATTCAGAGGGGATTAAGCTCTTGCATGAGTAGACCATCTGCTCAGTGAGATAGTAGGAGAAACTGTTCAAAATGTTCTTCAAATAAGGAGATGTCTTTATTTTTTTCTCTATGATAAAGTGTTCTATCTGTAATTAATATATAATTTTTTCCCTGTTCCTCTTTTGCTTTTCTTTATTTTTTCTTTTTTTTTGTTGCAGATGGATACAATATATTTATTTTTATTTGTTTATTTTTATATGGTGCTGGGGACCAAAGCCAGGGTCTTACACTTGCAAGGCAAGCGCTGTACCACTGAGCTACAACCACAGCCCCCTCTTTTGCTTTTAGACTTTAGTAGTTTCTCCACGTCTTAATGTATGTATCCTTTTCTCCTGAGCATTATTCTTATTTTAGTTAACTTTCTGATCTTCTATTCTCATTTCCTCTCCTTCTCTCCCTCCCCTCTCCTCTTCCCTCCTTCTTCTCCTCCTCCTCCTCTTCTTCCTTTTCTTTAATTTTGATTTTGATTTTTTTTTTGTACTAGGGATTGAACCCAGGGACGCTCAACCACTGAGCCACATCCCTAGCCCTATCTTATTTTTTTATTTTGAGGCAGGGTCTCACTAAGTCCTAGGGACTCATAGGTTATAAAGTTGGCCTTGAACTTTGAATCCTCCTGCCTCAGCCTTCTGAGTTGTTGGGATTGCAGGTGTGTGCCACCATGCCTGGCTGTTTACATTTCTTTACTAGTTTCTCTTTAACATGAAATTCACTGTTCTTTTAAAAATCTGTCAAATCATGAATATGTTAATTTTTGATTATGGAAAAATAATCTGGCCCATGACCTGGGTAGAGGAGACGAACTGGGTTTAAAAGAGCTGGCAGCAATATTTTTTTTTTTTTAAAGACAGAGTGAGAGAGGAGAGAGAGAGAGAGAGAGAGAGAGAGAGAGAGAGAGAGAGAGAGAGAGAGAGAATTTTAATATTTATTTTTTAGTTATCGGCGGACACAACATCTTTGTTTGTACGTGGTGCTGAGAATCGAACCCGGGCCGCACGCATGCCAGGCGAGCGCGCTACCACTTGAGCCACATCCCCAGCCCTGGCAGCAATATTAAGCTAAGAAAGCAGTGAAATATCACACAGTACAGAGAATAGTTTTTAAATCGAGGGCAGGACAGCTTTGCAACTTTAAGGGTCAGCTTCCATGCTGGAAAGAGTGCTGCAGAGAGAGTATGAGACCCCCCCACTTTCCTTTATTTTAAAGGCGGGGCCTCAGAGGGGGATAAGGTTTCAGGGGTGGAGTCTTGCTTCCTGATGTCTTATGACCAGCAGATTGACTGACATCTTGGGGAGTCACACTCAGGCGCTGTGTGGGATCTTAGGCAGAGCTAGAGGGAGAGGCGCACTTGCATCATGTGATCAGTCTGACAAGGAGCTCCTGGTGCCAGCCTAGCCCCTCAAGAGGCTACTATGTGCAGTAGTTCACACACACAGCCCATGGAAGGCTCATGACAATAAAACACAATTTACCTCTTTAGTCTTTTTTTTTTTTTTTTTTCACCAGGGATATTAAACCTAGGGCTCTTTACCACTGAGTCACATCCCCAACACTTTTTTATTTTTTATTTTGAGACAGGGTCTCACTAAGTTGCTTAGGGCCTTGCTAAGTTGCTGAGGCTAGCTTTGAACTCCCAAGCCACTGGGATTACAGGTGTGCGCCACCGCACCCAGCCCACCTTAGCCATTTAAGGTTATTAATATTAACTGTATGCACATTGCTGTTCAAAAGATCTCTAGAACTTTCTTATCTTATAAAACTGAATTCTACACCATTGAAAACTCCTTTCTCCCTCCCCTTCTACTAGAAACCACCATTTTATCTTCAGTTTCTAAGAGTTTGACTCTTTTAGTTACATATGTAGAATCATGCAGTATTTGTCTTTTTGTAATTGGCTTACTTTCATGACCAGTTTCTACAGACTTAGTCTGAGACACAGTTAGATTCAACCAAATCTGTGTTATTAATGCTCATCACACTTCAGACACACATCCTAATTCTAACACATGCTCACCTATGATGTGTCTTAAGTCCAGATTGCTGGAACTCGATCCAGGCCAGAGAAGTCTGGTGCCGAGGGGACAATAGAGATGGAGGTCTTTCTGTCCTGTTAGTCCCGCTGGGCCCAAAAGGCTGGGTTTTTAAGTCCTAGTTTGGTTGTGCTTGCAGCTGATAACTGGTTGAGTTCTGGGGTCTATGCCTGGGTGTAGACTCTTACATCACTATCTTAAGTCTATCTAAGTTTTGTATGTAGGTATCTAAAGTTTTGCAGCTTACATGACATCACAGACATAATGCTTACAGTCTTTATGTAACACACACATTTATTAATATACTCCACAGTCCATAATTCTATAACATTTTCTGGTACTCATATCAGGAACCTTATATTTTGGATATGAACTTGTTTTTTTTTGTTTTTTGTTTTTTTGGATATCACTTGTTTTTCAGATTTTTCTTTCCAGAATGATTTTTTTAAAGTCATAAAGTCATTTTTTTTTTCAATAAGTTGTTTTGGTTGTCTTTTTTTAAAATTAAAAATTTTTTTTTAGTTGTTGATAGTCCTTTATTTATTTTACGTGGTGCTCAGAATCGAACCCAGTGCCTCACACATGCCATGCAAGTGCGCTACCGCTGAGCCTCAGCCCTAGCCCTTTGGTTGTTTTTTTTATGTGGTGCTAAGAATTGAACTGAGTGCCTCACATGTGCTAAGCAAGCACTGTACCACTAAGCCATAACCCCAGCCCCCAGAATGATCTTATTACATAATAGCCAAATGAGAACATTAGTAATGCTTCCTTTATTACTTTCATATCACTATTATGGTGACTAGAATAATGCCTTCTCCAAAGTTGTCCATGTCCTAGACCCTGTGAATATGATATATAACATGCCAAAAGGGACTTGAGGTTGCTAATCAAATGACCTTGAGATGGAGAGATAACACTGGATTGTCCAAGTGAATCCAGTCCTATCACATGAGTCATTAAAAACAGAGAACTTTTCTGACTGGTCAGAGGGAGATATGATTCTGGAAGGAAGATTAAAGATGCATCCTTGCTGACTTTGAAGAGGAAATAAGGGAACCATGACCCAAGCACACTCTCTAGAAAATGGAAAGGTCAAGGAACCAATTCTCCCTTAGAGCCTCAATAAAGAAACACAAAACATGTTGATTTTTGCTCGTTGACACCTTTGTTGCACTTCTGACCCGACCTACAGAACTATATATAAGATAGTAAATTTCATTGTTTATGCCACTAAGACTGTGGTGATTTTGTTACCACAGCAACATTGGTATAAGTAAAATATAAAAATATAAAATTATATATTATAAAATAAAAAAATATATTGCATTCATCTAAGATAGCACTAATTATAAGATACACTGTTATTTATGTACTGCTAAAAAAAACCACAACCAATTAAACTATAATATTCCATTGATTTTAGGATGCATACAATTTCAGAGAGGTTAAAATGAAAAAACATGAGTATTAGAATTGAATTAAATATGGTAAAAATACAGCTCTAATATTTTCTCTTGTTTTTATTCTTTTGGGGGGTTATAAGAGCTTCTACCCATGCAGATAATCATTTAAGAAACTTAAATGAATAGCACACACTGCATCATAAGTCAGGACCACCATTATAGGATTCTTTTGCTTTAACTCCATCTCCAAACTGTTGTGACTCTCTGTGTCTCCATGAATACTGTCCATTTGTAAGAATGAAGACTGCTGGGTCTCCTCCTAATTTTCATTCCTGTCTTCCTATTCTACAGTATAGGCTCTTTACATTACTTTTTCCTCCTTTATTTTCTTATAATAGTTTACTTTATAACATAAGGGTTCTAATAGTACAAAGAACTCTCCTATAAACTGTTTACCTGGGTTGTCTAGTTGCTACATTTGCTGTCATTTTGTCTCTTGATCTCTCAGTGTCTGTGTATGTGTAATATATAGATAGGTAGACATAGGTATATATGACATATATTTAATATACATATATGTATAATTTTTTAATAATTCAAGAATAAGTTATAGAAACAGGTAAAGTCTTGTTTCCTTAAAGAAGGCTTTTTGTTACTAAGAGCACTCTGGGTATAGTTCAGAATGTCCTTGCTAGTAATGAAGGGACCTTTCTCACATCTTCATAGTAAGAACCTGATGGGGTTCTTGCATGTAAAACCTATAGAGGTGTGGGGGGTCTGCTAAGACTACAGCCCTCATGTATTTCTCACTCTCAAACTAGCCTCCACTCAACATCTAGCAATTTCTTAAAATTTTCTATGTAACCTGGATGTGCGGTGCACACCTGTAATCCCGGTGGCTCAGGAGGCTGACATAGGATGATCATGAGTTCAAAGCCAGTCTCAGCAAAAGTGAGATGCTAAGCAACTCAGTCTCTAAATAAATTAAAAAATAGGGCTGGGATGTGGCTCAGTGGTTGAATGCCCCTGAGTTCAATCCCCGGTACCAAAAAAAAAATTTTTTTTCCATGTAAATGTTCCTAACAGTTTGTTTCTATAAGCTTCTGTTCCTGGTAAATAGGTCTCAACTGTGACTCTCAAATTTGCCTGCTCTCCAGATTTTGGGGTGGGGGTTTGCCCTGCAATCAGTTCTCTAATGGATCCAGGAAAACTTCTTGTCAGTTATTCACCTTTTTCTTCTTGTAAGCACAGGAGTGACAACTTTCAAGTTCTTTTAATGTTGAAGCTATTTTTGTTCTCTCTTTTATGTATTTTGTGTTCATGTCTTTACTGGGCTTTTTGCTTTTTCTTATTGAATTGAAATTCCTTTTATAGTCTGGATATGAGCACTCTTGTCCTATAAATATATCAAAAATAGCTTTTAGTACTTTTTAGGTGCTTAGATTTATGATTTTTCTTGTTCTACCCATATTTTAAATTTTGAGCAATTGTGACTTGTATCACTTAAAATAGTATTTTCATCTTCACAAGTATAAGCATTACCTTATAAAATTTTCTAGTATTTTTATACTTTTCAACTTTTTATTTTGAAAAATTTAAACACAATCTTGATTTATATAATAAATAGTCTTTACATATTAAATTTTTTTGTGTGAAAAAAAAAAGCCAACAAGAACTCATTTCCCTTGAACTGGATCAAATTAAGATGTGTACAATGGATCCAAAACCCTAAGCAATTTCTTTCTTATTTTTTATAATGAACTATTTTTTAATATATATATTAATATATATACATATACGGATATATATCTTATTCACCTTTGTTGTCAATGGACCTTTGTTTATATTTATATGTGGTGCTGAGGATCAAACCCAGTGCCTCACACATGCTAGGCAAGTGTTCTACCACTGAACTATAACCACAGCTCCCCCTAAGCAATTTCTTAATGCAACTAAAACACAATACATTGCTTATTTAAGTGACAAGCTGTCATATTATCATGAAAAGTGCATAATATCGTGTCTCCTTTTTCCTTTTCTTTCCTCTTTTCTTTCTTTCTTTTAACAATGTGGTGCTGAGGATCTAACCCTAACCCTCCCTCACACATGCTAGGCAAGTGCTGTACCACTGAGCCACGACCCCAGCCTCCTACCTCCTTTCCAAAAAGTTAACTAGGTGGACTGAGGCCATGACTTAGTGGTAGAGCGTGTGCCTCACATGAAGCACTGGGTTCGATCCTCAGCACCACATAAAAATAAATAAATTAAATAAAGGTATGGTGTCCAACTACAACTAAAAAAATTTTTAAAAAAACTACTGTGCTGTCTTTCTGCCTTGTTGACACTTGGCACACTTAAAATAGTATCTACACATTAATCTGATGACTATTTGTATTTGAAGTGTACCTAGAGACATTCTCCACGTCATTTTGTTAATTTCCCTTGCCCCCACATAATTATTGGCTGGAAAATGTACTGGGAAATAATATGTTCTGTGAAGTTTTGGTAGTAAAAAGAATCAAGAGGAATTCTCATCCCTGGAAATTTTAATTAGCATATGTTCTATGATATATTCTTCCAAGGATACAACCTTCACAAATAGCAGAGTTGAGATTTGAAATCAGATTTCTGTGATTTCGTTTTTTTTTTTTTTTTTTGGTGGTGGTGGTGCTGGTGATCAAACCCAGGGCTTCACATTGGAGGCAAGCACTCTACCAATGAGCTATATCCTCAGTGTGTTTTAGTTTTTTTGATGTTCCCACTATACCACTCCATTTTATTCTCTCATTCCACCTGTTAGTTTCTTTTGCCTCAGGCTGCCAATGACTATAGTATTTGGTGAATCTACTTATTTCTCATTCTTGATCTGTATCATCACTTTTCAAGCAATTGTATTTTATAGTTTCTACTCCAGACATTAAAACTACTTTGACATCATCTGCTCATATGAGGCTCCTCCTACAGCCTTCTAAATTTTCTCAAGGATATTCCCCACTTTGGATTGCCATATTTTTGTTGCTATCAGAGAACATGCATCATTCATTTTGTTAGAGTATTTCTGGCTCACTAGCCACCTGAGACACCCTTTTCCCCATTAGAGGGCAACCCTTAATCTCCCCACACCCATAAATTTATACATTCAGGATTACACAAACCTTTAGTTATGTAATCTTGCTGTAATACATGACATCTTTAAAAATATTGATGATTATGATTCTTAACTAGTTCCACTATTTTTTTTTGTACCAGGGATTGAACCCACAGGTGCTTAACCACCGAGCCACATTCCCAGCCTATTTTTATATTTTATTAGAGACAGGGTCTTGTTGAGTTGCTTAGAACCTTGGTAAGTTGCTAAAGCTGGGTTTAAACTTTTGATTTTCTGGCCTCAGCCTCCAGAGTTGCTGGAATTACAGGCATGTACCACCATACCTGGCTTAGTTCTCCAATTTTTAAACTCCATGAAAGTTTCCTCTATTCCTATTTTAATTCCTTTTCTGAACCATTTACTACTCAGTAGTAAAATACTGAACACCTTTTTTAAATATTTAATTTTTAGTCGTAATTGGACACAATACCTTTATTTTATTTACTTATTTTTATGTGATACTGAGGATAAAACCCATGACCTTGCACTGTACTTCTGAGCCACAACCCCAGCTCTTGAACACTTTTTTATGATAATATTTTGTTAGAAGCTGATTAAAACAATAGTGATTTAAGCAGACATAGTATCTTCCAATAGAAAACTTTCAGCCTAGTACAGAGTATGAGAAAATAAATAGGCAAGGAGGAAAAAAATCAAAGGTAATGATTAGCCATCTGGGCAGTAGAATAAGAGTGGGTGTCATCTGACACTGTTTGAAAGCAGGAATTTTTTAAGTGCCGTTTGTATTATATTACAAATTATGCTACTGAGCCTGCCATACACAGATAGACAATATGTGATAGAATGGCAATGGTAATCTCTCTGATGTAGAGAAGCATGTCATCTACTCTTGGAATGGAATTAAGTGAACCTGTAAAGCATGGGTTCAGTAAAAGGTAGGATCATGTTGCTAGGTGACCCAACCCTTTAGTCAATGATAATTTATTCAAAAATTATTCTCAGTGCAAAGACCAACCTAACTTTATATTTTTATTTTTTTAAGTGTTAAATATTCTTTATTTAATATCATACATAAACCACACTAAAATGCCTTTCCATAAGGAAGCCAACCTAACTTTAGACAGCATCAGAGACCCTAGAGATTTTTCTTAAAGTCAAGGTCCACTCCTGTGTATTTTTAATCATTTGATCTGAAGTGATACTTTTATCTGAAGTGCCATCTGTATTTTTAACAAGTTTTTCATTAATTCTGATCTATAGCAACATTTTAGAAGCACTAAGTTCACTACGTCACCTTCTGTGTACACTCTCACCTTTCATGGTTATAGTAGAGCTTTCCAAACCATTCGTTTATCATAAGCATTGTGTTCATATTCCTATTTTAGAAATTTCATTTTCCAGGAACTGGAAAAAAATGTGTTTGCATTCTCCTTATTTTTCTGTAAAGTTCCAGAACCCATATAATGTAAAGTTCCAGCCCCAACAGAAAGAGTTCTCATCAAAGGATCATGCTCATAAAATGAAAGTCATCTCAGTGGAATATAATGAAAAGACTTGTAAGTTATTGTGGGAGACCAACTGGCACATGACTGAGTTAACTCCCCTGCTGGGCGATGTGGCATCAGGTACCCATGCTGCTAGACTGCCCTGCTCTTCTAGGGTTCAAGTGACTGTGTCTTCGTGCCTGGGCATGGCTTCCTACAGCCCCATGGGTGAAGCTAAAGCTATTCCTTTGTAATATAACCCCTTGCCCTGTTTAGGATAGAATGTTCCATGGAAGTGCCTTGTGTGTGTCCCCTTCTCTTACTGTGCCCTTGGGTGTGGCCTACCTAGATGTCAGTCAACCTGCTGACAGTGGACATTATGAAGATAGACTCAGCCCCCTGAAACCTGACCCCTTGCCTCATTTGAATAGCTTCTCCTCAATAAAAGGGGTCAGTGCATGCTCTCTCTCTTCCTACGGACCCTTAAGGTCAGAGGAGCCGTCACAGCAACCCCAAAGAAAAAGGTATTTGTGTCTCTTGTGGGGTTATTTTTCACAGCCTAATTAGCCCAGTTTCCCTGGAGTGACCCCTGAGCCTTTTAGTTGCAAGAACAGAAACCTGGTAAGTCATAGTTTTGAATATTCCATTTTCAGACAGAACAGGGAAATCAGGAAGAATATTTCAACCCTGTAACAATCATCCATGAAAATATGAAGAGTCTTAGTTAACAGATGTCATATACTCCACATCAAATAAACATACTAAGCAAAAACCCCATGAATGCATAGACTGTGGGAAAGTCTTCAATTACCACTCATTGCTTACTGACCATGGGAGAAGTCACACAGAAGAAAAACAGTATGAATGTAAGTATTGTGGAAAGGATTTTAGCTGTTGCTGAAAGCTAAATGGATATCAGAGAATTCATAGTAGAGAAAAAAACTCTATGAGTGTAATAAGTGTAGTAAAGCTTTCCAGCACTCCTCAAATCTTATTCATCATCAGAGAATTTACACTGGAGAAAAACCTTATGAATGTAAGCAATGTGGAAAGGCCTTTAGTAATTCAGATAGTTCATACTGGAGAGAAACTCTATGAATGCAAGGAATGTAGAAAAACTTTCAGTCATTTGACATAAGAAAACCCATACTAAAGAAAAACACTATGAGTGTAAGAAGTGTGGAAAAGCTTTTAGAAACAGCTCAAGTTTTAAGGGACATCAGAGAGTTCAAAGTGGAGAAAGACCCTATGAAAGTAACAATTGTAAGAAAACCTTCCATTAACACTCAAATCTTATTGACATAAGAAAATTCATTCCAGAGCTAAACTCTTTGAATGTGAGGAATGTGGGAAAACTTATACTCATGGTTCATGTCTTATTTGACATGAGAAAATGCATACTAGAGAAAGAAAAGCACCAACATTGTAATGAATGTAGACAATCCTTGGCTTCCAAGTCATCCTTTATGGGCCATCGATAAGAACTCTGTGAATATAGAAAATATAAGAATGACTTTAAAAAAAATTTTTTTTTCAGTTGTAGATCGACACAATATAATTTTATTTATTTTTATGTGGTGCTGAGGATCAAACTTAGGGCCTCATGAGTGTGAAACAAGCACTCTACCACTGAGCTCCAACCCCAGCCCTGTAAGAATGTCTTTTGTTTTATTTTACACTTTGTGTTGGAGAATTCCTTCAGGAAAAAAACTACATAAATGTATTATATAATAAATTTTTATTTCTATGGATTCTGTTATGTCAATAATTTATACTGTCATAAACCTACATTTATGTAATAAATATAACTTATATTTATAATTTATATATTTATAATACATAAATATAATGGTCTTAGCTTAAGTTCATATTTTATTCTACATTGGTTAATTTATAGTGGAGACAGGCTATTTAAAACATTTATTTATTTTTAATTGTAGTTGGACACAATACCTTATTTTATTTATTTTTATGTGGTGTTGAGGATTGAACCCAGGGCTTTGCACATTCTAGACAAGCGCTCTACCACTGAGTCACAACCCCAGCTCAGTGTTGAGTTTTTACAGTAAATACCATTCCACCCATAATATTTTCATGTGAATCTCAAAAGTCTTTTTTTTAACATGACCATATTACCAAAAAAAAAACCAAAACAGCAGTTATTCTTAAGTCTTTGGCAGAAACATGTGTTCACTAAGGGACTTCCATAGATTTTTTTTTCTTAGACCATCTTTTGGAGGGAGAAAGAGAACCTGGGATAAGAGTTCAACTCACTAACTGCCCCACTCATTTTTTGTGACATGGGGATGTACCCAGGTCTTGCTCATACTAAGCAAACTATTTAATCAGAGCTAAATACACAGCCTTTGGCTCTATTTTTAAACTGAATCCCAGAGAGGTACATAACTGGCCTGACAATACCCAGAATTCCCACATGAGGGCGTAGTTCCAATTCCTTCAAAACCCTTTCCCCGTTTGCTGGGAGTGAACATTTTCAATAGAGCATAGAACTTCTCACCATGGCCAGATAGATGTTCCTGGGAAAAGCGATAACTAAACTGGGTTTTGAAGACCATTTAGCCGTTCCCCACCCCTAACCTCATAAAGAGAGTGTTACTTCAGAATTTCCATACAGAAACTAGCGAAGAGTCAAGAGACGGCTTAAGGTTTCATTTTCCTATTTAAGACACATTATATTTTAATTTACAAGTAAATAAAAATAGCAACTTTTTTTTAGGTGTTTTTAATAACGTTGCCTATGTTAACTGTCATGATTACCACGACGACGACGACTACCTATTATAGTTTTACTTTAGTTGGGTGGAGGCTGACAGAAACTAACCGGAATTCGAGCCTCCCCTCCCTTCATCATAACTTCGGGACCCAACGCCCCGCCTTCTCCCCCTGCTCCAGTGGTATCTCCCGGGCTGGGCCGCTACCCTAGTTCCCGGGGTGGTTTCTCCTATTAAAGGCTGTACCACTCACAGTAGGGGTTTGGCATATTCCCAATTTCTGTCTCCGTGTTGCTGGGGGTTTTACCCAGGGGCGGATTCCCATTCTCGCCTCTCCATTTGTTTCTTCATAAAGCCGACTGTTCCGTCTGTTTTCTCCCTTATTTCCCTGTGGTTTCTCCCAGGAATCCCTCCTAGTGGTTTGTCCTCGCTGGATTCCCTGCTCGCTGTAGCCCTCGTGGCAACTAGCTTTTCTAAGTATAATGTAAAGTTCCAGAACCCATATCCGGTAACTTCCTCCTCCCGGAGGCCTATTCAGACAAAGGCGACAGTCCCACGTTTTATGTGACAGTCCCAGGCTCACACCGTGACACTTGGGTGCGGGCCAACTCCTATGCTCTACGAACAGAGGGCGGCCCACACAAAGAAGTAACCCTGGGCGCGGCCATGTTCTCCGCCGGACCACACCTCCTATGGAAACCGCATAAAGTCTCTATAAAGGAATGTCTGCGCGGCGTTTACTGTTGGCAGCCCAGAGTTCGGAGCATGCGCAGTACCAACATTCCCCCAAGGGGAGGTTTTAGAAGTCAAACCGGAAGTGGAAGTGGTCCTCGAAGGTTATTTCGGGGCTACTATTAGGAGATGGCTAGAAGTCTTTGAGATGATTTTGGTTGGTCGCGATTGAGGATTCTGTGTAGTCAGCAGTGTGAGCGGTGGGGTGGAGCTAGTGATGGTTTGGGGGTTCAGTGATGGGGGCGGGGCATCCGTTATGGTTGTCAGTGGCGAAGGTCTCTCCTGTCAGTGATGGGGTTCTCTGAGGTGAGTTATTGGGAGTTAGGAGTCAAGTGACAGAGTCTGTGGTTGGTGATTGAGAGTCTCTAGTGGGGTCACTGAGTTCTTTGATCAGCTTGCTTTCTAACCTGAGTTCAGCTCATCAATTTTCGGTCTTCTTTAATATAGAGATTCACAACCTTTGGTGTGTAACATTTTCTTTTTTGTTTAAATCTGTTTTTTTTTTAAACTTTTTTTTTTTTCCTTTGACCCATTAGTTATTCAGAAGAGTATTTTCTGTTTCAAATGATGTCTCTGGGCACTGCTCAGTTGAAAAAAAATCTTATGGTCTATGTAATGGTCAGTTTTCAAAAATGTTACATAAAACAAAATATATTCTCAAATTGTATTGTTATATACAAATTCAGCATATATTTTATGAATATATCTTATCTCTCCTTACAAATGTTGTCTGCTTAATTACAGAAGAAGGTAAACTACTTACACCAGAAAGGTAGTTTTGTCTTCTTATTCTTCCTTTTGTTAGTTTCTGCTTTGTAATATATTTGAAACTATATTATTATGAACACTTATGTGTATTTTAATAATAGATTCTGAGTAAATGTCTCAAAAGGTATTTTAGCAATTTAAGCTTCCACCAATGAATTGTAAAGAAATTATTTTTCCAAATGCTTTCCAACACTGGATATTATTGCTTTTAAAAAATTTTTACAATTCTTAAAGGAAACTATATTTAATTGTTTTAATGCATAATTTCTATTTGTTTCCTTTTCTTTGAATTTTCATATCCTTCGTCCAGGTTTTATTTAGTGATTGCTAGATTTTTTTTAACATTACAAGAAACCTATTACCACATAGTGAAAAAAATTGATATCTTTAAATATCTATTTCAATTTTTATTGCATATTTAACATAATCAGTAAATGTCATCTAATCAGAAAAATCTGGGTTTTTTAAAAATAGCTTTTGGGTTTTCTCTGTGTCTGTTACACTCAGCACATGACAATGTTATGTAATACATACTCCTAAAATATATTTAAATGTTCTTTGGGTTTTAAAAAAATACATATATTTCAGTTCAGTTGGAATTTGTCTACTGAATAGTGTGGCAGTCTTCTAAAGTTTGTTTTGTTCTAGGTGGATGGACTGTTATATTAGGAACACTGATACAATGTTTTGTGCACATTCAATTGAATACCACTTTTGTCACATATATAAGTCAATATTGTATGGTGTATTTATTGTTTTACTTGTCCTGATTAACATTATTTTTTATATTGTTTTAATGTATAATATAGTTTGCTAGTATTTATTGCATGATCTTTGTATGCCAGGGAAGTGTTGAGTACTTTATATAAGCATTATATACTTTCATTTTCATAAGTACTAGATAGGCATTTTCATCCTAATTTTTGAAATTAATACTGAAGTAACTGCATATTCTCTTAGCTGAAAGATGGCAGAGCTGCAATTCAAATCTGTAGGAATGTGACTCCAAATCTCATGCTTTTCCCCATATTTTACCATCAGTAATGCCTGTCACATTTTGATTTTATATCCTTCACAGGACTGCTTCTTCGATATGGTCCCTGAAAAAACAGTTTTAGAGTAATCAGGGCACTAGCTAGAAATGCAAATTATTGGGCCTTACCTTAAACCTACTAAATTAGAAATTGCAAGGATGAGACTGAAAATTTTTAAATGTGTCTTAAAAAGCCCTTCAGATGATTTGAATGGATACTCAAGATTGAGAACCACTGCTCTGTGGTTTCTAGCTGCAGAAGTTGTTTAGGTGGTGAATGTTGAATGACTGACTATGTGGACTTGATGTTTCTAGGTTTTGTGGTATCTCTGGGGAGCCCCTGGACCAGATCTTCCTCAGACTCCAGGTCACCTCTTCCCAACAGCTCTACTTGAATTCACAAAGGACCATTAAGTCTTTGGCTCCTGAGAGAACAATAGTTGCAACCCAGTGTGGCCATGCCAACTAACTGGATTTCACCTCAGAAACCTACAACTCTGGCTCCAGAGGATCATGAGAGCTCATATGAGGTACGGAGGAGGCATCCTCGGGCTGGGAATTAATCCCAGGAGTGAATATCTCTGATCTGTAACCAGAGCCTCAGAACAGAGAGAGATAGGATGTAAGAATGAGCCATACTCTTAAATTTGCTGTTCTTGGGCTGGGGATATAGCCCAGCTGGTAGAGTGCTTGCCTCACCTGCACAAGGCCCTGGATTCAATCCCAGCACACTGCCCCTTACCCCACCCCCACCCACACAAAATTTGCTGTTCTTGAAACAAATCTTCATCTGTCAAGAATGAGCAAACAGGGGGGCTAGGGTTGTAACCAATGGTAGAGCGCTTGCCTAGCATGTGTGAGGCACTGGGTTCGATCCTCAGCACCACATAAAAACATAACTAAATAAAATAAAGTTGGTGTGTCCATCTACAACTAAAAAATTAAGAAAAATTTAAAAAGAATTGTTAAAAAAAAAGAATGATCAAAGAGGTGATATCTCCATCTCTAGGGGCCAACTGTATGAAAGTGGAAAGTGGCCTGTCAAGGGAGGTTGTTGTTTATTTTGCCATCACACTATATTGATTGATCCTTCATCTGTGGATAAAATTCTTGGTTAGAAATCACTTTTGTATGGCATTTGAAGACATTTCTCCATCTCTTCCCATACTGCTTCTTCCAGCACAAATATTTTCTCAATTCTGGTGTTGAGATTTCTGTTTTTCAAATATTGGTTCTCCATACCTGCACCCCACCATCCCCCAACCCCTTACACCCACCCCACACTGTTTTTCTATTCCTTGGCTGTTTTCCTTTCTGGGAAACTTTACCAACTTTGTCCTTTAGCCCTTCTGTTGAGCTTTTCTTCAGTTATATCAACATTTAATTCAAAGTTTTAATTTTCAAAAACTTTAGTTTATAGTCTAAATATTCATTTTCATTAGCATACTGTTCTTATTTCAGGTATGTAATATTTCTTATTCCTCTGATGATATTCTGATAGTTTACTAGGAATAATTTAATTTTTTTGAATAGGCAATACATACACTTAGTTGAAATATTTACAAAATATTAAAGCAACACTGAAAAGCATTGTGGTGAGCTGGACGAGGTGGTACATGCCTATAATCCCAGTGACTCAGGAGGCTGAGACAGGAGGATCACAAGTTCAAAGTCAGACTCAGTAACTTAGTGAGGCCCTGAACAACTTAGTGAGATCCTGTCTCAAAATAAAAATAAAGATGGCTAGGAATGTTGCTCAGTGATAAAATGCCCCTAGGTTCAGTCCCTAGTAACACCAACAAAACGTATTGTGGCAAAAAAAATTCAGGGGAGGTACTGGGGCTATAGCTCAGTGGCAGAGCATTTGCCTTGCACATGTAAAGCACTGGGTTCTATCCTGAGCACCACATAAAAATAAATAAGTAAAATAAAAGCATGCTGTCCATCTACAACTATAAAAAAAAAAAAAAAGAAAAGAAATTCAGGGGAAAGATGGGATTGCTGTTCACTTGCCACTCTGTTATGTGCCCACATCTTCCAGTATAGATGACCAGTCTTATTAGTTTTTTTTGATTACCAAGTTCTGTATATAGGTAAAAATACAACTACAATTTTTTCTTGTGATTTCACCAAAGATGATATGCTAGACACTTCACGTACTTTTTTTTAATGTTTGCTATAATACAAAGAAAGCATATTATGAGCAGCATTGCAGTGGACATTCTTGTCATGTCTTCCTTTTTTATTGACTATATAAGAAATACTAGAATTTCATTTTAGGGTTTAGTCAAATGAATAAGGATTTAGTCAACTGAACTTCAGGTAACCTCCATTTTTGTGGTTGTTCAGCAAGTTTATGACTGGGTATCTTTTTTTTTTTTTTTTTTTTTAGTTGCAGATAGACACAATATCTTTTATTTATTTATTTATTTTTATGTGGTGCTTAGGATCAAACCCAGTGCCTTACATGTGTGAGACAAGCGCTCTACTGCTGCGCCATAACCTCAGCCCCATCGGTATCTTAATAATTTTTATTTAGAAGATAAGATGAATGGTGTGAGGCTTAAAGCTATAATAAAAAAAGAAGCAGTCACTTTATTAGCCAAAATAAGGGTATGTTTGTTGACCTTTGTGGTTTGAACAATGTTCTGATTTTTGTCTGTGTTCAGATGTGAATACAAAGTGGTCTTGGTTTGTCTTGCACTACTTATCAGAGAGTAGGTTTTCTTTGATGTTGATGTTCTGTGAGATTATTTTTGTGTAATAAGGTGCTAGGTTAGCTCCTAGCATCAGTAAAGCCCACGTGATAGTACCAGGCTAAATCTCAGCATTCAGGAGCTGGTTTTCTTATTTAAAAATAAAGTAGTAGGGGCTGGGGTTGTAGCTCAGTGGTAGAGCACTTACCTAGCATGCATAAGGCACTGGGTTCTATCCTCAGCACCACATAAAAATAAAAGTATTGTGTCCATCCACAACTAAAAAATATTTAAAAAAAAAAAAAAGGAATAGGGAAAGTTTGACTCAGAAGTAAGAACCAAAAGAAAGTAGGTCTGCAATTTTAGGAACAGATCAAAAGTATTGACAAAAAAAAAAATTAAGACAAAAAACACCTAAATGGCTGAGGAAGGATGGTTTCTACTTATAAAAGGAACAATATACAACAATTATAAAAGTTAGCAGCATTTGGGGCTGAGATTGTGACTCAGTGGTACAGCGCTTGCCTAGCATGTGTGAGGCACTGGGTTCAATTCTCAGCACCACATATAAATTAATAAATAAATAAAGGTCCATCAACAACTAAAAAAAAAAAATTTTAAAAAAGTTACCAACATTTAACAATTTAATTTTGAGCTATAGTAATTAAAAATGAACAGAAATCATACTAAGTGTGTCATCATTAGCCATTTTATCACCTACTCTCTTTCTTATTGATCAAAGCAGAAAAAAACATAATCTTTTGTTGTAATATTAAGTTTGTTTTCTGACCAAGATCATTAAATTAGAAATAAAAAGTGAAAGGCCTTTGCTTAACAGTATGAATGTACTTAATGCTACTGTATTGTACACTTAAAACTGATTAAAATGATAAATTTTGTAATGTGTATTTTATTACAATCTTAATTTTTTTAATATTTATTTTTTAGTTGTAGTTGTCAATACCTTTATTTTTTTTATTTATTTATTTTTATGTGGCGTTGAGTATCCAACTCAGGGTCTCACAGTTGCTAGATGAGCTGAGCCACAACCCCAGTCCCAACAACCTTAAATAAATATTTCAATAAACACATTATTACTTTTTAAAAAATTCAGTACTGGGGATTAAACCCAGAGGCACTTTCCCATTAAGCTACATTCCCCACCCTTTTTATGTTGAGATAGGTTCTTTCTAAGTTGCCAAGGCTAGGCTCCAACTTGGGATCCTCCTGCCTCTATTTTCAGAGCAATTAGATTTACAAGCATGTATCACCAAAAATGGCATCAGTATTATTATTTTTTTTAATTTTTATTTTTAGTTGTAGTTGTAGACGGACACATACCGATATTTTTATTTATTTTTATTTGGTGCTGAGGATCAAACCCAGTGCCTGAAACATGCTAAGCAAGCATTCTGCCACTGAGCCACAACCCCATCCCTATCATAGTATTACATTTTAAAGGGAGTATGGTGAAGCTAAGCTGTAGATGGGAGGGAAATATAGATTCAAAAGCCTTTTTTTTTTTTTTTGAGAGAGAGACAATTTTAATATTTATTTTTTTTTTAGTTTTCGGCGGACACAACATCTTTGTTTGTATGTGGTGCTAAGGATTGAACCCGGGCCGCATGCATGCCAGGCGAGCAAGCTACTGCTTGAGCCATATCCCCAGCCCAGATTCAAATGCCTTTTTAAGGAATCTTAAAAGTTTGAAGAACAAAACAAGAGACCTAAGATAATGAGTTATGGTTTTAACTAACAAGTTAGAAGAACAACTCAATAAATTTATAACAATAGGGACTAAATAACAACAAGGGAAGAAATCAGTTAGTTAGAGAACAAGGATGATTAGTTGATAAAGATATTTCAGAGAAATTCAAATTGCTTCTGTGTGGTGATGATCAAGAAAAAAAGAGTAAAGAGAGCTGGGGATGTAGCTCAGTAGTGAAGCACTTGTCAAGATGTGCAAGACCATGGGTTTAGTCCTCAGCACTGCAAAAAAGGAAAGAAGAGAAAAAAAAGAAACAGGAGTAAAGAAGCATACATATTAAAACCAGAAAAATAGTTTCTGTTATACCTAAGATTAAAACAATCAGGAAGGCATATTAATAAGATCATTCAAAAACTGAAAACCTGAACAAAGGAATATCATTTTGCAAAAAATAAATATCAAAATTAGTAAGAACAAATTATTGAGGTATTCTTGCAGAAATTAAAATGTTAATTCAACAATTCCAGCAGTCAATATCCATATCAATAGAAAATATCATGTGGTTTATAGTTGATAATTTATACCAAAACTTTGGGAAAAAATAGTATCTAAAATTATTCCTAGCTTGGTGTTTTTTTTTTTTTTTTTTTTTTTTTTTTAAGAGAGAGTGAGAGAGGAGAGAGAGAGAGAGAGAGAATTTTTAATATTTATTTTTAGTTCTCGGCAGAAACAACATCTTTGTTGGTATGTGGTGCTGAGGATCGAACCCGGGCCGCACGCATGCCAGGCGAACGCGCTACCGCTTGAGCCACATCCCCAGCCCCTGGTGTTTGGTTTTATTTTGTTTTGTTTACAGTGTTAACTTTGGTGCCCACTCCCCCCAAAAAAAACCCCTGAAAATTATGAACATAGGTTTAAAAATCAAATATATTAAAGTAGATTAAAACAGTAGCCAGGGCTGGGGAGGCTCAAGCAGTAGCGCTCCCCTGGCATGCGTGGGGCGCTGGGTTCGATCCTCAGCACCACGTATAAATAAAATGAAGATGTTGTGTCCACCGAAAACTAAAAAATAAATATTAAAAAATTCTCTCTCTCTCTCTTTTAAAACAAACAAACAAACAAACAAAAAAACAGCAGCCAGACTTTATCACAGGGAGGCAAATGTTATTGAAGCAAATACTATTTTTCATTCAGCAGCCCACTCCATAGTTAAAGAAGTCAAAACAAAATAGCAAGATATCCCAAAAGGTTACATATTAGAAATTATGATAAAAAGAGTACTCTAAGATCTTTTATCTTATGTAAACAATTCCCCCCCCACACACACACACACTTAAGGGTCTTGCTTTGTTACTCAGGTTGGTCTCAAACTCCTTAAAAGGATTCAAGGGATTGCCCTGCCTCAAGCTCCTAGATAGCTAGAACTACAGACTGGCATCATCATTCCTAACTTATACAAATATATTTTAAAATCTAGATTAAAAGGATTCATTTCTGGGGATGGGGATGTGGCTCAGTGGTAGAGTGCTCGCCTAGCACATGTGAGGTACTGGGTTCAAACCTCAGCACCACATAAAAATGAAGTAAAGATATTGTGTCCACCTATAACAACAACAAAAAAGATGCATTTCTAGAAACATCAAATTTCCCACCAGCCCTTTATTATTGTTTATGACAAGTTTGATTTTAGGTGTTTAAAATTTCACCTAAGAAAGTCTACTTTTGGGGGGCTGGGATTGTGGCTCAGCGGTAGAACGCTTGCCTAGCATGTGTGAGGTCCTGGGTTTGATCCTCAGCACCACAAAAAATAAATAAAATAAAGATATTGTGTCCAGTTACAACTAAAAAATAAATATTGAAAAAAAAAGTAAGTCTACTTTTGGGGGCTAGAGCTACAACTCGGTTGTAGAACGTTTGCTTTGCAAGTATGAGGCACTGGGTTTGAGCCTCAACACCACATAAAAAAATAAATAAAGACATTGTGTCCATCTACAACTAAAAAAATATTAAAAAAAAAAAAAAAGAAAGTCTACTTTTGGTGGGCGCAGTGGCACATCCTATGTGATCCCAGCTACTCAGGAAGCTGAGACAGGAGGATGAGAAGTTTGAGGCCATTCTGGTCAATTTAGGAAGACCCAAGCTCAGTGCTTGCCTACCATGTGTGTAAGTTCAATCTCCAGAACCAAAATAATTATAGTAGTAATAATAATAACTTTGATAAAATTAGGATTCATCAATGGAGAGATTTATTTGCTTTTGGAATATCATTATGGGTTTTTGTTTTGCAAATTTTATGTGTTATATTTCTGAATGTTGCATAGGCATATGAAAGGAAATCTGTTTTCAGGATATAGAATTTGATATCTGTAAGATATATAATTAGGAAGGTTTTATAGTATTATTAATTTTTTCTTTATCTCATCAGATCTGGGAGTGTTTGAAGTTTCTCATTAGAAATGTCTATTTTCCTAGAGTAGTTCCTGTTTACAATTTTTTTTTTTTCTGACAGAGTTTCACTGTGTTGCTCAGGCTGGTCTGGAACTCCTGGGCTTCAGTGAGTTCTGTCTCAGCCTCCCTAGTAGCTGGGAGTACAGGGGAGCCAGCTATCTATAATTTTTGGAGATGTAATTTGGTGCGTGATAATAATACCATCTGAAATTTATTTTGGATTGTGTCCTTGTCATGTTTAATATTTTTAAAATATTAAAAAATAATATTTTTCTAAACTTAATATTTAATGTTTAGAAATCATCTCTTTCTAACAATAAGGTGGCACTTTGTACTTCCTTTCTGAGGTCATATTCCTATAGAAAATGTTTTAAAACTCTTTTATTTGAAATTATTATAGATGCCAAGTGTAGTGGTGTGTGCCCCAAATCCTAGTGACTAGGAAGGCCAAGTCAGGAAGATCACAACTTCAAGGCTAGTCTGCTAGCCTTGAACTCGGTTGAATACTCAATACTTAAAAAAAAAAAAAGTATTACAGATTAACAGGGAGTACAAAGTGTAATATAGAATTTCCCCACAAATTCCAGTTTATTTTTATTGTGGTGCATGATTCTATTTATTAATTGCTGGGTTCAGCATGCTAATATTTGCAGATGGGTTTATGAGAGACACTAGTCTGGAGTTTGTTTATATATATATATTTTTTTTTTGGGGGGGGTACTGGGAATTGGTCCAAGGATACTTAATGTCTGAGCTACATTATCAGTCCTTTTTATTTTATTTTATTTTGAGACAGGGTCTCTCTAAGTTGCCCAGGCTGGCCTTGGACTTGCAATCCTCCTGCCTCAGCCTCCTCCCCCAGTTATTGGGATTACAGATGTGCGCCACCATGCCTAGCCTTTGCATGGTTTTAATATCATAGTAACATTGGTCTTACAAAATTATTTGGGAAGTGTTCCTTCTATTTTATTTTCTGAAAAAAAATATGGAAATGAAAACTGATTCTTCTTTAAATATTGGGTAGAATTCTCTGGTAAAAATTATCTGGATCTGGGGCCAGGGTTGTGGCTCAGTGGTAGAGCTCTTGCCTAGCATGCGTGAGTCACTGGGTTTGATCCCCAGCATGACCTAAAAAATAAATAAATTAATTAATTAAAGGTATTGTTTCCATCTATAACTAAAAATAAAAAAATAAAATAAACCTAGATCTGGAGATTTCTTTTTCAGAAAGTTTTAAATTATTAACTTACATGAATATCTATAGGATTATTTGGCCTATCAACTTATAATGTTTTATTTTTGGTAGTTTGTGATTTTTGAGCAGTTGGTCCATTTCTTCTAAGTTATTAAATTTATTAACATGGATTTTTTATATTCCTTTATTTGCTGTATCTATAGTGATATTTTCTATTTTATTCCTGATATTGAGGACTTGTATCTTCTTTTTATCTGTCAGTCTGATCGACCAGTAGGTCAGTCAGCATTATTTTCCTCCTTTAGCTTGCCTTAGGTTTATTTTGTTCCTCTTTTTCTAGTTTCTTGTGGTAGGAGTTGACATTATTATTATTTTTTAAAAATATTTTTTCGTTGTATTTGACACATACTTTTTGTTTTATTTATTTATTTATATGTGGTGCTGAGGATAGAACCCAGGGCCCTGCACGTGCTAGGTGAGCACTCTACCGCTGAGCCACAACCCCAGCCCCAGGAGCTTACATTATTAACTCATGACCTTTACTCTTCTAATTTAAGCTTAATGCTATAAAATTCCCTCTCTGCATTGCTTTATCTACCTCCCACAGATATTGATAGATTATATTTTCATCTTCTTTCAGTTCTGTGTATTTTTTAAATTACTTTTTAATTTTCCTCTTTGATTTATGGGTCATTTCGAGTAAATTGCTATTACCCAAATATTTTAAGATTTTCTAAATAGCTGTTGTTATTATTTTGGAAATTTTTCAGTTGTCTGTTATTGGGGGGCTGATTCCATTGTGGAATCAGCCCCCCAATACTTTGTATTATTTTAATTCTTTTACATTTGTCAAGGTTTGTTTCACAACTAAGGATATGGTCTAACTTGGTCACTTTTCTATTGGTGCCTGAAAAGAATGTGCATTCCATTGTTGTTTGTTGCAGTATTTATAAATACCAGTTGGACACTGTTATTTGTTCTTATGTATCCTAGATGATTTCCTGTATAGTATTTCTATAAATTGCTGTTCAGATTAAAGTCCCTATAATACTTTTTATTCCATAATACATTGTTTTAAGAAAATGTGTACAACTCCAGGTGGAATTCCAACTATGCATTTCTAAATTAGATTTTTTTATATGGAGGATAATGTTTGTTAAACATTTTATTATGAAAAAAATAAATACAAAGATAAAGAGAACAATATAAGAAACTCTTACTTTTATTTATCACAAAGTTTCAGTAGTCATCAGCATTTTGTTATTATTTTATCAAAACCACCCTTCCCCTAGCTGTTGGATTATTTTAAAGTCGGTCCAAACACTGTGTTTTATCTATAAGTACTTTGATATGTTCCACTAAGACCTGAGAACTTTTTATTTCTTTTTATTTATTTAACATAACCAGTAAGCCATTATCACACCTAAAAAAATAACAGAAATTCCTTGATACTATCTAATGCCCATTGTTTGAATTTCTCTAAATATGTCATCTCTTTTTAATGTTCATTCATTTCAATTAAGACCCAAACAAGGTCCACAAGTTGCATTTGGTTAGTAGGACTGTTAAGTATCTTTGAATAAAGAGAAGACTCATCCATATTCTTTCTCTTCTACATTATATGTTGAAGAAACAGGTCATTTGTTGCCTTCTGAATCTAGCTGAGATATTGGTCTTTATAGTGTTCATTATGTTCCTGTCTCTTTTACACTGCCTATGAATGAATTGTTAGAAATGGATCCTTGATGAGATTCAGATTTCAGTTTTTCTTTTGAAAGAATACTTAATATCTATTGCAGTGAAATTAATTATGTGAGGATGCACATAATATTTGACTATTTTTCATTTTGTAATGTTAAAACTGGTGAATGCAAATATTATTAGCTAATCCATTCTTGTAAACTTTTCTTCAACCTATCACCTGAAAGATTTGAGCAGCTATTAATAATGATTATTGTTCAAATTCATTATTTCATTAGGAGTTACAAATGATGCCATTTAAATTTCATCTTCTTTATTTATACTTGAATCATGCTGTCAGGAACTTCTTTTTCAGCAGTTATGTGGTCCTCTTCAATAATTTTTAGATATAAATATGATCACCTTTTGTCACCAGGCTGGCAAGATGAGCTGGGTTCAAAGGAGCTGGCTGCAGCAATAACTAAGAAAATGTCGATGAAACCATGCAACATATGAACATGAGTTTAGAAGGTCAAGGTTGGGACTGCTCAGTGACCCCAAGGGTCAACTCCATGCTGGGCAACACTAGAAAGAGAGAGAGAGAGAGAGAGAGAGAGAGAGAGAGAGAGAGAGAGAGAGAGAGAGAGAGAGAGTGTACCTAGAACCCCCCTATTTATTGGGGAAAAGACATTCAGTAGAATATTCCACCCAAATAAGGGAAGGGGTAGGGTTTCGAAGAGTGGAGTCTTGCTTGGTGATGTCTTGTGATCAGCAGATTGATTGACATCTTGGCAAGTCACACCCATCTCAGGTGCTGTGTGAGATCACAGGCGAGTGAGAGGAAAGGCACTTTTGCATTGCACAGTCCAGTCAGCACGCAATGCCAGACCAGTCCCTTGGCATTGTGTGCTGTGAAGATTGGTACATTTAATTATATATAAATTCTACTGGAAAATGTATTAAAATAATTTTACCTGAAAGTATTAATGATTTTCATTATAAAATATTTAGAAGGGGGCTGGCCTTGTGGTGTGCTCACCTAGAAGTGCGAGGCCCTAGGTTCAATCCTCAGTACCACATAAAAACAAATAAAGGTATTGTGTCCAACTACAACTAAAAAATAAATATTAAAAAAATATTTAGGAGGAAGTGTACTAATGTTTGCAATTTACTTTGAAATGCACCAAAATGTAAGGTAAATCAATAGATAAATAAAAACTTGGGTAAATGTGTGATAAAGTAAGTAAAGTAAGTGAACTATGAAATTCTTTTAAATTTTATGTGTGATTAAAAATTTCCATAGTAAAATATTAAGGATGGACTGAGGCTGTAGCTCAGCAGCAGAGTGCTTGCATAGCATGCATGAAGCACTGGGTTCGATCCTCAGCACCTCCTAAAAATAAACAAATAAAGACCATCTACAACTACAAAAAAAATTGAAAAAAAAATCATTAGGGAAATGGGGATGAGTTTTAAGTTTTGTTTTTAACTAAAGTTTATTTTATATTTAAGGTATAATTAACATGACATCATTGTTTATATATATATATATATATATATATATATATATATATATATAAAACAGTTGCTGTAGTGGATTGTATATTTTTTCCTACTCTGTAGGTTGCGTTTATATTTTGTTGACTGTTTCTTCTGCTATGAAGTAGCTGTTTTATTTGATATAGTCCTGTGTATTTATTTTTGCTTTTGTAGCCTGAATTATGTGATATACAAGAAATCATTGCCAAGGCTAATGTCAAGGAGCTTCCCCTGTTTTCTTCTAGTTTTATGGTTTCAGGTCTTGCTTTTATTTTAGTTCTTTAAAAATCTGTTTTTATGCCATAACTCAGTATCTAAGGCTAGGTATGTATAAAAATTTGGAGGCTGAAAGTCCAAATTGCATGGCACTGGTTCTGGTGAGGGCTGCCTTTATATGTGTCACATCTTGGTGAATGGCACCATGGTAGGAGTGCATGAGAGTGAGATCCCATGGCAAGGCAGGAAGGTAGAGATTGAGGAGAGGACCAATTTTTTTCTCTTGAGGGGACTAATGTTTCTTAAGGGAACTTTGTTAATCCCTTCCAGCGGCATGCCCCAGTGACCCCCTCTAGGCTCTGCCTCTTAAAGTTTCCACCACCTCTCATGTTATCACACTGGGGATCAATCTTTTGTCACATTAATCCTTGGGGGACAACCCACATCCAAATCATAGCAAGTTCAAAATTTTTTCTGCTTGATCTAGGATGCTGTCGAAGCTCTCTACTATGTTCTATATTTGTTAATTGAATTATTCAGTTCCAAGATTTTTGTTTGATTCTTCTTTATGATATCTATTGCTGTTGAATTTCTCATTCAGATCATGATTGTTTTCCTGATTTTGTTGAATTATCTGTGTTTTCTTACATCTCACAGAGTGTCCTTAAGAAAATTATTTTTATTCCTTTTAAGGCAGTTGGTGAATCTCCATTTCTTTGGAGTCATTATTGGAGAATTATTGTTTCTTTGGTAGTGTCATGTTTTCTTGCCTTTTCATGTTCTTATGTCTACAAATCTGGTGGAAAAAATTACCTTTTCTATATTGCACAGAGTAGCTTTTGTAGGGAGAGATTTTTCACCTGCATATATGAGTCTTAGTGTGCTGGATGGGAAGAGTATGGCTGTGATTCCCTGAAGTGCAGTGGTATAGCCTCTGTATGGTTTCTTAAGCTTTGATCAACATCAGCGATAGTACATGTGCCTTGGTGACTTAAGCTATAAGAGTTTATAGCAGGAGTGACAGCAGCATAGGTCATTAGAATCCTTAGCAGCAAGGACTTTTGTGGTCCTCCTTTTCTCATTTCTCTCACAGTGGTGACTCTTAGCTTAGGAATTTGCCGCAGTCTGGCTGGGCACAATTCAGGAGCCACTTGTCAAAAGAAACTAACTTTATTTTTAGAACTACAAATGCCAAGCAGAACAGCTCCTCAGGAAAAAACCCTCAGAGCCCAACTGCCACCACCGGCTTCCCACAGGCCTCTCACCCCCACACCAGCCTCTCCACCTCCCACAATCCTCCTGCTCTTGAGGCCGATTGGCTGGGTTTCGTGGGCGGAGCCAAAGAAGTCCCCCAATGAGCAGCTCCGTGGTCTGAAAGGGCAGGGAAACAGCCCAATGAACATCACCACAGAGGAGCCAATCAGCTAGATGTTGCTGGGGCCGCTGTGAGCCAATCATCAGCTGGCAGCTGGAAGTTTACTGGCAGCTGGAAGTTTTCTGGGGCCCCTTTGGCTGTGGCTCTCAACAGGGATTCTTCTTTGTGTTGAGTCTGACCTAGTCCTTGACTCAGGGACTAACAAACCTGTGGTAGTATTTAGACTTTGGGGGTGCAGGTTTGCTCTGAGGCAGAGTTGGATACAGATTGCTGATAAAACTAGTCTGTCATTCTGAGGCACCTCCAGCAGCTTGGGCCCATGGTCTGGATTATAGATGTGACTTGGACTCCGAGGGCACGCCATAGCACTGGCTCAACTATTAGGTAGAAGGGATGCAATGGAGGATTGGGCGTGGGAAGCAGGGTGCAGCTGCTTCAGGACACAGTAGTGACTCAGGCCTCAAGGGATCATGTTTTGAATAGTGATGATGGTGGGACCTGGCAATGTCCCAAATTCTCTGAGGCTAACTGCAGCTATAGCAGTGACTCTGGGATGGCAGAGCTCAGCTGTTACTTGAGCCCTGGAATGTAGGGGGGTAGCACAGTGACAGTTGCACGCCTTGGTCAGGGGTGTATCTCACCAGCTTAGGCTCCAGGTGGCTAGTTCAGTTCCAGGGAAGCAGACACTACTATTGTTCAACCTATAGGGTTGGGTACAGCTCAGCCAATGCTGTTTTCCTAGGAGATGGGGTGCCATGTCAGCTCAGCCTGGGATGTATTGTTGCTTGATTTGGGTCAAGGCACCAATTCCTTGGAGGGTAATGTGCAGCTTCAGGTCAGGTACAGGAGTGTGGGGCTGCTCTGGGTGGCCAAGACACTGTTTACCCAGTAGGCAGGATACCACTTTAGTTCAGGCCTTGAGGGGCAGGGTGCAGCAGCAGCTGAGAGGGTAGATGGAATGGCTTTGTGGTATTTTGCTCCCACAGGGTAGGGTGTAGCAGTAGCTTGTCTCAGAGATAGTGGGCCACTAGGTAGTGGTGGTTCAGTAGCAATAAGGCCTCAGGAATGAAAGGGTACTGTGATACTCACCCTGGAGCAGGATACTCCCAGCAAGATGCTATGTACAGTATACACATGAATCATAAAGTGTAGAACACAGTGTCGGCTTCGTGTGAAGACTGGGCACACCTCCTTCAGTCGGGCTTAGCACCTGTGAGGACAACATGAGTCCCAGGTAGTGAGGATTGTAGAGATCCAAAGTGGTGATTCTCAGGAGCCACTCTGGAAATACATGCCCGTAAATCCTGAGCAAGAGATGCTGAGCAATTATTGTGCCCCACAATAACTTGGGCTTTACCTCCACTTGGATAATGGGGCATGGCTCCAGGAGTAGGCATCACCCAGTGGGGTTGAGCTACACTCACCTGTTCCTCTGTAATCCCACCCCTTGCCCCTTCTGATGTAGAATGTTCCATGGAACCTCCCCTTGTGTGTCCCCTATATAAGAATAAAGAATTCCAGTGGCTCTCTCTCTTTCCACAGGCCCCTAAGGTCACAGAGCCATCCCTGGATTTTGAAAAGGTACTTCTGTGTGTTTGCGTGCTTTCTTGGCTGTTTTCTTAAGTTATCAGAATAGTCAGATTTTGTGAACCCAGCCTTAGGTCGCCAGCTAGGATAGATGGCAATAGGTGGTGGTTGCTGGAGTCCTTGCTTACCTTTCTCTTAGTTCTGTGCTAACTGCTACTTAGGGGTGGCAGAGGTGAGGTATTGCCTTTGTACTTTATGTGACTAGCCTGGGTCTCTATACTTTATAGGGTTTCTACTACTCCTTTAATGTACTTTGGCACTTTTATTTAGTTATTTTAATCAAAATGTAGTTGTTTATTGCTTTGCCTGTCTCTGTGTTGGTGGATGAGTGCTAGGATTTCTAGTCAGCCACGCTGTTGGCATTATTCCCTGGTGTGAGTTTTTTAAAAAAGGAGTTAAATTAAAAACAATTGCAAAAGTCATGTTCCAAATTCCTAAATACTGTTTTTGCATCTCCAAAAACTAACTGTTCACATTGAACAGGAATTTTCCCTTTACAGGGATCAGTGTCCTTCAGGGATGTGACTATAGATTTCAGCAGAGAGGAATGGCAGCATCTGGATCCTGCTCAGAGAAACCTCTACCGGGATGTGATGCAGGAGACCTACAGCCACCTGCTCTCAGTAGGTAAGCTTTGTCACCGTGGTATCTGAAAGGAGGTTTCTGAGAGTGTTTCCACTCTCAGTTGGATGAATTCAGTGGAGCAATGTCCAGAATTCTTTATCTCCTTTGAGAATCTTCATATTACTCTATTCATAGAGATACATGACTACTCTTCTTAAAAACAAACTCTATTGACCCATAAGATTAATTGGGCACCTGGGCGCGGTGGCATATGCCTATAATTCCAGCAGCTAGGAAGGCTGAGACAGGAGGATCCTGAGCTCAAAGCCAGCCTCAGCAATGGCGAGGTGCTAAGCAACTCAGTGAGACTGTGTTTCCAAATAAATACAAAATAGGGCTGGGGATGAGGCTTAGTGGTTGAGTGCCTGAGTTCAATCGCCGCTACCAAAAAAAGTAAAACAAATTGATAGATTGGGCTCTGAAACTGAATTAGCTGGAACCAGTCCTCTGTCATTTCCCACGAACAGGGTATCAAGTTCCTGAGTCAGAGGTTTTCATGGTGGAACAAGGACAGGAGCCGTGGGCACTGCAGGGTGAGAACCCACACCAGAGCTGTCCAGGTGAGTGAGTATCATCCTTGTAAATGGGAGATAAGTCTCACTGAGTTTCAGCAACGCAAGAGAGCAAATCTCAGCTGTCTTTAAGAATCTGAGGTGCTTTGAAATGCTTTTCTGGAAGGTACTCAATTTTTTGAGTGTCCTCGATATTGACTTCTCAGATAACTAAATGCCTTCTCCCTGATTGACCTTTGCCATTTCTGTCTTCCTTGGCTTTTTGAATTCTGCCCGTAACAATTGGTCTCATTAAGGATTATTCTTTTTTGTTATGCCCTTTTTCTCTTAACTTTTTTTAAAAATCCCTACCTTTCATATAGTTCTAGAGTCTTTGTTTACACATCCAGGCATTTATGGATCTACTTTACTTCAGATTTACTATGTGACACATATTCACATTCCTGTTAGACCCTTTTTCTTTCTGAGATGCCTCAGAACTTTTGTCTCCTGCTGCCCCCACCCATGCGGGCAGCTGAACTTAAGGTGGCTCATGTTAATTTCCAGGGACACCAAATAAAACACAGACACACACTTTACCTTTAAACAAGCTTCAGGACAGCTTCTCCACTCTCAGCCTTAGGCTCCCCAAATGGGAGAGCAAGAGAAAGTCATGAGAGGCTGGCGAGAGAGAGCGAGCACATTCAGAAGTGGGCCTTTATTGGGAGGACCCTTGTTCTGAGAAAGTTCCATCCAAAAAAGACCAGAAGGGGCAGGATTACAAGGGTCAGGTGAGTGTAATTCAAGGGGCATAGCCCACATCTGAAGACATGCCCTTAACTTCCTGAACTGGGACAACGAAATGTAGTGATGGTCAAAGCCTTGCTTCAGGATGAAAGGTGTGAGTCATTCAGAGTGGCTCCCTACAGTCTCCAACCTGGGTCTCCTCCTGTTTTCTCCATAGTTATTTCCATGAGATTTTTCATTTCTTCATAGTTTCCCAATTGATGATTTGGGGGTCACTGTCACTTAACCTTTAGGTATACTTATACGTGATACTTGACATTATCAGTCACCTTTCCCAAACTTTCCTTCTCATGCTGCTTGAGTGACTTCACACTAACTAGGGTTTCTCTCCCTGATCGGTTGGATTTATTGTTACGACTTTGTGTACCTTACCTGCTTGAGTTTAATCATAGTCTTCAGTTTAAGACTCCCACTATAGGTCACTGTTTTGCTGAGGATTGAATCCAGGGGCGCTTAACCACTGAGCAACCTCCCCAGTCCTCTTTATTTTTTATTTTGAGACAAGGTCTTGCTAAGTTGCTGAGGGCCTTGCTGATTTGCTGAGGCTTCTCTCAAACTCATAATCCTCTTGTTCCAGTCTCCCAAGCCACTGAGATTATAGGCACGTGCCACCTGAGACATTTTTAATTCATGCTTATTATAAAATTTATAGTAAATTAGGGCTATGTATCATTAGATTACATAAATATAACTTTGCAATATATCTTGTTCTTTGCCTTATTTTTTTCCACATGTCCATAGTGCAATCTGCTTTGTTTATTTCCTTTCTTGAATTGTATGCCAGAATGTTTCCTATCAATACCATCGTCAACCTCCTCATCAAATGACACTCACCCTTTTCTCTTTGTTCAACCTGGATGAGGTATTTGTACCCTTCCCTTTAGCCTCTTTTAGCTGTTCTTTGAGCTAAAATCACCTCTTTCTTTTTTGAGAAGATGTATTTGGGTTTCAAACCTTATAACAGATTATGAAAAAGCTTCTTTCCACATTGAGCAGTGGGGTGGTATTACAAGTGATGTTTTCTTGTATTTCATTCTAGAAGAATTGCAACAGATTGGTGATCAGATAGTCACCTATCATCAAACAGGAAGTAAATCAATAAATGATACTGCTTTCATCAAGAAAATATGGACTACAAAGAGTCATCATGAGTATGAAGGCATTACAGAAATAATCCACATTAGCCCAAACATTATTCCCCCCTCCACAAGACCCCACCAGTGTGGCTCATTTGGGAATGTCTTTAAACATAATTTAGATTTATACAGTCATTATAGAAGTAATACATCCAATAGCATTAAAAAGATGACTGAATGTAGTAAAATTTCTTCCTATACTGATGACCATGAGTATACTCTAACAGGAGAGAAATTATGGAACCATAATCAAAGTAGAACAAATCTCAATTATAAACAAGTACCCTCTCGATATCAGAAAATTCATACGGGAGAGAAATCCTATGATTGTGCAGAATTTGGAAAGATCTTCACCCATAAATCACAGCTCAAGGTACATATGAGAGTTCATACAGGAGAAAAACTCTATGTATGTATTGAATGTGGCAAGGCTTTTGTGCATAAGCCAGAATTCATCACACATCAAAAAACCCATACTAGAGAAAAGCCCTATAAATGCAATGAATGTGGAAAGTCCTTTTTCCAAGTGTCTTCTCTCTTCAGGCATCATAGAATTCACACTGGAGAGAAACTCTATGAATGCAGTGAATGTGGGAAAGGCTTCTCTTATAACTCAGATCTCAGTATACATCAGAAAATTCATACTGGAGAGAGACACCATGAGTGTGGTGACTGTGGCAAAGCATTTACACAAAAGTCCACACTCAAGATGCATCAGAAAATTCATACAGGAGAGAGATCCTACATATGTATTGAATGTGGACAGGCCTTCATCCAGAAGACACACTTGGTTGCACACCGAAGAATTCATACTGGAGAAAAGCCATATGAATGCAGTTACTGTGGGAAAGCCTTCATTTCTAAGTCTCAACTCCAGGTACATCAACGAATTCACACAAGAGTAAAGCCCTATTCATGTACTGAATATGGGAAGGTCTTCAACAATAGTTCTAACCTCGTTGCAAATAAGAAAGTTCAAATTAGAGAGAAATCGTCCATATGTGCTGAATGTGGGAAGGCCTTTACTTACAGGTCAGAGTTAATTATTCATCAGAGAATTCACACTGGAGAGAAACCCTATGAATGTGGTGACTGTGGAAAAGCCTTTACTCAGAAGTCAGCACTCACAGTGCATCAGAGAATTCATACAGGAGAAAAATCCTATGTGTGCACGAAGTGTGGGCTGGCCTTCATCCAGAAGGCACACTTGATTGCACATCAAATTATTCATACTGGAGAGAAACCTTATAAATGTGGTCACTGTGGGAAATTCTTTACTTCCAAGTCACAACTGCATGTGCATAAACGAATTCACACAGGAGAAAAACCTTACATGTGCAATAAATGTGGGAAGGCATTCACCAACAGGTCAAATCTCATCACACATCAGAAAACTCATACAGGAGAAAAGTCTTATGTATGTTCTAAATGTGGAAAGGCCTTTACTCAGAGATCAGACTTGATAACACATCAGAGAATTCATACCGGTGAGAAACCTTATGAATGCAGTACCTGTGGAAAAGCCTTCACCCAGAAGTCACACCTCAATATACACCAGAAAATTCACACTGGAGAGAGGCAGTATGAATGCCATGAATGTGGGAAAGCCTTCAATCAGAAATCAATACTCATTGTGCATCAGAAAATTCATACGGGGGAGAAACCCTATGTGTGCACTGAATGTGGAAGAGCCTTCATCCGAAAGTCAAACTTCATTACTCATCAAAGAATTCATACAGGAGAGAAACCTTATGAATGCAGTGATTGTGGGAAGTCCTTCACGTCCAAGTCTCAGCTGCTGGTACATCAGCCAATTCACACAGGCGAGAAACCCTATGTGTGTGGTGAATGTGGCAAGGCCTTTAGTGGCAGGTCAAATCTCAGTAAACACCAAAAAACCCACACAGGAGAGAAGCCTTACATCTGTTCTGAATGTGGGAAGACCTTCAGACAGAAGTCAGAGTTGATTACACATCACAGAATTCATACTGGAGAGAAACCTTATGAATGCAGTGACTGTGGGAAATCTTTCACTAAGAAATCTCAGCTCCAAGTGCATCAGCGAATTCACACAGGCGAAAAGCCTTATGTGTGTGCTGAATGTGGCAAAGCCTTTACTGACAGGTCAAATTTGAATAAACACCAAACAACACACACTGGAGACAAGCCCTACAAGTGTGTAGTCTGTGGGAAAGGCTTTGTTCAGAAATCCGTGCTCAATGTGCACCAGAGTATTCACACTTAAACAGTATGAGAAAAACCTTACAGAGGACATGATACTATTGAATCCATGCAACAGAATAATATGTATATTATTGTAAGTAGAAATGCCCACAGCAGAATGTGACACTGTACTGTTTACAAGAGGACCTCTTGAGAAGGAGCTGAATGACGGGGTGGGGGGATTCTACATTGTCATCACCATTGTTAAATCCTGGGGCATACTGAGAAGGAACTGATGCTTTAGAGGAAGCCTTCTCATGAAAAATACAGTGGAATATAGGTACCAAATTCTTCATAGGAAGGATAAAGTTATAATCATGATAATCCTCTTGGTGGAATAGGGACAATGCCAACAAATTGAACAGTAAAACAACACAATATAGAGGGTGGTGATATGTCCGTAGTTCTGTAAGTTGTTTCCTGAAGAACATATCTAACAGGCATGGGGTTTTTCATTCTTTGGTTGAATCTAACACATTTGTGTCTATTCAGTCTACCATTGCTACTTCTATCAAGGAAGTGATATAATAAAAATTATTCCTTATCTATACTGACACAAAAGAGTGTATGTGGATTCACCATTGTCATCTAACACAGGATTTGTCACCACACTTACAGCTACTTGTAGTGTCTTCGAGCCTCAGAAGCTATCATCACATTGTCTTCTGACCCCCAGCATAGTATCTTTTGAACTCAGTTCACTATCTTTGGGACAGCCATTTGAGGTAAGAATTTTCAAGCCATCTGGGTCAAATTAAGTCTCCCTTATGTCACAGTTCTTCACACTTATTTGCCTTCCTTAATGACTCAACTTATATAAGAATAAATCACTAACTTATAACAAACCCCAACATATATTATGTTCTGTGTTCATCTTCATGTCATGTACTCCACAAAGACCTCCCCACATGCCTTCAACACATTCATTTAGTTCCTGTCTTGGACCTTTGAATTTGCTGTGCCTCTGCACAGAGCACTGTTTTTCATTATATCTTTGTAGCTTTCCCCTTTATGCCTTTCCTCCAAGGTCACCTCATAGCCCTTCCCTACCTGATTAAAATCCAAGCCCCCTCTACCTTCCCCTTTTATCTTTCTCCATAGCACTTATGCCATGGAACCTTATCTATGATGCTTTTTTGCCTATGGCTCCCACTCTAGAATTTTTTTGTTTTCTTCACCACTATGAGCCTAGACCCATGTCTACCATATGGCAGGCATATGCACATTGTAGAGTATTGACCCATCCTTACCCCAGATTCCCTCAGTTCCTTTCTGTTTTGCAGCATATGAGGCTCCAAAAGGGAGAACCAGCTTGCTTAAAACATGGTAAGAATTTCCATCTTTAGGGCTGGGGATATGGCTCAGGCGGTGGCGTGCTCGCCTGGCATGCGTGCGGCCCGGGTTCGATCCTCAGCACCACATACAAAGATGTTGTGTCCGCTGAAAACTAAAAAATAAATAGTAAAAAATTAAAAAAAAAAGAATTTCCATCTTTAATGTTTACTTAAGCTGTGTCCCTTCCTAGTCCTAAAGTTAAAGTCTACAAAATTTCTCAATACTAACCCATTTAAAGAAAAAAAGTTTAAGTATAGAAAATCCCAGGATTCCCTGCCATGATTCTAAAATTCCAAAATGTCAGTTCTAGAGTGATTTTTTAAATCCCACTCATTTTGAAGCCCCTGCATTCACAGTTCTACGCTGCACAAAGTCCAGGGTTCTAACACCAAATAATTCCATCTGTAGATCTGCTTATCCTGTTTTGACAGGTGTGCCAAGTATGAAAGGGCCAAGAGTAGACAGGGGTGGATCTTGCAAATTAGGTGACCAACCCAAGATAGGTAACAGTAGTTCACAGATACTTGGGCATGTTTTGAAGTTCAGCTTCTGGATGGCCTTACGGGAGCCAGCAGAATGATTTGTCTAGGGCCAATGCATTGGCAATGCTAGGAGTGGGAAATAGGCTGTGCAGAGATGGTCTTGTCCTTGTGAAGGACAAAATGAAGAGGTAAGGATAGACACCAAGAGATGACCTGATCAAGGGGGGAGGGCTGGGGATTTATTGCCCTGGATCCTGATGGGGCAGTGCTCCATGATCTATCTCACTATCCTTGCCTAGCTTAATATCTGCTCATCCACATTTATGTCTCCACACTCTTCCTTCACTGAATCTGATGATGCACTGGATGACCTTCCCTATCTTAGAAGATTGTTGTTGACCATTACTTCCTTTTCCCCAACCAGCACTGTAGCTAAGATTTCACTACTGTCACCAACTTAGAATATCTCAAGACCCTCCATTTCCCCCCAACTTAGGACAGTGGCTACTGACCTTTCAGAGTAATTATGGTCACCTTTTCCCCCTTCTTAATCTGCCCCAGAATAATGTCTGTCCACTCTCTCTTATCCCCTTTTTATGTGTGTCACCCCTACTTAATCCCTGGAAATCGTACCAGTAGATTTTATTACTTCCTCCCTCCCCCGATTATTTCACTTCAGCATATTTGTTACTTCATCCCATTTGTGACAATGTCTGCTAACTTCCATACTCCAGTGTCTGATGACCACTTAATACAACGTCAGAATTAAGAAATATTGGCAAATCCAAATATTAGCTGATAATTTTATTACATCTCTAGGGGGATGTGTGATCCCCCTCCACTTATTTGTCCATCACAGTGGTAACCAGTGATCTTCTATTACTCACTTAGCAGTGTCTGTAACTATCCCCAACACAGCACTTGGTGATTCTTCCAATATGGTCCATACTGTTAACCTGCCTTTCTCCTCTGTAGTAAAGGCAAATGGCTGATAACAAACCATAACCACATTTCCCATCTACATTTTGGAGCCTCCATTGCACTCTCCATAGCACCCTATTAACAATAGGACAATTATGATGGGGGCCCTACATTCCCATGTCTGTTATGTCTTGACCAGTGACAGTATCTGTGACCCCTCCCTATCAAATCCTGGCAATATATGCTGGTTCCTCACTAACCCCTCTAGCATAATGTCTGTTGATTCCTCACTGCCCCCATTACTTTTTGAGCCCCCAGTCGTCACTGACTACTCCCAAGTTTCTCAGCACTGCTTCCCCATGTTTGTAGATAGAAGGCCTGATGGATAAGGATGAGGTCCCAGCCTCATACACACCCACCTTCTGAGTGCCTCATAAAGCACAGGGCAATTATCAACCCAGGATGGCTGAGGAGGATCTGGGGATATCAGGAGATCACAAGTTGAACTTCAAATTTTTGAGGAGTGACACAAGAAGAATGGTGAGTGAAAGCTGTGAACCTAGGGTCAAATTCTGGCACTGTCCAGGAGTTGCCTTGATTGCCTCACCTTTAAAATGGGGTTATGGAATTTGCTGGTAAGTGGATGGAACTAGCATAACATGTAGACAATCACGCTACAAGTAAAATAAGCCCCCAAAGTCAAAGGTTGAATGTTTTCTCTGATATGCAGAAACTAGTTCAAAATAAGGGATAATAAGAAAGAGAGAATGGGGGGAAAGGGAGGGAGGAATTCCATCAAAACAGAAGAAAAAATTGTTGAACTAATGAAGGGAATTGATGGCAGAGAGGTGGAGTGGGGTAAGGGAAGGACAGTAGCATTGATCTGACTTAACTTTTATGTACATATATGAATCTTACCATCATGTATATACACAAGCATTAAGAAAAAAGGAAAACTATAAATAGCAGAAATACCAGTAGAGGGAACAGGGGCAGGGGAAGGAATGGGGAAGTAATGGGGACTGAGTTAGAGGAAATGATAGTCCATGTTTTTATGCCAAAATGAACCCTGATGTTATGTATAAGTAAAAAGAGTCAATAAAAATGGGGTTATGCAAGAATGAAGGGCCAATATGGGTTACATGATGGGAGCAGGACTGGCAGAGCCCAATGAGGGTGCCCTATTGCTTAAATTATAAGCTGACACAAGCATCTGACCATCCTCTACAGGCCCAAGCCTCATGGAGGGAAAATATTTTGTTGTAAATTAACTTTCCATTATTTTCCTTTTATAGTTGTCATAGCATAACATAGTACTAATACATGACTAGGGGGCTATGACTTTTTACATTTTAAGTCTTAGGGTCACACACAAAATTAGAAGTTACAGAGATTTCCCATACATTTCTACCACTGCATTCATAGTCTCTTCCATTATCACATCCCCTCACCAGAGTGGTACATTTGGGTTTTTTTTCTAATTAATCTACAATTTTTATTTGTTTTAATTAGTTACACTTGACAGTAGACTGCATTTTGACTTACACAATTTGTTTACAATTGAAGAACCTACATTGACACTCATTATCACCCAAAATTCACAGTTTATATTAGAATTCATTTTTATTAGCACTTTTATTTTTTAATAGAGCTTTATGGTTATATATAATAGTTGGTTTCTCCCAACAAACTCATACATGCATGGAAATTGATATCAGTTCATGATCCCCCTTTTCCTCCCATCTCCCCCCTTTCTCTACTAGACTTCCTTTTGCTTGTCTATTAATTTGTATTCAATTGTTTCCTTATGTAATCTTATGATACTGTACATTCTACAGGTTGAGACAAACTAATAATGACATGTATTCATCATTAGGATACAGAGTAGTTTTACCGCCCTAAAAATCCTCTGTATATTTCTCCCCCCAGCTCCTGGCATCTTTTTACTCTCTCCATAGTTTTGTATTTTCCAGAATGTTATGCAGTTGAAATCATACAGTATTAGATAGCCTTCTTTCAATTAGTAATATGTATCTAGGTTTCCTCTATGTCTTTTCATAGCTTGATAGCTCATTTCTTTTTAGTGCTGTACAATATTCCATTGTCTGGATGTGCCACAGTTTATTTATCCAACCACTGAAGGGTATTTTTGTTGCTTACAGTTTTAGGATATTATGAATAAAGCTGCTATAAATATCTCTGTGTGCAGGTTTTGCTGTAAACAGAATGAAATATTGATGTTAGGGAAGGTGGAAAGTCCAAACTGCCAAGAATCAATTTCTCCACTTAGACATAAACTACTGACAGAATTTATCTTATTAATTATTTTTGGGACTCTGGGGCCTATTAAAAGGCTTACAGTTGCTGGAAAGTAAATTGCTATTAGTTTTGGTATGTTTCAACGCTCGGCACAATAGCAGCTACCAGACAACACCTCTAGATTTCAGCCAAGCTCTCTTTCCTGAGCAGCAGGAGTCATGTTTGACAGTAAGGATCTTTTTCAAATATTGGGGATCTATATTCTGATGAGTGATTGCAGCTTCTGATCATGGAGGTAGAGTTCACTATTGTTGCAGACCCCACTGAGTGATGTGGCCTTCAAAGGATTTAAAAAGCCAGTCCATGTTTGTTTCCCATTCACTTCCTCATATTTTACCTTTTGGGAAACAGAAATTTAAGGACTAGGACAATTGAAAACCATTATTATATAGGAAATTTTAAAAGTCACTACAAATGCCCTGGGACAGATGTGGGCACAGGAAAGACCTGAGATCTTAAGTTGACAACTCAGGTTCATCCCCAGCAGGAGATACAATAAACAAAAAACAACATCAACAAAACTCAGTAAATGCTGGGGAAAGCAAAATGTAATTTCCAGTTACTGTAGCATAAGATTCAAATGTCCAGCTGAGAACAAAAATAATCTCAAGGTATACCAAGAAACAGAAAATTATTACTCATTCAAAGGAAAATATATTCAATGAGTAAGACCAGATGGTGGATATATTAGAAAAAGATTTTAAAACAGTTATATTAAAAATGCACAAAGAGCCAATGGTAGATGTCCAAAAACAAGTTCTTGAATGAAAACAATAAAGAAATAGAAAACCTAGAAAGGTACAAAAAAGAAATTTTTGAGCAAAAAGTACAATAACCAAAATGAAAAACTCATTAGGGAGATTCAAAAGAAGATTTTTGAAAGCAGAATAAATTGGCAAACTTCAAAATATGACAATTGAAATCACTGAGTCTAAGGAATAGAAAGAAAAAAAATATTGAAAAAAGTGAATAAAGCCTAAGAAACTTGTGGGATACTATTAATGGGTCAATACGCATCATAAGAGTCAGTACCCCAGTCTGCAGGTTTAAAATAATCTCCACAAACCCTGAAAAAATTTTTAATAGAAAAATTCATCCTATAAGGCATATGAAATTTCAAGAAACTTGGAATACTCAGAACAACCTTGAGAAAGAATAAAGTTGGAGAACTAATACTTTCTGATTTTGAAATTTACTTTAGGTCTGGGGTTGTGGCTCAACGGTAGAGCGCTTGCCTAGCACTTGTGAAGTACTGGGTTCGATCCTCAACATAAAAAAATAATTAAAATAAAGTTGTTAAAATTTTACTATAAAGCTACAGTATTCCAAACAATGTGGTACTGGGTACACATAGACACATAGACCAATGGCCTTGAGATTCTAGAAATAAACCAACCTGTACATTGACAAATGATTTTCAATAAGAGTGTCAAAACATTCAGTGGAAAAAAAGATGGCAGTCATTTGAAAAAATTATGCTGGGAAAAGTGGACACTGGGATACTAAAGACAGGTGGATCTCTCAATGCTTGGGTCCTCCCTGAACAGAGTCTGGTCCCCCTGGAGGGTGGGAATGGGTGGCGCAGACCTAACGTTCCCCACCAGCCAGTTCAAAGACGTAGAAGACCCTGAGGGTTGTCACAGGGAATGGGCTTTCCTAAGCCCAGCTCTGAAAGTGTGACTGAATTTAAGGTCAATGAATGTCCATGTGGAGACCTTTGTGGCCCCCCTCCCCAAATCGCCTGTTTCATTTACCTCCTGGTGGGACCGCGTCCTTAGTCTTGACTGTCCGGCAACTGCGCATGCGCGTGCTGTGAGCCGTTAGACGCAGTCGTAATAATCAACTAGCAGTTGCCTAGTGATGTGTCCTTGAGGCGTTGGGGAGCAGGCCTTGGGTTGGGCTCTGACCTGTCTACTCCAGCGGGTTGGCCATTTGTTGGGGGCTCTAAGGACCAAATAAGACCTGGACAGGCTGAAGGAGTGATGTTGGGGGACAGGGATGGACCCTCGAATCCCAGCCCCAGGACTGGTATGAACGACTGGGACTGACTCTTTGCACGGGGACATCACCCTGTGAGCCTGAGGAGGAACTGCCTGTGTGTGTTTGCAGGTAGCTTGGTTCCCACAGGGACTCATGCCAGCAAAGACCCCCACAGCCTGAGGAACTGTGTGTAGGGATAAGTGGGGACTCTCTCAAATTGGCGTACCTGTCGTTGACCCTGTCCCTGTGCTTCTGCTCTGGTTGTGTGACTGAGCGTGACGTTTTTTCATGGGGATCTCTTGTTTACTCTTCTTATGTGGGGCCAGGGTTGGGAACTATCTTGGGCTGCAGGGGTAGGAAGCTCCTCCCCTCTTAGAGGGAGCACCTTAGCCAAATCAAGCGGACCACCCCCACCCCCAAGAACAAAAACCTCGTGGGAGCTCATTGTGGTCCTACTGAGGAGGGAAGATGCAAAAAGAGGTAAAAGAAAGTGCTTTTGACTTTTTTTTCACCTAAAGCTAAAACTAATTAACTGTAGTACATGGATGAGAATAGGAAAATGACTTGGGGACAATATTATTAACTAAACTTGCAACCTTTATGGCAGTTTCACCACTTTTATATCAATATCCAGGATGCATTTTGGGCTCATTTTTACTGTGCACTGTCTGGCCTTTTCTATTAGCTACATTTTCCCATGTTTTCCATATCCTTGAGGAACTTTAGTTGTGTTTGTGTGACTTTTATGAGTAAAATGGCCTCCTAGTTAAAGATGGATCAATTCCATGAGTATTTTCTCTTCCACACACATTTTTTGTGTGTGTCGTGCTCTAGATCAAATCTAGGGTCTGAAATATGACAGACAGGTGCTCTACCACTGAGCTATATTCCCAGTCCCCACACATTTTAAAATTTTTTTTCAAAATAAATTTATGAAAGAATGAACTTTTTAACTTATTTTTATTTTTAGTTATAGACAGACACAATACCTTTATTTTATTTATTTATTTATTTTTTTACGTGGTACTAAGGATTGAACCCAGTGCCTCATACATGCTAGGCAAGTGCTCTACCACTGAGTTACAACCCAGCTGCCCCCTCCCCATTTCTTAATGGCTGAGAAAGTATAATTAACATAGCTTTTTTGGGGATTCCATCCCCTATGCCTACAATGTATATGTTGGCCTCAATCAAAGGACTGTATGATTCACACGGGAGGAGATGTGTCCACCCCAGCCAACATTTCCCTTATAATAAATATTGTCATTACATTTGCACTTTAATTCTTAAGTGACATCTAGTTCTGATTTTACCACACTTGAGTGGCTACCAGCATTGACTCTTCTGGTTTCCACTGGGTCTTGGGTGGGTTAGTAAAGGTGGGGCAGTAGTCCCAGGTGTAGGGAGTGTTCCTTTGAGAGGCCTCTTTGTCTTTTATGCCACATTCAGAGAACTTGGCCTGGCCCCCAGCACAGCTCCTCCTGTGGCCTCAGGTTTTTAGCTCCCATATCCTTGTTGGGAAGTCACTGATGCTCCTTGGGAGCATGTCATGTTGTCATTGTTTGTCTTTTTTAAAAATTTTTTATTTTTAGGTGGACACAATATCCTCATTTTACATCTCTGTTGCTGAGGATCGAACCCAGCGCCCCGTGGGTTCCATCTACCGCTGAGCCACAACCCCAGCCCTTATCATTGTTTTTATTCAGCCAAATACTGTTTCTGCCCATCTGGTGGTGGGGTCCCAATTCCACATGTGGGCCACATCACATTTACTACAGTTGCTACTGTGACTGTACTCAAGTAGACATTTCCTTGAAGGCACTTCTCAGAATCAGGAGGCCATGGTGTTTGAGTCCATGCAGGGTTTATTCTAGGGCCGGTTCAAAGGGAAGCAGTTGACTGAGGTTCAGTGAGTTTTCCATTGACACCTTTACTAGGGTACTCAGAAGTTTCTTCCTCACTGGCTCCTCCTTGATTCTTATGATCTGACCCCATTCCCACAAACTCTCACTCCAGTTAGTCTGGATTGTGATCTACAAAAGGAATCAAGTATATCTTCACACCAAAAAATGGTCACCACAAGAGCAGTGGAAGTGACAGAACGGTTTGGTGGTTCTGATCCTGAGAGGAAGAGGAGTGGAGGCTGGTCCTCTGGCCCTTGATGATCACTGCCCTCCCTCTTCTCTTGCCTCAGCTTGGCTTCTAGTTTAACAAGACCTGAAAAGGCACACATATATACTACAAGCCTGGAGCTCATGTCACAGCAACTATTGTGGCTGCTTAGAGTTTGAGGGGCAGGAAACCACTCTGACTGTGCAAAGGGGTTGGGCTCTGGCCTGTCTCCTCCAAAGCTCAGTGGAATGGTCCAGAGATATGAGGGGTTAGGGAATACTGTGTCAATCACAGTGACAAAAAAACCCCCAAAAACCCTGAAATAAGAAATTTCTAAGGATAAAAGGTTTATTTGATTCATGGTTTGAAGGATTCAGTCTGGTTCTGTTGATTTTGTACCTATAATGAGGCAGAACAAGATGATGGGAATGTACCATGGAGGAAACAGCCCACCTCATCCAGGACGGAAAAAGAGAGGAGAAAAGGCTGGGATCCCAATATCCCCTCAAAGGAAACACTCCTGATGACCTACCTTTCTCCCCCTAGGCCTCACCTCTTAAGGTTTTACCACCTCCATGGGTGGTAAAGGCACCACAGCCTTTAATGTATGGGCCTTAGTGGAGAGACTCCATATGCAAATGATGACAAGGGCTGACAGGCTGAAGTAGTGTCATTGTTAACCTGGCACATCAGGGCCTCTCTCCCAGTGCTGAGAATGTGGGGAGGACTCTCCTGTGGGGAGTTTTCTCTGGAACCTAGTGGGTGAAATGTCTGTGTGGCAGCAGGATGTT